>NC_139026.1:35838405-36305160 GCF_964662115.1 Mustela nivalis
GATGCACCAGAGAGACACCCTACCCCACAGGATCTTCCATCCTAAGTTTTTTGAGGGGAGATGAAACATAACAGCTTCCTAAAATGCCATAAAACAGTGGTTCACAGTGTTGCTGGTATAAAGAAGAGAGAAATGATTTCCCTTCATGGGGAAAGGGAGTATTAGAACTAGGGTCCAGGTAAGGAGACGACTCTCTTCCTCTCTTGCTCTCCAGGAAGCTGTTCTTCAAATAGGAACAGGGGCTAGCGAGTTAACTGCTTCCTGATTCCTTTCCGTCCAACCTTCCAATGACTCCTCACTTGGCTGGGAATAAAACCCCCACCTCTTCCTGAGGCTTACAATGCCTTACATGATCTTGTCTTTTCTCCTACCATCCTTTTTTTTTTTTTTTTTAAACATAGAATGTAGTATTTGATTCAAGGGTACAGGTCTGTGACTCATCAGTCTTACACAATTCACACCGTGAATTGTGGGAAAGTAATAGTCACTAATATTTGACTTTATGAATAAATAATTCATTCTTACACAATTCACACACACAATAGCACATACCCTCCCCCAATGTCCATCACCCAGCCACCCCATCCCTCCTACCCCTCTTCACTTCAGCAACCCGCAGTTTGTTTCCTGAAATTAAGAGTCTCTTATGATTTCTCTCCCTCTCTGGTTTTGCCTTGTTTCATTTTTTCCCCTCTCTTCCCCTATGATCCTCTGCCTTGTTTCTTAAATTCCACAAATCAGTGAGATCATATGATAATTGTCTTTCTCTGATTGACTTTTTTCTCTTAGCATAATACCCTTTAGTTCCATTCATGTTGCGAATGGCAAGATTTCATTTTTGATGGCTGTGTAGTATTCCATTGCATGCATGCATCCCACCCCCATCTTCTTTATCCATTTGCCTATCAATGGACATCTGGGCTCTTCTCATAGTTTGGCTGTTGTGGACATCGCTGCTGTAAACACTGAGGTGCAGGTGCCCCTTCACCTACCATTTTTAACACTTGTCTGTCATTTTTCAGCCATGCAGAGAAAGTCTTGGATACAGCAAAGCACATATGCTATAGGACACTTATTCTTGCCGTTTTTTGCCTGGAGTGCTATACCTTCAGATCTTTACAAGATCTGGGTTTTCTTATCATTAGATCTCACCCCAAATGCCACAGCTTCAGCAAGTCCTCCCATAAACTCAATCCAAGTGACTGTTTCTCCATGTCTCTACAGCCTCACACTCTACCTAACTTCTCTCAAATTTCTTAAAATCTTCTTGCTTATTTACTTGTTTACTTTTTAAAATTCTGCTTTCTCCTGACTAGAATTTTATTAAGAATTTTTATTGTATGACGAGCTTTAGTGTGGGAAAGTAATAGTCACTAATATTTGACTTTATGAATAAATAATTTATTAATCTCAGGACTTTATTACATATCACTTTTTCAAATTCCTTTAAGTATCACAGAGATTAATGAAACAAAAATTTATGATTTAGCAAAGTAAATTTCTCTAAATTTTTATATATTGTTTACCTAAAAATACTTTGAAATACTTTATATTCTAGGTTACTTTCAATGTTTTAAACACCTTTAACAATGGGCAAAACATGAGTACAATGATTACAAAATTGGTGAATACACTTAACTTAAAACCAAGAATAAAAGTATCTTATGTTATTTTTATCCTTATTTTTATTATTTCTTTTCTTGTCTTACTAGGTTTCCATTAAACCCTCTTCATGGAGTTCTAATAATCTTACCAGGTCTTTAAGAAAATAGAATCATTCCAGACTCACCAGGTTGGGGATATAGGTTATAAAGAGTTTAATTCTTGGTTGAAACATGGCCCTGGTTGAGCAGTCTAAGGTAATTTCTAGGCTGCTTAACCAATAGTAAATTCCTTTTAATAGTAAAATTCTAATTATTAAAACTTGAGACTTTTAATTTTTTTATTTATAAAAGTTTTAATGTTTTGAGACTTGGTAGCTTTCTAAGAGGTTGGAAACTCTTTAACCTTAATCCTGTCCATTGCTCTGTCATGTTGATGTATTAGTATGTTTGTTAGTACTATTAAAATCTTATATATTTCTTATTAGTATTTTATTATAATTAGTTGGACCATCAAGAGTTGTCAGCTCCTAGGAGATGAGGGATTGTGTTTGCACAGTCAGCTTTACTCTTTTGTACATTTGGCTAATTTATCATTTTAGAACACTCTGTTGAACCCTCCTTTGACTTGATTATTGTGTGTGGCCACTGAAGCCAATTAGCTGTGGACACCCTTTGAATCTGATTAACTATATGTGCGGATCAGGTCTTCCCTTTCTTGCTACTGAATCTACTTTTTCTGGGATAACTTGGCTTTCTTATGTACTTTGGACTGATCAAATAAAGTACGTACCTAAACTTTACGGATAGATATTAAAATATTTTGCATACTAACAATTCCTTATATTTATATATTAACAATTCCTTATATATTCTGATCAATCAAATATTAAGCATATTCTAATATACTCACTTTTCTTGTGTACTTTAATACTTGAATACCCTTTGATAATTATATATTTAATTAAATATATAATTATATAAATTTTTCTTGTTTTTTAAGAATTTAACTTTAAGATTTTCTTAGATTCAATCTGTTTAGTTTATTATAATTATCATAATAGTTGTATAATAATTTTGTTTTAATGATCAAAAGGCAAAAATTCGATGCATGATGGTCCCTATAATTTGTCTCCCTTTATTTTAGCACTTTTGTTGACATTTTTGAAAGTAAGCTTGTGTCTAGCAATACCCTTTGGAGTTCAATTTCCTCATCTATAGAATTAGTAGTAGTAACAAATAAATGTTTCAAGTCCTTACTGATTTTTCTGCTCTAAAATTTAGAATCACCTACATTTCAGGGAGTCTTCATGTATCCACCTAAGTGCATGTAGATTAGAGACCAAAATGTGGATCTTAGAGGGTTGTAATGAAGTTATAATAGTGACAAAGTTGAAACAGATGTCACGAATTTACACTGTTTTTTTCTACTCAACATGTCACAGGACTAAGCTGATACACACACAGCCACACACATGTAATATGAATGTATACAACTGTATACGATTAAGTATATACATAAGAAAGAGAAAAGATATATAAAAGCATAAAATTAAGATTTTCAAACATTCAGAGGTGAAAGATCCTGGAAAGGGGGGGGCAGAGTTTTTTACCTTCCGCAAATCTTCTCCCATAATAAGGTACAAGAACTAGGATAGCAAAACCTAAACACATGGACAACACCTTCCACCAACCTAAAACTGGATCAACTTCAAACTCTAAAATAGAGCAGGTGAAGACCAACCACCATCACTACCAAGAAGAAACCCATGGTGTCAGCAACAACATGAAAGAGAGGCAGGGGAAAAGCAAAGAAGGTTCTGATGGCCCCAGAGCTGAAGAATATCCCAACGGCCAGCAGGTCCTCACTGGTAAACTCCTCAGGAATATTTGAGGCTAGCGGCTGAAACTGTAAGGGGAAATGGACAGACCCCCATTCCCAGTGTGAGGTGCTGGACCACAGTGTATGTGATGGTGCTAGAAGATCCAGGCTTCATCACACTGGGTAGTGATCAGGTGTGATTCCCTACCAGTACCAAATCCAGCAACATGTGAAAAGTACCAGGAGTAGAACTCCAATAGGAAAAAGGAAAGAAGCACTAATGACTTTCAGCACAAATGAGAACAGATACAATTTTATCTCTTTTCACTCAGTTTTATCTCAATTTCACTCTTATCACTTAACAATACATTTTTAAAGTATTTATTTATTTACTTCTTTGTTTATTTATTTATTTTTAAAGATTTTATTTATTTTTTTAAAGATGCCCGATATTCTTTTTTTTTTTAATTTTTTATTTTTTATAAACATATATTTTTATCCCCAGGTGTACAGGTCTGTGAATCACCAGGTTGACACACTTCACAGCACTCACCAAAGCCATACCCTCCCCAATGTCCATAATCCCACCCCCTCCTCCCAGCAACCCTCAGTTTGTTTTGTGAGATTAAGAGTCACTTATGGTTTGTCTCCCTCCCAATTCCATCTTGTTTCATTGATTCTTCTCCTACCCACTTAAGCCCCCATGTTGCATCACCACTTCCTCATATCAGGGAGATCATATGATAGTTGTCTTTCTCTGCTTGACTTATTTCGCTAAGCATGATACACTCTAGTTCCATCCATGTTGTCGCAAATGGCAAGATTTCATTTCTTTTGATGGCTGCATAGTATTCCATTGTGTATATATACCACATCTTCTTGATCCATTCATCTGTTGATGCACATCTAGGTTCTTTCCATAGTTTGGCTATTGTGGATATACTTCTTTGTTTATTGAAGCAATATCTACTCCCAATGCAGGACTCAAACTCATGACCCCAAGATCAAGAGTCACCTGCTCTTCGGACTGAGCCAGCTGGGTACCCCCACCTAACAATTTTTGGAACTTTGTCAGCACATGTCTACATCATTTTTCATAGCTGCATAGTAATCCATTGTACAACTGTAATCATCATTTACATAGCCTTTCTGCCACTGGTGAGTATTTAGAATATTTTGCTATTGACATTACTATATTGAATATCTTTGTACATAAATCTTTTTGCATAACTGGAAGTATATGTTTAGGATGTGAGAAAGCAAAGGTTAGTCCCTGACATCACTTAGAGACCGGTTCCAGGGATGTCTGAAGCTAGCCTGGCACTCAAAACTAGACCACATCATTCTCTGGCTGGACATACACAATACCATAGAATACCGACCTCATATAGTCATTCTGAGACCCTGATAACATTTGCCAAAACAAAACCACTTCATAATTTTGTCCCAGCACAGACAAAACAAGTTCACTCTACAAACACACAAAATACCAAACATCTCCTCTTCCACTTAATAAGACTGCCTGCTCTGTGTGTTTTTTTAAACTACAAATTACAGCTTTAGCCTCTTTCTAGTCTGACCCGATCCTCCCTCTAAGAAAGACTAATTGAGAGACTCAATCATAGATGGTCCTGACTTTGTGACGGCACCCAATCCAGACCCAAGCCCCAGTTCCTTGAACTCTCTCCAGGTCATCCAATCAAAGTCCAAGGCCCATTATAGGGTGTTAGAAATGAGCCTCTCCTACCCAGGCACCTCACAGTTCTCTGTGGTATGTATCTTATCTTGCTGGGATAAGTAATACATACACCAAATTCAACTGTAGCTGCCTTCCTGGTACTCTTTGACTGAAGGGCGTTGACAGATACAATCCTCAAAGTCAAACTGCATAGCCATGAGGTAGTATGTTTTCATTTTGAGTGATATGCCAATTGTCCTGGAAAAAGATTATGCCAGTTTAACTTCCCATCGAAAATGGAAGAGAAGTTTTGTTCCCTCACAGCTTTTCTGGTCTGTGGTAATCTAATATGTGAAAAAGGAGGTCTGTTTCTTTTGATTTATATTTCTTTAATTATAACTGAAGCTAAACATCTTTTCATTTTTTTTTAAGATTTATATTTATTTATTTGACAGAGAGAGATCACAAGTAGGCAGAGAGCAGGCGGACGGTGGGGGGAAGCAGGCTTCCCGCTGAGCAGAGAGCCCGATGCAGGGGTCGATCGCAGGACCCCGGGATCATGACCTGAGCCGAAGGCAGAGGCTTTAACCCACTGAGCCACCCAGGTGCCCCTTTTTTTGTGTTTTTAAGCCATGTTTTCCTATTAATAACTTACTCTCAGTTTCTAACTGGGTTTATCTTTCCTTTTGTCAGAGCTCTTTAAACATTAAGGATATTTTCTTTGCACATCACATGAGTTGCAAATACGTTACCTGTTTGTTATTTGTCTTATTTTTAATAAAACTATGTTGATATAAACATGTAGAATTTTAAGGTTTCATGTAGTCAAATTTATCTAGCAGAAGCTAGATAAATTCTCCTTTATGGCTTCTGGGTTTTGTATGTTAACTAGAAAGACCTTGCTCACTTTAAAATTAGAAAAATAAAAGTCCTTCCATGTTTTCTTCTAGTACTTTCACAGTGGATATTTATTTGTTTTTGTACTTTAGGTCCTGCAGCAACTGCCTTTGACCCCCACACCTCTTGCAATGAAAATTTCACATTTATTGGCATGTTCTTTTCCTACCACCCCCACCCAACTAATTTGGTGTTTTATTTTCAGTTTCTTTGATAGTTCCCCCCTAATCCCATGGGCAACTATCACTTGTGACTCTGACCCATTTCCCTTTCTATACAGCAGTAACCTCTAAAGAAAATATTGTGAATGACCCTTTGCCATTCTCAGCTATGTGTTATTGGATAAGGTGGTTCCAGGGGAGTCCCTGAAACTCTAAATGGCTTAAGTTAAATGGTGATTCCATCTCCTGACCATAGCGGTCCAAAGTCGGGCCCACAATATCACAAGAAGTAGTTACATTACAAAGAGACACTTTTTTGGAAAAGATATTTTTTTCCCCTTATGAAAGAGACATTTACTCTCTCTTCTGCAGGCACTAAAGAACTTCTTTTTCTCTTAGTCACCAAGGTGTGAAGATGTGAAGTCTGGAACATGGAAGCTACTTTTCAATTCTAATAAAAGAGACTGGGGGGTGTCTGGGTGGCTCAGTGGGTTGGTTAAGCCTCTGCCCTCGGCTTGGGTCATGGTCTCAGAGTCCTAGGATCAAGCCCCACATCAGGCTCCCTGCTCGGCGGGGAGTCTGCTTCCCCCCTCTCTCTGCCTGCTTGTGATCTCTCTCTCTCTGTCAAATAAATAAATAAAACCTTAAAAAAAAAAAAAAAAAGCCTGAATCTACTGAGTGTCACCATGTGGAGCCTGAGGGTAAAGCAGAAAAGTTGAGACACAGGGAGAAATGATGTTGACCTCGCTGAATTGCTAGTTACAGCCCTCTCTGAAGCCAGTATTACATCTGGATTTCTTACTTAAAATATCTCCCTCTGTAAAAAATCAATTGGAGTAAATTATACTCAAATAAAAAAGTTTTAAAAATAAAAATAGCCAGTTTGAGTCGAATTTTCTGTCACTTGCAACCAAAGTTCTCTTGATAATTTTTTTTCTTTTTCTGTTTCTTGCTTGATGTTTCTAACAATTCTGTCTTCTAACTTCATTTCACTCTAAACCAGATATTGTACCTGGTGGACTATGACAAAATTCTGGCACACAGCTACTTACTTTTCGGCCCACACAGCAAAGATCTACAGAAAATACTCTTTCCTTTAATTTGAATTAGTTGCCAACATTTAAAACTTGAAAAGAATTCCCATGAATATGTAGATTTGTTAACACCAGGCCTGCAATTCCAATTGGCTAGAATTAAATAGCAGCCATGATACTGAGACGAGTCACATCTCTACTTTTCATAATCTCCATACCTCTGGTGCCTTTCACTGGGCACAGAGCCCTTATTTCCCTGTCCAGTCTTGGCTTTTGAGTTCACAAGGCTGATCTACAGTGTGGTAGATAATAGGGATGAAGAGTGACGGGGGGTCCAGGCTTGTTTCCACAAAGAATAAGAACACAATAACCCCAATAGGACATCTTCACTACTTTGATTAATTCCTACTTGTCTTTCTTCAAAGTGTTCAGTAAATTGTCATTCCTCCAGGGAGTACTTAATAAAAAATTAATTGAAAAATTAAGAATTACTTTTCCAAAACCGATGAAATGGAAAGGCAGTTAAAATAAGAAGGCTTAACGTTATTTTCTTCTGCTTAATTTGATACATTATATATGCATAAAAACCCATCTCATAATTGAATGCTACGTTAATGAATGTGCTAATGGTAGCATAAAGCTTTTTAAATTTAAAAAGATCTAAAAATATCGATCCATTCTTCTCTCCAACACATTCTACTTTATATAAATCCAGCTTGACTGAGTCTAAATGACACTCAGTGGCACACTTTAGTTCTTTGTAAAAGGCTGTACTAACAAGCAAACATAATTGCAAGATGTTATCAGTCCTTCCAAGCAAAGAAAATGAAATCAGTCCTAGGCAGGTGACATGTCTGGAAGGATTGTTTGCCCTTTCTAAGTCAAGGGGGACAGATATTTTCTAAGAGAGTCTGGATTCTGCCCTGGTAAATGAACAGGCACCTTGACTCCTGGTGGATTACAACCAGCAGTTTTAAGAAGCAGTGTTAACACAGATAAGAGCTTTCTTCTTCTTCTTTTTAATAAAAATCTATCACACTTAAAACTTGTTTTGGTATGATATAGGCATTCAAATAACTTGTATAGTTGTAAGTATTTTTATTATATACACTCTAACATTAAATGTGAAAATCCACTTTAATAAATATTCTATACATATTTAATAAATGTCATTCATGTATTATTTTCTTAGAAGAAAGTTATGTGATTATTTCTTTGTGTTAAGATTCAAGTTAAAGCCCTATAAATCCTGTTTAGTGTTCAAAATCCCGTCCTGAATGGCACTGATGTGTTTGAATATGGAGTTGGAAATGATGAAGAAGAAAAGTGAAATCAAAGACTATTGAATCTATAATGGCAGCCAATACGGACTACTTACTATGTGTCGGGCATGGTCTAAAAACTCTACATGCATTTCTCACGGAGTCTTTAAAACACGTCTTTATTATTCTTATTTTACTTGCCCAAAGACTCTAGAAAGTTTTGAAATGTTTTTTTGTCATAGGGGCTTGTGGTCACTGTCATAGGGATCCTAGCCCAGAGATGAACAGGGAGGTTGTTTGTGACAAGACGAAAAGCAGGAGATATGTTCATGCACTAGATTATTAACAGCATGTTATTTTCTCTAGCATTTCCCTTTGGGTTCCCATTTAGTCCAGTCTCTGACGGACCTAGATGACTCCCGAAAGAAACTGCTCATCAAGCTGAGCAGGGTTATTATATTATATCCTTACTGTTAGAGAGCAACCTTGTTAGAATCTTAATAGAGTCCCTGAAGGATGTCAGAGGTATGTATGTAGAGGGTTTTGAGGTCTGCGCCCCTGTCATTTAATCCTAGTCTTTCAAGGCAACGATCTGTTTGGGATTGGGAGAAGTTCATGATATAAAGGAGTTTAGAAGTAATGGTCACAGAGAGGTAAGGATCTTGGAGCATTTTTTTTTAAATATTTTATTTATTTATTTGAGGGAGAGTGAGCAAGAGAGAGAGCACAAGTGGGAGGTGGAGAAACAGAGGGATAGGGAGAAGCAGACTCCTGTCTCAGCTGAGAGCCTGATGTGGGGCTCGATCCCAAGACTCTGGGATCATGACCTGAGCCAAAGCAGATGCTTAACCCACTGAGCCACCCAAGTACATTTATTTATTTATTTATTTTGAAGTGACTCTTTTTTTTTTTTTTTTTAAAGATTTTATTTATTTATTTGACAGAGAGAGATCACAAGTAGGCAGAGAGGCAGGAGAGAGAGAGGAGGAAGCAGGCTCCCTGCTGAGCAGAGAGCCCGATGTGGGACTCGATCCCAGGACCCTGGGATCATGACCTGAGCCGAAGGCAGCAGCTTACCCCACTGAGCCACCCAGGCGCCCTTGAAGTGACTCTTGATGAATAAACAACTGTCATCTACAGCTGCTTACCCAGATGAGCAATCTATTGTCCTGAGAAAGGGATTGGTTGAATAGTTTATTTTTCCAAATGAATGTTCTGGAAGTAAGTTGAAGAGTAGCAGAATGCACCACTCCATAATATGCCTCTTTGACATAAGAATTATTGGGGGCTGATTATTTTTAAAAAGCTGAAGACACAGCAGAAGCTCCGGAAACAGAGTAGAAGTTACCCTTTTGTAAGAAAAATATACATTTACAAAGGAAATTTATTTGGAGGAGCGAAGTTGTACCGGGGAGAGAGTTATAACCAAAGATAACCTTTTTACTGAGAAACGTCTCTGCATCGTAGGACAACTTTTGTTTACCAAACATACGCTCTTTTTACCTTCCTGTGCACGAATTGGCTTCCCTCTTTTGAAGCCCTAGAATCCTCTCCCTTCCCTTAGCTGAGGATGGTATAAAAACTTCAGTTCCCTGGCTGCCTTTTGAATCTCATATTTTTGTGCTGCTCCCATAATGTATGTAGGTAGTTGCTCTGTTTTGTTTTGCTCCTGTTAATCTGTCTCCTGTTGCAGAGTTCTCAGCCAAGAACTCAGAAGGTAGAGGAAAAATTCAATTTTCCTCCGCTTTAAAGAAATGAAGTAATTCACTGGTCTATGGCCTTATCTTCCTGGGGAAAAAACAACAACAACAAAACAGTAAAGTCATATTGATATAGGCAATCTTAGATCTGTTGATATAACTTTCTAGCTCTAAGGTGGAGCTACTCTGGCCTGGGGTGGCTATGTCAACAAAACAAAATTCAGGTAACTTTTGGGTCCCCGCAAACACTCTGTTTAACCAGAAATACAATATACCCAGCCAGCCAATACTCACATGCCAAGCCAAATCTCCTCTACACTTATTTCCTTGTTCTTTATTTTTTTCTCTACTTTTCTCTTCCTTCTTATTCTTTCCTCTACAAAATCTCACCACTCTCTCCCCTGACTTGCTGTTCTCCGGAGACTGTCCACTTCATGAAGTATTCAGTGAAGTTTGTTTGTACCACCTAAATTATCTTCTTTAATTATTTTTTCATAGTTCTTTGACTTGGTAGTAAAGTTATGTGGTGACATATAGTCTTATTTTTCAGGGATATATAAAGATACTTGAAAGAAGGACTGGAGCTATTGAATAAGCCAGGACTTTGAAGTCACCGAGTCCTAGGTATAGTTCTTGGAAAATTATTAGATTTCCTCATTTTTGAGAATTGAGACCAACTATGTCAAATGACTTAACCATTTATTTCAGGTATTTTTTGTTCAGGAAGATAAGAATGTAAATTAACAAAATGTAAATGTAAATTTTGTTCAGGAAGATAAGAATGGTTTTTTTTGTTTTTTTTTTAATTTTTTATTTTTTATAAACATATATTTTTATCCCCAGGGGTACAGGTCTGTGAATCACCAGGTTTACACACTTCACAGCACTCACCAAAGCACATACCCTCCCCAATGTCCATAATCCCACCCCCTTCTCCAAAACCCCCTCCCCCCAGCAACCCTCAGTTTGTTTTGTGAGATTAAGAGTCACTTATGGTTTGTCTCCCTCCCAATCCCATCTTGTTTCATTGATTCTTCTCCTACCCACTTAAGCCCCCATGTTGCATCACCACTTCCTCATATCAGGGAGATCATATGATAGTTGTCTTTCTCTGCTTGACTTATTTCGCTAAGCATGATACGCTCTAGTTCCATCCATGTTGTCGCAAATGGCAAGATTTCATTTCTTTTGATGGCTGCATAGTATTCCATTTCAAGAAGATGTGGTATATATACACAAAGGAAGATAAGAATGTTTTTGGAAATTCTTGCAAACTGCTTTTTCTGGGCAAAGAGTGTGTTCATTCTGGCAAACAGTTCTTCTGTCAGAACAACAGGTAACTTATCTGGACAAACAACTCACTTATCAGAAAACTTTACTGTCAAGACACTTTTAAAAGTTATAGCTTGCTGTATCTTTCAAATTTTAATCATGATGTCATGAACTATTCAATCCTCAATAAGTTTCCAGCCATGAAAGACTGGATAAACCACTTACTCTCAGACTCCAAACCTTTTAAATTTCTTTCCCTAACCCCTCCTTCAACCTTTTAAGATAGTACTAAGACTATGTTAAAGTAGTGTTCTCCCTTGCTGTAGTAAATCTACTAAACTTAGGTTTTTCGATTAACAGGGTTTTTTTCTTGAAAGTCAATAACTGTCATCTTAAGATAACAAGTATTGGTGAGGATGTGGAGAAAAGGGAACCCTCATACACTGTTAATGGGAATATAAATTAGTATAGCTGCTATAGGAAACAGTATGGAATTTCTTAAAAAAAATTAAAGATAGAACTGCTATCCAATCCAACAATTCTATTTCTGGGAATTTATCTGAAGAAAACAAAAATATCGAACCCACTCTTATCAACTTTTACTCCATGTTCATGACAGCACTATGTACAATAGCCAAAATATGAAAGCAACTGTGTCTATCAATAGATGAATGGATAAACAGGAATTGGTACATATCTACAATGGAATATTATTCAACCAGAAGAAAGAGTGAAATCCTGTCATTTGCAACAACATGGATGGACCCAGATGGTATTATGCTAAGTGAAATAAATCAGACAAAGACAAATCTCACACGATTTTGTATGTGGCCTCTAAAAAAACAACACATTAAAAAACAAAACGGGCACCTGGATGGCTCAGTCGTGAGGCATCTGCCTTCGGCTCAGGTCATGATCCCAGGGTCCTGGGATTGAGCCCAGTATCAAGCTCCCTGCTCTGCAGGAAGCCTGATTTTCCCTCTCCAACTCCCCCTGCTTGTGTTCCCGCTTTCACTGTGTCTCTGTCAAATGAATAAATAGAATCTTAAAAATAAATAAATAAATAGAATTTAAAAAAAAAAACAGAAAAGACTCAGAGATAGAGGAAACCAGCTGTTGGTTATCAGACAGGGAGGGGTTGGAGGGCAGGCAAAATAGGTGACGAGAATCAAGAAGTACAGACTCCCAGTTATAAAATTAGTAAGTCATGGGGATATAATATTTAGCATAGGGGATGTTGTCAATAATATTATAATAACTTTGTATGGTGACAGATGGTAACTAGACTTATTGTGGGTATCATTTTGTAATATATAAAAATATTGAATCACTATCATGCACACGTAAAACTAACAGAATATTTTATGTTAGTTATATTTAAATAAAAAATGGTAATTGTCATCTTGAAAAAGAGAATGATAATAAATATCTTCCAGTTTGGTTATAAAAATTAGAATATGTATTTATAAAAATACTGAGCATAGGAGCATAGTATCTGGCTTATTAAAGGGACTTTTTAAATGGTAGTCATTATTACTATTATAGGTAAGTTTCAGAAAGATTATATTCTGCTCAGCAGCCCAATACCAGCGAAGACATGTTTTCCCAAATAGAAAGGTTATATTTCTGAAAAATCCCTTTGGCAGAATTAAAGGATTTAAGAATATAAAATGTTAATTAAAAAAAGGGTAGGGTCTCGGGAGATTACACATGACCATACAAAGGTCCTTAAAATGTTTTTTTACATTTGCCAAAATAGAATAACAATGATAGCATATATAGTATGTGCACCAAATTAAGAGAATGACACTTGTATTTGCACATTCTAAATACAATTAATTTCCAATTACCATTCCCAGCTGCCTCGAAGCAAAACCAGACTGTTTTTCTCAGTTTCAAGAAGGCATCATTTCATTTACTTGGTTGAATATAATATGCTACTCAGAGTCAGCCAGACTCAAGCTCAAGACTTCAGAAACCAACTGCAAGTCTGGGGGTTTTCCAAAACTACCATCAGTTTTGGTAAGTAACTAGAATGACACAGAATTCAGGAAAAGGCTATACATAATGATTATAGTTTTACTATAGCTAAAGGAAACAAATCAAAGCCAGCCCAAGGAAGAGATTCAGAGAGCAGAATCTGGGATTGGGAGGCCTACACATGTGAAGCTTCTGTGCCCTCAGGGACGCATTACTCTTCTGGCACCAAGACGTGGCAATATGTGCATAAAGTCCTGCCAATCAATGCAGCTCACTTGAGGTTCAGTTTCCAGAGGTTTTATTGGAATTTCATTATATAGGTGTCATTGATTGAGTCACTGTCCATGTGGTTGAACTTGGTGTCCACCTTCCACCCACCAAGGTCAGGTTGGTAACACATGGTGTAAAACCTCTATCTTTTTAAATCACTTAAGTTGGTCTTTTTGATGTGACCAGTCCCCATTCTGAGTCATCTTGTGACCCTGAATTATCTAGGGGCCACCATAAGTCACTTCATTACCATAAAATATCAGCTGTGGTCTGAGGGAGCCACCAATGAAGAGCAAAAAGGCTGCTGTCAGTTGGGAAATTCCAAGGGTTCAGAGGTTACATCCCAGGAACAGGAACAAAAGTCAGACTTTTCTTTAGGTAAAGTTAATTCTTCACTATTTAAATGAATAATACTAATATTTATACACCAGTGATCATCTATAAGATGACAAGCACTTTATATAGTATCTCACTAGGACTGGTTTGATAATGTGTTACAAATAACACCTGAATGGCTAAGAATCTAAGTGCATTACCCAAGACTAATCTAGTACCTATCTGGCCTATAAATTAGGATCCTAATCTAACTTCAAAGGTCACACACCCTTTCTGCCTCTAGCTTCTTTTTACTGTCAACAAATACAAATAAATATTATGGTATTCATAGTATTTCATTAATACTATGGTCCCTACTCCAACACCATCCAACCAAATATTCAGTATCTTTCTGGTTTTTTTTTTTAACATGCCTTTCTTTTCTTTTAATATTTTATTTCTTTATTTGTCAGAGAGAGTACAAGCACGAAGAGCAGTAGGCAGAGGAAGAAGCAGGCTCTCTGCTAAGCAGGGAGCCTGATGCAGGGGTCAATCCCAGGACGCTGGGATCATGACCTGAACCAAAGGCAGATGCTTAACTGACCGAGCCACCCAAGTGCCCCTTCTGGGTTGTTTTGTTTTTTAAGTAAAAATCCCTAAATTCCACTCCTTAGATAAGAACTTAAAGTGAAAGCAATATACTCGACATTCTTTCAAATAAAGAAAAGTATACATAAAGTAAAACTTAAAGGATGCATTTTTTAGTATCCTCTGATTATAAGGAACAGAAAACACTTTTGGATAACTTGCAAATAAATTTCTTGGAAACATATGAAGTAATTCATAGAATTAAAAGAGAAGCCAAGAACCCAATAAAATTCCCCTGGCAGAGGAGCCAATGGAGAAGTTTGAGTCATGTCCCTAACTTTTGATAACCATAGCCAGTCTTCACAGAAAGGAAGAGGGATAATTCCCCACAGAAAAATCAAGGTACTGCTATTGTAAGAAGGAGGAATGTAAGTTTAAGAGAACAGAGAGAGAAAGATTTCCACACTACGGAGAATTAGTGATAGGGAAAGTACATACATACAGATAAGTATAAGAAGGACATTAATCAAAATCTCCATGGAAAGTTTGAAAAAAAAAAAAAAGCCCTCACTTTTCTGTACACAGAATAAATTGAAGGGAAAACTTGACAATATTAGGTCAGTGACAGTGGAAACATTTACTTAGATAAATGAAGTTGTGAATCATTAAAATATACCAAAAACTTGAACTAGGTTATCTGATTTTTCCACTGTGCTTGAGTTATAAAATAATGTCAGCAGAAATAGGACCAAAAAAAAGAGATCGCATCACATTTCTTATAATAAACATACACTCTACCCCAAAGCAGGGTGTTGCTGTGGAAAATGCAGCTTTAAGACATAGGCCCCTCTCCAATTCCCATTTTCACCAAGATTGTTATCTATGTGGTGGATTTATTACAAAAATGTGCCAATCTCCATCCCTCTCTATGGCCACCCTGCTGAAGATGTGATTCACTAGTTCCTCCCATGAAGTCCTGAAGTTTTCCTGCTTTTCACGCGGGGCTAGCCTTGGGACTTGCTTTAGCCATTGTTATGTGGCCTGAGGCAGAGAATTCCGATTCTGATAATGGCCTTGTACACGTCTACTTGCTCTTTTGGATTTCTGCCATAAAAGTGAGAATAAGTTCCATTAGTCCGCTAACAGGATGTGAGGAAAACTTAAGAGGTGAACAGAATTGTCCCTCCTGAGGCCGTCCTAGAACAGCCAGCCACAAGCTGTTCTTCCGCTGGCTGCCTTAACGAGCCCAGATCAGGTTAGCCGAGCCCCTCTGAGGTCCACAACACACCAGTGAGCCCACGTACTTGTAAGTCCAAATAAATGTTTATTGGTGTATGTTCCTCTGAAGTGTGGTGTTTGCTTTTCATACAGCATTATCATGGCAAAGTGTAACTGAGTTGCTCTTTGCTAGATGACATCCCCTGAGACGCAGGAATCAGAGACCTGCTCTGGTTCTTCCCTTTTTCTCTTGCCAATATCCACAGATAAGTAAGGAATGAGAATTGAATTATACTATTTGGTCATCCTGTTTTCAAGAAGCATTAAGAAGAATATGAGAACCAGAGCAACCGAATTTGAGGAAACCAACTTTCCTCTACGAACACATAACCACAGCCTGAATTTACTTAATAACCATTAACTTTTCTCTTCACTTCGTGGCTTCCTAAACCCAGACACAATGTCCACCTAAAATAAAAGTACTTAGTAGTAGGTATCTGAAAAACATACAGCGATGAGCAACTTTTTAAAAAGAAGTTTTCATTCAAAATGATTTGCTTTTATGCTAACTATAAAAACTATTCCTTTCCAACCGAGACAACAAGCCAAAGTATCTCCTTAA
Organism: Mustela nivalis; assembly: GCF_964662115.1. NCBI lineage: Eukaryota > Metazoa > Chordata > Mammalia > Carnivora > Mustelidae > Mustela > Mustela nivalis. The sequence continues at coordinate 35,854,826 of NC_139026.1, forward strand.
GCTTGGAAAAGTACTTTTCCTGAAATTAAAGAAAACCTTGAGAAAACATAGAAGTATATCACTTGAAATCAGAGCTGAGAATGAACACTTCACATTTTCCAGGTGGATTTATTCATGTATATTGCGTGCCGATGGGGCGTTCAGAACTATGCAGCAGACCCGTGTGTTTCTGCGGAGCTTTTAAATATTTTGAACCTGACTCTTTTTTTAGGTTCCTTCTAGAACAAAAGTTGCTTGGCATCTCTATCCATGACGTGGCACCCTTGCATGTAAAATCTTTTCTGTTTTTATTTGCCCTGACTAAAATTCTTTCTTTCCTCTCCTCTTCTTTTCTCCCCTCCCCTCTTTCTTTCTTTTTTTTTCCTAAGTCTCTCCCTGCCTCCATCTTCTCCTTCAATGAGTCAGATAATTTTAGAAGGGAATGAATAATCACTCCTAAGGAAGTGATAAGAATAGCCGGCTTCCCAGGACCCATGACCAGAAAGCTCTATGGGATGCTACTTCTTCTCTTTCCTCCACATTATGGTGACTTTAAATAGCAGGTTACTACAGGATCCTTGGACACCAGATTACATTCTTGATAGGCTACAGTGAAAGGAGTCAATCTCCTGAGTAGAAATAAATGACCTCTCTCTCTTTGACTGCTGTGATTATGAGCTTTTTAATTATGGACTTTCCATTGTAGTTTTGTACCCTTATCAAATAATTATTTCTCACCCATTTCATCCAACAGCCTTCCCAAAGGGCTGAATTTGTTAATGCACTTTTCATAGAAAGCCCTTTTGTTTTGTTCACTTACATGTTTCAAAGAAGGGACAGGGTTGCAAAATATACCCTGTGCCCCCAAAGCTGTAAGGAAAATAACAGGCTACTCCAGGTGGGGGGTGAGGGGAAAATACTGGTGTGCTGAACCAGAACACAGATGTTTCAAAGCAATAACAGTGGAAACATTTAAAAGCAAACTGATCATTTGTCTATTAAGGTCTAAATATGCCTCAAGAATATCTAAGTGGGGTTTGGGAGGACGATGATAATTAAAAGGAGACATGCAGATTTTTGTGTAGAAAAAGAGCTCTTGGTTCAGATGATCTTGGCTGGAATTGTTTGCTATCCAGAGGTTTGGAATTTGGAATAATAAAGGATGTTTTCAAAGAAGGCCTAAAGGAGAAAAAAGGACAAAAAGAAGTTTATATCTTGGCTCAGTCAAAAAAATCAGAACCTTGGGAACACCTGGAGAGCCAGACCTAAATGTATAGATTGGGATTGAGAAGAGATTTAAAAAAAGAAAAAAAAAAAAGAAAGAAAGAAAGAAAAAAGAAAAAAAAGACTGTCTCTACAGCCTGGCCTGGGACAGAATAGCAAACTTGGTCAAGAATGTGGGACAATTACAGACATAGAGAAGTCACTTAAGGCCTTAGCTGGGTAGGCTCAGGAACCTATAGAAACCCAAAGATGAACTAATATATCACTACCTGATCCCAGAACAGGCATCAGAAGGTAAATAGACTATCCAAAATCCCTTTAGTGGCAGGGAAAAGGGGAGCAGATACACGGTATATAAAATAATTTATTTATTTATTTTAAAAGATTTTATCTATTTATTTGACAGACAGAGATCACAAGTAGGCAGAGAGGCAAGCTGAGAAAGAGGAGGAAGCGGACTCCCTGCTGAGCAGAGAGCCTGATGCGGGACTTGATCCCAGGACCCTGGGATCATGACCTGAGCCGAAGGCAGAGGCTTTAACCCACTGTGCCACCCAGGCACCCATAAAATAATTTAATTATGTGTCAAGAGAAAGGGTGTTAACCAGCGTTGTGGCCTTATACAACTCTTTGGATGAAGTTTCTTCACTTATACAATGAAAAGGTTGTGCAAACTCCTCCTTTAGATTTCAGCTCTCATATTCATGGAACCTGGCACTCTTGCCCAATTCAGGTTGCATTTAATCTGTAGATCAGAATTTCTCTGTGGGGGGAAGGGTATTTGACAATATCTGTAGACACTTCGGGTTCTCATGACTTGGGAAATTCTACCGGCATCTGGTAGTTACAGGTCAGGGATGTTGCTGAATATTCTACAATGAGCAGGGAAGCTCCTCCCCTCTTCGACATAGAATTACCTTGCCCAAAATGTCAGTAATGCTGAGGCTGAGAAATTTTGCTCTAGGCCAAAATTCCTTTGCATCCAGTTCTTATTTAGGAATAGCTTGTTCTACAGCTCGTCTAAGAAGAAAATACTGATGTAAGCACGCCATTAGAGGGAATAGTCATAAACTGGGATCAGAGATTTTTTTTTTAAGATTTATTTATTTATTTGACATACAGAGATCACAAGTAGGCAGAGAGACAGGCAAAGAGAGAGGTGGAAGCTGGCTCCTCACTGAGAAGAGAGCCCGATGTGGGGCTCGATCGCAGGACTCTGGGATCATGACCTCAGCTGAAGGCAGAGGCTTTCACCCACTGAGCCACCCAGGTGCCCCTGGGATCAGGGATTTCTAAAGGAAGAAAGTTTATACTTAAAAATAGGCACTGAATTAAGAATGTCATGACCATATTTATCATAGATTAGCAATGGAAAAAGATTTGTGTCCTTAATTCTCTAATGGAGACCTATTCAGCCATGGGAACAGATTTTGGTAGCCAGGAGATACAGATTCCAGTGCGTTTGGTCTGGTTCTGTCATTAACTAGTTGTAATCGGAGCAGGTCACTCAGTCACTGAAAGTTGATAGTCAATAGTATAGAGTTAATACCTTCTTTACCTTCCATCAGCGTTGCTATGAAAATCAAAGGAAGAGAGATCTGAAAGTGATTTGAGAGGTTAAGAAGAGCTTCACTATATAAAAAGTGATTTATGCTTGTGTTTGACATTATTTAAAGCATTTTCTCAGCTCAGTCTTGCCATATATGAAATTGAGCTCAATAAAAATTCCAATTCCAACTTAGGAAGGCATACGACTAGCTATATTGCAAACTACAGAAAACAAAAAACAAGTTTGTGTTCACTAACAATGATAGTCTAGTTTAGGAAATGTATTAGCCACCTATTATCATAATAAACAGTTATAAAAATCTAAGTGTCATATAGCATTAAGCATGTATGGCTCATATGTCAGGATCAGCTGCGGTTTAACCAGGTGGCTGTGTCTTGGCTTAGCTCACTCGTGTGTCTGGAGGTTGGCCAGTCGTCAACTGATCTAGGATGCTCAACTGGGGCAACTGGCTCTGCTCCAGGCATCTGTCATTTCTGCGTAGACGAGCCTTGAGCACGTTCTCGTGTTGATAGAGGACAAGCTTCGGCTTACATCTTGTCTACTGTCCTCCTGTTGCTCAAAGCAGCTCCCGTAGCAGAGCTCCGTGTCAAAGGGTGGGCATAACCTTTCATCCACAGTGAGCGAGTGCTGCGAAGTTACCTGACAAAGGATGTGGAGCCAGGGAGTGGTCAAGATTTGAGCCAATGACGTAATCTACCTCAGGAAACTAACGTGGTCACTGGACTAGAGGAGTCCCATCCATTCCTGCTAGCGAGGCTTATATACCCCCAGACTTTCTGGATGTTGAGTTGCATGAAGTGACTGAATCCAGCTCTGGGTTGACAGTCCTTGAAGGGGTAAGGAGTTTGTCTTATGTATAAGAAGAAGGGCATTCGCAAATATTTTTAGCTGTCAGAGGGATGGATGGCCGAAAAGACAGCTGTGCATCCAAGTTGGGCTTCCCTTTCTCCCTAAATCCATATGGAAACACAAGACTCATTTTCTCCAGTGGAATATAAGCAGAAGTGACGGTGTCATTTCTAGGATTAGGTAGTTCAGAAGTAGGTGTGTATTCCCTGTTTTTTTCCTATTCCTAGGGGTCAAAGTATTTCAAGGCCCTAGGAGATGGTGGAACCACAAGATGGAGGGAAGGAAAGTGTCTGAGTCTAAGCACAGAGGAAAGTCACTGCCAACCATCAGTAACAGCACGGGACGGGCGCCCGAGTCTGAAATCAGGATTTTTCAGGCCACTAAAATTTTCAGACTAATTTGACACATTAGTTAGCATTATCCTAATATGACATGAATTTAATAAAACACTGTGTCAATTTAAAATAAAAAATAAGAAATGAATTGGTCTTTCTTAGAAATTTAGTATTACCTTCTCACCTACACCTGAGAATTTAAATCTCGATACTCACCAAGGGACTATCTAATCCACTTGATATTTCCAGTGACAGCATGCTTACTAAGCATGAAAATTAAGAAAATTCTGTTTATAGGAAACGCTTTCTCTACTTTGAGCTGCATATCCTTATATGTCTGTCCATTTATCCATTCTAGAATTACCAAGCTTTAGTTTACTTCCTCTTCTAAAAGGCAGATCTTTTATTATTTCGATTAAATCATATCTTAAAGAAAATAAACGTTAAGCTATCTTTGGGACACCCAGCAGCAGGATTTACATATCAAAGCCTCAGTGTTCTTTGTAAACTGTGAGAGTCATGAGGAACACTAACGGGATGACAGGTTAACTTTTATTGTGTAGTTGAGGAAAGAAAGACATTAAAAAAAATCTAATATACAGCATGAAAGTCACAGAATAGGTCAGGGCAAAAACAAACACTTGTGCTTTTTAAGGGTTCCCAATGCAGTGGTAGAGAGAGACCACAAAACCGTTTTACAAATATACGGACTTTACTGTGTTGGGATTTGATAACTTTTTGAGGTTTTTGTTCCAACATTCTGACATAAAGAAGGATTTGTATTAACTAAGTCAACTAGAAAAATTTTTATGTAATTTCTAAGAAATTCTGTTTTTTTGAAGTTCTGTAACACCAACATCTTGTATCCATTATTTTTATTTATACTTTTTCTCTTCCTTAAATATTGGTTCAATTATGCAAAGCTTACAAGAGGAAAGCTTCATATTGAAAACTTCTGACCCCTTCGTGCATTTTTACTAACCAAACACTCAAGATTTTTTTTCCTTCCTTAAAATGCTAGAGTGCGGTAGATGGCGACCTCTACTGGTCCTAAGATAATGTAGGTAAAGTCACCAACAAATTTCTGTAAGAGTAGCCAATAAGGAAAAAATGCTAGCGTGAATTAAAAAGCCAATGTTTAAGAAAAATAACAGATCTCTGCTGGTTTTAATACAGTTTCAAGTTCCATATTCAATAATTTATTTAGTTTAAGAAATGCATATTGGGTTTTTACTACCTCCCATCTGTGTTTTATTTATCTTCTGAGAATAAAAGCATAGTTGCTGGAGAGGGACAGTAAAACACATATTTCAGATTTAAAAAATGATGCTTGACATATTTTTACTTATATACTTATACTTGGTAATATATTTTACGTAGTACAAAAGGAACACAATCTTGTAAAAAAAATTAAATACTTCCAAAATATACCAATAAAAAAAAAGTGAATCTCTTCATCAGCACCTCACCTAGCCCTACTTCCAGGATTTGAATTAATCTACCATAAAAAAATTTATTTTTAGTGTGGATTACTTGATTTGGGATTTTAGACTTAGTGTGGATAGATGGAATTTAAGCATGCATTGGCTTTTAGAGTAACAAGGTAAGGAGGTAGAAAAAGAAAAAACATTCTTTCCATGCCCTTAAAGAACTTAATACTCAAGAAGATTGCCCACTGGTCTTGCTAGAGGGAGAACTTAACCAGTTCTTTCTTCTAGAAATGTCAATAGTGCTAATAGTAATATCCAAACAGATAGGTAAAAGAAAAAAAAAGTGTTTAAATCAGATACCCCTATATGCAGGTTTTCAAAATTTAGTACAAGGTAAGTCTTGATTTTTAGGCTCATCTTTCCTTTCAGTGAAAAGCTACCCCACTCTCATTAATAAAATTAAGTTACTTTTCACAATTGGGCAAATCTCAAATAAAAATATCAGAACATCAAAAATCACAGAACAATAAGCCTTCTTAATTCTCCTTTTGCAGACTATTTGTTACTAGATATTCAAAACAAGACAGTGCCCCCCCCCCCAAAATAATAAAAGGCAGTCTTCGAAGTTTCTTAGGAGTTCATGGTTGGATTTAATCTGTGAAAAAGAATGAGTATCAAAGAGCTTCCTTATTCAGGATGGAAAAAAGGGAAAGAAGTAAGAGTGTTCCTTTCTAGAATGAAGAATGTTCTGTGCATGCAAATTAGACATTTTCTAATGTTTCAAGATATTTTAAGAGTTTTGATAGAAACTATTCAAAGATGGGTAAAATCGTAGCTATAGCAGGTCTTTGAAAATGGGGATAAAAAAAAAAAACTCTATTCCAAGGAATTTATTGTATAGGTACAGAATACAATAACATTCTCCAACACATGTAAAAATTCACTAGGAGATTTATCATTTGTCCTAAATTACAAGAGTTTGCTCTCTAGTTGCTTCTCTAGTTAGTTTTCAAATAAGATTTTAATAATGACTTAGGGTAGAGAACCAGTTTATGCTAATGAAGTGAATCAGACTAGTGGTTTTCAATTGCAGGTCTGCAGACCAGCTCTGGTTGGCCACTATATTTTCACTGGTCTACGATGAAATTAGAACACTAAAATAAACCAAGATGAGTTTTCACAAAACTAAGTGCATTAAATTTAAAGATCTGTGCTTCAATTGCCAATTGTGCTGCCAATTATTTTATGAAAAGATAATGATAGGATACAATTAAAATTAAGAAAAATAAAATAAAAACTGATCTTATCGGACAAAAAAAATTGACAGTGCTCTGGTTCCCTCCTCCCAATACATTTAAAATGTTACCTATTCCTAACAATCAAAGACTGTAGTCACTGCCCTGCCAGTCCTACACTTTACATTTTTCCAAAAAAGTCATCAAACCCTACATCTCCGGGATGAAACTTCAGAACCAAGTTTCCTCAGATCAGAGTCGGTACGGTACTCACAAGATTCCCTATTTAGCAGTAAGACACTGCCAAAATAACATGTAACATCATCATTAGAAAATAGTTATGGAACTTATGCATTTTGTGGAATGAATTTTTTTTTTTTTTTTGTCTTATGGTTTTTGAGAAACGCTTGTGAAATCCACATGTATATCAGTGGGATTTATCTTTCAGAATTGGGAAGATATGTTTAGCCAGTCATAAATGAACGGTAATCTCTGTAGACTCAAGTTTAATTCAAAAACACTCTCTCCAGAGCTGCTAAATTTGGCAATCCACATTCTCTCCTCCATATGCGATCCTTAGGGAATTCTACATACATTGTCCATAATGGTTTCTACTTAGGATGTCTGGAAAAGTAGATATAATGGTCACAGAAGGGCCATTAAAGGGAATTTGAAAACAGATCCATTAAGTTGAAGTATTCAATTGTGAGAGTCTTCAGGTTGGATGGACTATGCTAATTGATATTCAAGGAATAACTCCTTGCCCCTGCTCCTTCCACGGCAGCCTCTAACTACTCACGCTTGCATAGCTTACCAACCTGGCTTGGTATTATCCCTGGAGAGAGGAATATTAGCAGAACGCAGTGTGCATAAAAAGTATAGCAGATAAATAATGAATTGTCCCTAAATGTGAACCTCATTTCCATTCCATTCTGTTGTTCAGTGCCTTCACTGTTTCAAATAGCCATCTTTTTTTCATTAATTACATCAGCTCTGCTTTTGTTATGTCTTGTTGGAAAAGAGAAAAGAAAGTTTCCATTATTCCTCTTGTAGACTGTGGAATGCAGCAGCTGTTGTGTTTTGCAAACATCCAGTCATATCTTAGAATCTCTGGTCAGTTTTTGAATGGATTTAAAAATACTTTGCTGTATTGCTATGCTTGCTTTCCCCGTATTTGTGATTTTGTGCCTCTTTTCTCTCTCTGCTCATCTTTTGTAGCTTTTCTCTCTTTTCCTCCACCTGGCTCTCATTTTCAAGCCTCATAACAGCTCTCAAGAGCAACAAAATATCCCAAAGGTTTCCCAGCTTGGCCCTGTCTCAGGAATACAACACTATTTTTGAGTTTTGTTTTTTGTTTTGTTTTGTTTTGTTTTCGGTAGGTTTCTTTTCCTTCTGTTCAAATGATTTTCAGGACACAGTCTCTCTTCTGCCATGCAGACTAGCTGCTCTCTGCCAAACAACATCTCTGTGATCCTTGACATATGACATTTAGCTAAGGATGAACTTGCTGTGTTCCTTACTGTGGCTGCCTTCGCTGACTTTGGAATAACATAGAGTGATTCCCTGAACTGGGTCAGTACTTCAGGAGCTGGGAAACTTCTCACCCACCCTTGGCCTCATTTGATCCCACATGGATCCTACAAAGCAAACGGGATAGATGTTACTCTTCACATGTGATAGATAAGGAGAAATATGGCCGTAAGGAGTTACAGCACTAGACCAGCAAGCTCTAGGCAATGGAAGAACAGTCACAAAAAGACTGGTCTTCTGTCTTCAGGGTTTTCTCCTGTGTTTTTCGTGGGTTTCTCTTTCTTCATCTGTAAAGTGGGAAAAATACTAACTTTGTGGTGTTTTGAAGAAAAACGAAAACAAAAGAATCTAGGTAAAACACTTAGGAAAGTGCTTGGCTCCTCGTGAGTGCTCGGCAAATGTTTACTGTTAACTGTTATCTTTGACTTGTCATAGAACAGATAAATTAGCTGACGAACATACACATGAAGCTGCTTTCTGTCCACGTCATGATGTATTAGTCTACAAAGAAGAGCTTTGCCTTTTTTTTTTTTTTTTAATTTTAAGTAATCTTTGACCCAACATGGTGCTCAAACTCACAACCGTGAGATCAACAGTCACACATTCCACCAAAGGAGCCAGGCAGGCGCCCCCTAAACAGAGCTTTTAAGTAGCCATTGACTAAGATATAATGAGTGGAAATTTATGTTTGGTTCCAGCTATTCAGCAATAACAACTCTCCTCCCCTGCTCCCACAAGGAAAATTACACATACAGGTTGATTCTTCTATACAATGAAATCAGCTAATCTAAAGGCAATGTGGTGTACATGTGAATAACAGATTCTGGACTTGTATGCTGTCTCACAATTTATAAGCTGTCTGACTATGGTTTGGACAAATTATTTCCTCTCTCTGTGCCTCAGTTTTTCTACCTATAGAACATGGTTCTTGACAACTATCAAACAGGTTTGTTGAAGGGACTAAATGCATATAATAGGGATGTTTAATTGGAATTTTTTAAAAATGATTTTTATTTATTTATTTGACACAGAGAGAGAAATCACAAGTAGGCAGAGAGAGAGGGGGAAGCAGGCTCTCTGCTGAGCAGAGAGCCCGATGTAGGGCTCGATCCCAGGACCCTGAGATCATGACGTGAGCCAAAGGCAGAGGCTTAACCCACTGAGTCACCCAAGTGCCCCTTTAATTAGAATTTTTGATCAAGACACCAGGATATGATAGATGTCAGATATAATAGATGCTCAAAGTGCAGATTTACAGATAAAACACTGAAGTCCTTTGAGATTATGGGTCCTTTACCCAGGGTTTTTCATTCAGGGTGCCTTCAGATGGAAAAGTACCAGACAAGTAGAGATTTAGGACAGATTCGTCAGGAGACTTTTCTGTAGGTGAGAGCTGCATTCTTACCTCCCAGGTGGAGAGGGGTATAGTGGTACTGCTTCCCAGTGGTAGGTCAGGTGAGAGGAGTTTCAGTGGAACCACTCAGAGAGCATTAGAAATGTTCCCAAGCCCATAGACTGTGAATTAACTCACGTGTGAGGAAGCAGAAACATCTGATGACAACAAAGCAAAAAGAGGTCCCTGGGAAGTATTTGCATCTGCCTTGATCTATAGTAGGTGAAAGGCGTTATTGACCCCAAAACAAAATGTCGAAACTATGATTGTGATGCCAACCTGGGGTTTTTTTTTAAAGGGATCTCCCTCAAGTACATGGTCTACCAAGGAAAGGAGGTGGTGGGCACATGTGACTATACCAGCAAGGGGAGCAACTAAGGGAGGACAGTGAGTCCAGTCAAAGTTGAGGCCCAGCCCATGACAAGGGAGTCCCCAGAGACAAAATCTTTCCTATACAAGAACAAGTAGGCATCAACTCTCACTCCATCAGGCTCCTGAGGACATGAACCATCCTAACAAATATGCCTGTTGGGGAAGATTGTTCCTCTGGCCCCTCTCATGCCTCGCCTGAACCGTCTTACCCTGCGAGCTGCCAACCAAAGGCAGCCTCAGGCCCACGAGGACATGAAGGCAGGAGTGTGTTCACTTTAAATAGAGTTTTAAATTTTGATCAAAAGACGAAAATGGATGTTTTAAATTATAAATTAGATCATGTTTGTGATTTGAAGTGACTGTAGAACTGTTATTTAAATATAACTTGTGAAGTCACGGACTCCAGGATGTCATCCAAAGAGGGAAAGGAATAGCCCCACCGAGCAGGATTAAAAGGAGGGAGAGAAACAAAAATAAGATCATTTTGTAATTATATCCGTGGCCTCTGACTAAGATTAGTTAGATAAAGAATCTTGAATATTGTATGTTCTCCAAGCCATTAGTATTCTTTTTTCTTTGCTTTGCAGACCTATTTTCTTAATCCGAAAAAATTCGGAATGCAGAAGAATATTAAGAAAATTTAAAATATTTAAAAATATCTCACCCAATGGAATAATAAGCAGTCGAGTTTCTGCTTGATTACTTCCAGGAGTAAGGAACCCAGTAGCTCATTAAACCGCCTGTTGGAAATCTACAGATGTTAGAAAGTTCATTCTTATTCCAGAACAAAATGTATATTCATATCATTTCTATCCATGTGTTCATGTTTTATCTGCTAGAGGTATGCAGATCATGTTTAGCTGAAATTCTCTGGGCTTTTTTCTCTCTTCTACATAAAATATTAGAAGACAGTTATGTCTTCCTCTAGTCTCTATTTTCAGCCTAAATATTACTGTTTCCTCCAACTATTTTTCATACAACGTAGTATACTGATCATTTTGATCTCCCTCATCTTCAGGTTTTCTGGTTTGCTGATGTCCCTCCTCTGAACTAAGCATGCGGCCCAGATGGAACCTGAGGGCAAAGCTAATTAGCAGCCATACAACAGGCATAGTAGGTCAACTCCAACTCATCGGGAAATTTTCACAGGAAATTCCTCCACAAGTCAGATCTTCCTTGTCCTGTATATATATAGTTGGCTATTAAAAAGTGGAAGAAAAAAATGTATCTTTGTTAAACCTCATTTTGTCAGTTTTGCCATAGTTTTTCAGATTATTATTTTCTAAATAATCCTGGCTTTGGCTATTTGACATTTTATTAGTGGTCTTTCAAATCTCCATATAAATCACTGGTAAAGAACTGAAGAGGACAATTATCTTTCTTTTTCTTTGTAAAATTATTTTTTTATTTGACAGAGAGAGAGAGGGATCACAAGTAAGCAGAGAGGCAGGCAGAGAGAAATGGGGAAGCAGGTTCCCCGCTGAGCAGAGAGCCAGACCTGGGGCTTGATCCCAGGACTCTGAGATCATGACCTGAGCCAAAGGCAGAGGCTTAACCCACCGAGCCACCCAAGAACCCCGAGGACAATTATTTTTCAGTAAATATCCTTGGATATGTAGATCCTTGTACATACTGAGTTTCACCAAGGCATATACTCTGAATTACTGGAATTACTGTTTGATACAAGCATCTTCATTTTTATTAGGTATGGATAATTAGACATTCTTCAAAGAAGTTAAATACAAACAATTTGGTTACAGTTAGATTTCCTTATATGAGGCAGTTGCTGCTTGGGAAATCACTGTTTAAGCCGAATATGTGTGAAACGGGCCACAGAACACATATGGCATGATACCCAGGGCCTAGGGCTGAGTGGGCAAATGGCAAGGTCCGGATTCTTACGGTGACAGGAGAGGTGTCATCACACTGGCTTGTAGCATGATTTAGGTTCTGGTCTGACCTTGTTTCTGCAACATATTCTAAGCCTAGTTTTCTGACACCTTTTGAGCTAAGCTGAATTCTTTCTTTTCTTTTTTAAATATTTTATTTATTTATTTGACAGACAGAGATCACAAGTAGGCAGAGAGGTAGGCAGAGAGAGAGAGGGAGGAAGCAGGCTTCCTGCTGAGCAGAGAGTCCTATGCGATCTCAGGCCTTGATCCCAGGACCCTGAGATCATGACCTGAGCCAAAGGCAGCGGCTTTAATCCACTGAGCCACCCAGGCACCCCCAAGTTGTATTCTTTCAACACACTCCATTTCTCCTTAAGTATAAGGCCAGAATTATTTTCTGTTGCACACAGTTAAGAGAATATCATAACTATTTTCCCACTGCTTCTTAAATGATCATTTCCATTTCTTCTCCCCAACAGTTTCAGAGCAAGATTTCTCACCTCTGTTAATCTGCATATTCACAGCAGTCTAGGCTCTCCTGCAGACTAACCAAATGCTATCATAAATGGGATTCACTTCATTCCTTTTCCTCTGAATGTCCATGCTGCTGCTTTGTCTAGGAAATCCATCGGTTCTGAAGAATGGGGTTTCACATCGTTTCCATGCTTTACATTATTTTTTCCTTTTCTTGTTTACTCTGTGCCTTCATTTAGGTTTTGTTTCCATGTTTATTTCTCACACAGGCAACAAAACCCAAAATCAAAATAAACCCCAGAAATAAAGAGACCTAATATTAGCAAATTTAGCCTTGATCAGTACTTGGAGAGAGTTGCATGTAGACCAAAAATATGTTAGTTTTTTTTTTTTTCCTGTTGGAAGTTTACATAATCAGCATCATGTATACATGATAAGTCAAAAAAATTAAATAGTAAGAATCATGTCATGTTGTTCTGCTGGTGTTAAGCGCCATTTTTGTTCTCTTAGTTCGCTTTGCCTATTTATATTCCAATCCATGATATGCCTGCATATCTTACAATGTTTCTCAAAGGACAATTTTATTTCTTGTACTTACTAGTTCTTAGGGAAAGGAGCACCTTTTTTGTACACAACTGCATTTTAGTAGGAGAGTTTTACACAGACTTCAAATAAATGGTGGAATTGGGAGTCTCTCTACAAGTTCTGGTCACCAGTTCCAGTGTGTATGTATGGGGTACACACCACCAACAAGCCATTCTCCAACACCGGGGGCAGGGGGTGAATCCTACAACTCAACTTAATTCCGACCCTATCCATCTGAGATAGTATCAGATCCCAACGGTATGGGTTCAGTCTCACATGATGACCCTGCCCCTTGTTAGATGCCAGGTGCAAGCCTAGGATGTCACGTGTGCTTCTGACCCACCAGCTATAAATTAGAGGTCCCCCTCCTGAGGCTGGAGTAATTCTCTAAAGCTGCGTCACAGAACTCAGAGAAACATTTTACTTAACTAGTTCAGTATTACTGAACTTAACTAGTTCAGTTCATCAGTTCAGTATAAACATATGTAATTCAGGAACAGTCAGATGAAAGAGATACAGAGGGCAAGGAATGGGCAAAGGGCGTGGAGTTTCCATGCCCAATCCAGGTGTCACTCTTCCAAATTTCCATGTGTTCACCAACCCAGAAGCCCTCCAAATCTACTCCTGGGCTTTTATGGAGGCTTCTTTACATACGCATGATCAATTAAATCCCTGGACATTGATGAGTGATTCAACCTCTAGCTCCTTTCCCCTCCCAGGAGGTCAGGGGTAGGACTGAAAGTTGTAATCCTCTTGGTCGGTTACCCTGGCAACTAATCACCAGCCCACTCCCCACCCTTAGATGCTCTTCAGAAATTACATCATTAACACAAACTCAGGTGAGTCTGAAAGGAGTGCACTAGGAATATCGAGACACCACTATCACTTTTTATCACTTGGGAAATTCTAAGGGTTTAAGAGCTCTGTGCCAGAAACAGGGATGAAGACCAAATATATATTTAATCACGATGTTACACTCTCATTGGTGTCTAATAACTTATACCCCAAAAGACTGTATCTCATTAAGCTATCAAATAAAAAAGAAAAGTACCTCTGAGTCGAGTCCCTGGTCTCTGTAACCTGGAACGGCTTCTGAGAAGTATGTAATCAAGATTTCTGAGGTAAGTCTCTGGCATCTGTAGTTTTTAATAAACCCCCAAGTCCTTTCAGTGCACAGCCTCGTTGAATATTAGTGGCCTAGCCGAAGGTTGCTAACACTGTAGTGGACTTACTAGTGTTGCCTGCCGGGAGGGCCTCTTCTCTTCCGGTGCAGCCACCTTGATTTTCTTCCGGGAAGACACCCTGCTTCACTCCCAGCAGATGGCTCAAAGGTGGTTGATCCCAGGCTGCCTGCTAAAGGGGAAAGAAGCAACCTGGGCAATAGTAACCAATCCATAGGCACTGGTTCAGGGACCTGATCAAAGCTAGCCGAGTAAGGCTCAGAACTGTCAGTGAAGAGAAGCATTCTTCTCTTCTAAAATCCCTGGGATTTTACTAGGATTCTGCACTAGGGTTGACTAGGATCAGCTGGGGACTGAGAATAACTACGTTGGCCTGTGGGGGTGGGGGCACTTAGAGGACACTGACCTGAGAATGTGGTCAATTCAGAGGAAACAAAAACTAGAATGGGTACGAAGGAGAGCAGGAGAGGAAGGGAGGGATTGAGAGCCTAATATTATTATTTGAGTTCCGGAATCCATCTGTGTGTAATCAGATTAATCCCAAGACTTTGCAGAGCTGTAATGTATTTTAGCCCGCTCCAGGCTGCCATAACAAATACCATACACTGGGGGGCGTTAGCAATTGGAATTTGTTTCTCATGCTAATGGAGGCTGGAAGTCCAAGATCAAGGTTGCAGTGAGGCCAAGTTCATTCTGAGACCTCTTCTCTTGGCTTGCAGGCAGATGTCATCCGGCTCACAGAGCCTCCCTTTTGTGTGTCCCCAGGAAGACAGAGAAAGATGGGGGTTAGGGTAGGGCAGGCAGGTTATTATAAGGCACTAATCCTATTGTGTCAGGGCCCTACCTTTATGAGTTTATTTGACCTTAATTAACTTCTTATAGGCCCTTTCTCCACATAATCCCATTGGGAGTTAGGGTTTAACACTTGAACAACACAGTCCATTGCATGACTCAAGAAATTCTCCTCCTTTTTCACCCCAAGTCAGTAGGTTGGGTTTTTGTTCACTTAATATGACAGAATTCTAAAGTCACTGCTGTTGACTTTAGCACTCAGGCCACAGTTCTGTTCTTATGAACTAGTCTGTCTTCCAAAGCAGACCACAGTAGTGGGCAACAATGCCTTTAGGACAGAAAAGGCCTCTAATGGGATGGTTCAAAAAGAGGCCTCTGGAGTCCGCCTGCATGGGGTTCAATTCCAGCTCTGTCATTTGTATAATTTTCCTCTGTCTGAACGTACTCATCTGTAAATGGTATGGACTCCCTACTCTTGGAGTTTTGAAGATTTGATATATGAATATTCATAGAATACTTAGAATAGTGACTGGTGCTGGGCTACAGCCATGTTTGCTGAACACACAGGCTGACCTGCATTAAATCTCTGCTTCTGCATCTACCAGTGTGTGACCGCATGTCACCCAGCTTCCTGGAGCTTCCTTTTTCTAAGGAGGAAAAAGAGGAGCTGCCTTCTTTGGGTAATAGCATGTGTGCACTTAGTAGTGCAGGTCCCTACACTGTAAACACTGAACAGATGTGTGAACAAATGGGTAAATTGCAATTAGAGAAAGAAGTTTCCCTTTTCGTCTAGAAATTTTCACTTTGAACTTGAGCATATTTAATTTTGAACTACTTCATAGATCTATTAGATTCATCTACTTTTCTCTCTTTACTTAAGAAAGCATCAGTGACCTAATGCTCAGATGTAATTACACGGAAATGACAGTTGTGCCCAAATGAAATAGAATGATTCAGATGAGCATTTGGTAATGGTGCTCTCCACAATTCTTAGAAAATCTGGTGCTGAAAAAACACTAGTGCAAAGTAGAAGTCTAAGGGAAGCTCTGTAATTACCAAGAATATAGATGGATTACTTTTCTAAGAAACTTTCTGTGATGAAGCAAACCATTAGGCTGCCTATTAAAATTATACTCTGTGTATTGAAAATAAAGGCCAGAAAAGCAGAATGGATTGCCTCTTTCTGACGTGTTTAGTAAGGCTTATTTGAAGCCAGGGTTCTACCTGACTTTAAACGAGATTTATATAATGGAATTCCACTTCAAAGATTTTCTTAAACTGCTGACTTGAGTTGGGGAAAAAAAGATGATAATTGTGCAGTTTTGCAGGCAGATTCACATTATAAATTAAATTTTTTCCACTTCACCAGAGTTGGTGAGTCTCAGAAGCAGACCTCTTTCTTATCAGGGAAATGGATTCTTGTCCCAAATAGACTATGAAGGTTATTAGAGATTTTGTTTCCAATGTACACCTTAAAATTTTTCTATTTTAAAACTATTCCTATAAAAAGTCAAACAATAAAGATATGTTTAAAGAAGTTTAAATAGTCTTTCATCCTCTACTACTCCTCCAGTCTTATCTGCCTGAGGTAACTAATGTCAGTGTATTTCCTTTTTTAATGAAAACTGAATCATGTTGTACATATTACTCTGCAATTTGTTTGTTTGTTCATTATTGGTATTTAATGAACCTCTCTCCTCCAGGGCGGTACAGGCATAATATTTCAAGTGAGTGTGCACCAGAATTTATTCACCAGACCATTTGTTTTCAGATTGTATTTTTTGGTCACCACAAAGAATGTGTCCAAAAATATGTACATGTTCTTATGTTGATAAAACACGAAATAGTATTCTCTAATTTGCAGTTATTTCAGGGTGATTTGAAGGTGCTACCACATCCTTATAACACAGAAGAAAATAATGACCTTTGTTGACAGAAGAAATTGATAATAAAGATAAAAGAACGTAAAAAATTAAATAATTTAGGACACGAGTGATCCCATTCACTTTTGCAATGTGGTACTTGTAATACTTGACCTTTGTAAATTATTTCTAGATCTCGGAAGAGGGCCATGAAGTCTCCCTATTCATGTGAAGGCCTAGGGTAGTTTGTCAAAGTGTGGTTCCTCGAGCATGTTCACAGCGAAGATTCCATTGCCCACTACCCAGATATTTTTATTTAGTGGGTTTGGAGTGGGGTTCAGGTAGCTTTAGTTTTCAACAAAAAAAAAATCCCGAAGTGGAATTCCCACGTGAAAGCCCTGGGGTGTGCAAGCTTTGGGTTAGACCAGGGCTCAGCCAAGTTCGCTGTCCACCTGTTTTTTTATGGCCTGCGAGCTAAGAAAGTTCTTCACATTTTTAAATGGTTGAAAAATAATCAAAAGAAGTATATTCATGATATGTAAAAATTATATACAATTCAAATTTCAGTGCCTATGAAGAAAACTGTTATTGGAATATAGCCACACCCATTCATTCCATATCATCTATGGCTGCTTTGGTGCTGCTACAGCGGAGTCACATAGTTGCCATAGAAACCATATGGCGATAACCAAAATATTTACAATCTGTTTCTTTAGAGAAAAAGTTGTGCCAACTCCTGGACTAGATGATCTCTAAGGTCCCTGCCGGTTTCTGAATGTGTTCTATTCCCTGTCGGTATTTACCTCCTTTAATATGCAAATCCCCTGGAGCTGGTGCAGACACATAGAGGCACAGAGTGTGTGTGAAGGTCAGACATCATGATGAGTTTCTTTTTATCAGTCACTTAGAAATTAGGAGGTTATGTGACCAACATAAAATAAATTATACATTAGCACAATCAGAAAATGAAAAAAAAACCACAACAGTTAACACTCTTGTGGCACATTGTACCTATCAGGCCCTGTTTTCAGTGCTCTCCATACCTAGACTCAAGGAATCGTCACAACAACTCTATAGGTAGGACCTATCTTTATCTGCCTTTTACAGTTGAGGAAAGTGAGGCCTAGAGAATTAATTAAGTAGCTCGACCAAGGACACCTGATTATAAGTAGCAAAGTGGGGAATTGAACCGATGCAGTCTAGCTGCAGAATCTGGGCTTCAAAATACTAGGCTATTACTGCAAGGGATAAGGTAAAAGAAATGTAAAGGTTGAAATAACTACACTTGGACTCCTATCTTAATTCCAATTTGAAAGTCAGGGGAGTGGATAACTATCCTCAAATGAATATTCTGCCACCTCAGGGTCATGAGGTCTAATATCCTTGGGGCTAATTAGAAACATCACTGAAAGAGGAACACTGGCTTCTCAAACTCAGTTCCTTTTTCTACTTTGAATAACACCATGGAAACAGAGCCTTTAAAAAATTTTAATTAATTATTATTTTTTTAATTTATAAATTTTTAATTTTTTAAATAAACATATAATGTGTTATTAGCCCCAGGGGTACAGGTCTGTGAATCGCCAGGTTTACACACTTCACAGCACTCACCATAGCCCATACCCTCCCCAATGTCTATAAACCCACCACCCACTTCCTATACCCCTGCCCCCGGCAACCCTCAGTTTGTTTTGTGAGATTAAGAGTCTCTTACAGTTTGTCTCCTTCCTGATCCCATCTTGAAACAGAGCCTTTTTATCACAGGAAAACTTGGTCATAAGCTGTGATGGTAACTAGTAGTTGCAGGAAGAAAACCATCATGTGTGTTGGGAATAGAATTTAGCCAGAGAGGGCCTGCCCCATTGAAAAAGGGCCTGCCTCTCATCTTTAGTTTATTACTGACATGTAGAAATGAGGACAATTCAAATTGTTATAGTGTAATTTCCCAATACTTAAAAGTTCAACAGTTAACTCAAATATTAAAAACAAATAAAACCCACTGTCTGGGCCAAACAAAATAAGACTTCAAACTACAAGTGTGTGACCCATACTTAAGCAATTTTCTTTTTAGGCTAAACCATCTCTTTTTTTTTTTTTCTTAAAATTTTATTTATTTATTTGACAGACAGAGATCACAAGTAGGCAGAGAGACAGGCAGAGAGAGAGGAAGGGAAGCAGGCTCCCTGCTGAGCAGAGAGCCCAATGAGGGCTCCATCCCAGGACCTTGGGATCATGACTTGGGCCAAAGGCAGAGGCTTTAATCCACTGAGCCACCCAGGCGCCCATAGGCTAAACCATCTTAATTCCAAACTTTTCCAAATGGATCTCCAGGTCTAGACCTTTAAGAATCATGGCTGTACCCTTGAATTGGTGTCAAGCTTTGCAGTCCTTTGTAGTTGATGTGAGTTACAAAGTTAACTTTTAGAAGTTGGAAGTCCTACCTGGCAGATAGTTACACTATGTTCAAGCCTAATGCTCTTCCCGGGCATGTTATAAGAAATGTCTGCTTTATATTATAGTAGGCAATCTCCACCTAGACCGGCACCATTGATAAGTGTTTTTCCTTAATGGAAAAGCATATTTTCATAGCTTTTCCAGGAATATCTTGATGCCTTTAATGGAACCATAATCTGCTTCTTTATTTAATCTTCGATCATGCAATGCTTATTTCACTGAATATAATGGCTTATGCACGTTCACTAATGGCCCCTAAATAAAAGACTTTTTAAAATTTGAAAGTGCTTTAGAGTACATGAGGAAAAGAACAAAACGGAAAAATGCCAGTTGTTTAGTTGAAGTGAAAAAAAAATAATGCCCAAAGTACTGAAACTTGAGTGATAAATCACTGTAATAAAATAATTAAAAAACATTTGTCATTCTAACAATCTGAAATAGTATTTAAATTGTTCAGACATTTTACTAAAAATCTACCTAAAGAACTTTCAGTTCCTATAGGAAACAGTTTTTTATAAAACAATATTTTAAAATATTTTCCATGAGAATCTCTTCAGAAAATAGTGCCTTAAATGGAATTTCAAAATCAATCAAAATTTATTGCTCAAATTTGACTTTTATGTGTTCTGGTTGGAGTTCATGAACTCTGCACAAAGTAAGCATTATTTTGAATATTTTCAGTTAGTTTAATAGATAGTGTCATAAGTAAAGGACAAGTTGTCTTCAGAGGCCTGCCTACAAATCTGGAGTGTGAAAAACATGGCACTTTGGCACACAAAAATAATTCTCAAATGAAAATTAAGTAATCATATAAAAGGACAAATAGGACACTGAATTCTTAAATGTGGACCTTTGTAAAACATCGATTAAAACAAAATCACACAACTCTAAATACATTGTGGTATCCTGGATTAGATCAGAAAAACAGAAAGAAGAGATTTGGGGAAACTTGTTGAAATATAATAAAGCCGGGAGTTAAGAGTAATGTACCAATGTTGACTTCTTGGTTTTGACATGCACCGAGGGACTGTAAGATGTTAACATTATAGGAAACTGGATGATAGGAATATGGGAATTCTATTTTTGGAACTTTTTTGTAAATCTAAAATTATTCCAAAATAAAAAGGTCATTTAAAAAATCACAGAATAGGTGTACTGATTTGTGCCTTTAAAGCTTTCAACAGAATAGGATAGGCTGACAAAAGTTACACGCAGCTAAGTGCCATTTGTGTATGGTACGTATGTGCGGGTGGTGTGTGTAGGTGAAGCGGAGGGGGGGAGATGTGTGCAAACCGTTAACACACGTCAGTCTTTTCCTCCGAGTCCTACTGCTCAAAGTTTAAAAGGACATAAATGAGGGCAGAAAGTGAGTTCCTAAACATTTTATTCATAAGATTAATATTAATAAAATAAAATATATTAGTAAACGATAATAACTATATTTAAACTTTAGTAATTTGTCACCGTGTTAAAAAAGATAGATCTTCATAACTGGACAACTTACAACGTTTGCTTTTTCCTGTATGCTTTTGATTTTTTAACACAGTTTTGTGCCTTTTTGTGGTATCTTTAAATATATGCCAATGAAAATGATTATGCTTTGTTTCCAAATTCTATAAAGCACAACTTTATCCTAATTTCTGTCCCTTCACCAAAAAGACTACATTTTGATAGGAGGTTTCTCTTTGCTGTACAGAACAGAGACATTAATGAGGTGGATGGAACATAGGTCGGCATGCTAAATTTAACAGGTCTGCTTTTAGGCAGGATACAGTAGGTCATGGCAAACCAACACATTCACTGCAAAACCGAAAAAAAGGTAAGAGCTACAAAACACATATTTTTAATGATATCAGCGTAAGGAAGCAGCATAAACAAAAATTCCAGAGAAAGGAGAACCACGGTCTGAAATAGGCTGGCACTTGTTGGCCATCATTTTGCTTAGGGTTTGAGAATTAATCTGGATTGAGGCAGAGAACTTCCACTGGGGAAAAGAGATCCGAGCAGAGATTTAGGCCTTCTTTTGGGCTACAGGAATCAAAAGGAAGCGTGAAGGGTCTTCAGATGGTGGGACATCTGAAATGCAAGCAGAGCCTGAACTTGTGTCAAATGACATTCTGATATGGCTGAGATATCAAGAATCAGGATTAGGACCCATGAATCTAGCTGACACAGTCCTGCACAGAAACAAAGGGTGGAGTAGATTCATGGCACCAATGACTCCTACTCACCACCTGCTGTGATTGCAGCAGCCAACTGTGTCCCCTTTCTCTGTATAAGCACCATTTCTGTGTCAAAGGTTCCAGCAAATGGAAAGCATCAGAGGAGCAACCTCAGGTTCAGCAGTGATGGACTGTATGAGTGAAGAGGGCGAGGCTCCTTCCTGGAGACCAAAGGAATCTCAGATGGAAGCAACCCAGGGTGAGCTCATCTATAGACTGACCACTGGGTGCTCTGAAGACGTCCTATACTCCATGAGGAAAATGCATGTCAGCTGTCAGTATAACTCCACCCCCATGACATTAAGAACTGATTCCTGTTTGGAGCTTTCAGTCTTCTGGATTAAGTAGGTGTAACATTTTTTTCTCTCTCAGTAAAGATGAATTCATGATAGCTGCCTCGAGGGAGCCAGAATCTTTCACTTATACACAGAGTTGCATTAAAGAATAACAGCCGTGGCTCTGTGCTGAAAATGGTGCAGAGCTAACAGAAGAGCCGAGCCGCAACTAGTGATTCAACGTGGAAACATTTCTTGATGGATTCAGTCACTGTTTTTTGTTTTTTAATTTGTTTTGAAACTCCACTACTCTTGGTCTTATTCCAACATACATTGTTCTAAGAAGCCACAAAGGGAATGTCAA
This sequence comes from Mustela nivalis, assembly GCF_964662115.1. NCBI lineage: Eukaryota > Metazoa > Chordata > Mammalia > Carnivora > Mustelidae > Mustela > Mustela nivalis. The sequence continues at coordinate 35,876,844 of NC_139026.1, forward strand.
ATTCTAGCTTCTTGGGGCACTTCATTTGTCACCAGAAAAGAACAACTTAAGCCAAATCAGCAGAATGATTTGTTTCTGGGCTTGTTAATTACGTGAAATTGAAGAATTAAATGTAATGTCATGACCTCCGAAAATAATTCATTCCCTTTATTTCATCCTCATCTCAATGTATAACTAGTCATATTTCATAGTCTAGGGTTTATTGATTGAAACAGAGCAGGTATGTGGCACATGATGTAATCTCTAAACCACTTCAGCTTGGCCTATTTGTCTGTTGAGGGGTGTGCTCAAGTTAGAACGGCTTCTTCTCACTCAGGGCTCTCTCACATGCTCAGTGGTTAAAGAGTTAGATTTATATAAAGTTCTTGACACCACAATAAAAGAGGCCGCATTTATATCAACTGCAAAGTACAATAAAAGGCTCAGAAAAGCCAATAAAATCTTGGAACACTGCCTATATATGGAAAGATGGTAGAGCATATATTTTTATTTTATTTTGCTTTGCTGATTTGTATTCTGAGTTCTCAAAAATGGGGAAAAAGGATATGTTCTAAAAAAACTTAAAAGTGGCATTGCATTGTTTTGTTTAATGACGGCCTCAATTTGACTTTTGATTATAAACAATAGGAAATTGGAGCCATTTTAGTAGTTAATTTGTCACAAAAGTTTTCCTGGCCACAAAATAGCATTTCATTTATACACTTTTATTCTTATAAAAGATTCTAATAGAGGAAAATAAAATGTCAAACATCAATAAATGTTATTTTAGCAAATATAATTTTTAGATGTACTATTACTTCACATATATTAAACAGACAGTAGATAGGAATATGATATATTTAAACATAAATCCATTTAGAAATACTAGCTAGATCCTTTATAGCATCTTTCTCACATGGGTCAACTAGAAAGTCTATAATAAATAGCAGTTGCCATATATTACAGATTAATATTAGTTGCAGATAATTTATAATTTTTAGAATCAAGTCAATCTTTCACACAAGTTTAGGGTCCTCTGTTGCTTCCTTTCGTAACACCCTGTTCATCTTTTCATTTTATTTGTTAAATTATAATAATTGATGAATTGTGCAATTTTTGTTAAAGTGCTTTTCCTGTTATGTTCTGAACTCCATAAGATGTGGCACTACATTTTCTTGTTCTCTACACTTCCCTTAATATGTACCCCAGTGCTTAAACCACAGATGTGCTCAATAAAGGTGTGCTTAATGAATCAAGGACTGAAAGGTCTGCACCAGGGGTGGGCAAACTATGGTTCAAATACAGCTTGTTTCCTGCTTTCTACAGCCATCAAATACAGAATGCTTATTTTTTTCTTCTATCTTTAGGTGGATCTATTTTTCAAATGGTTATTTAAGTACCTAAATAGCAGCCTCAGTTTTGCTTGTTGGTCCATAAATTCTAAAATATTTACTATTTGGTCCTTCAAGAAAAATGTTTCCTGACCCTGATTTAGACCACCCCTGTCCAAAAGAACTATGGCAATGATGGAAATATTACATATCTGTGCCCTCCAGTAGGATAGCCACAAATGACATATGGCTATTGATCACATGAAATTTGTTTAGTGTGACTGAGAAATGCAACTTTTGATTTTAACTAATTTAAATAAGCCCATGTGCCTGGCAGCTAGTTTATTAGCAGCAGACCTAGATATACAACACAACAGACATCATGTAAACACAGTAAAAACTTACTTGGAGATCAAACATATCTCCAGAAAAAAATGAGAAAGATTTGAAGGTAGTTTGGCCTTTCTGGCAAAACTAAGTAAAAAAATAAAATAAATTATCACCGGTTCATGAAAACAACTAACATTACGACAGTACAAGACCTGAAGGTAAAAGTTAACTCATTTATTTTGGCAGTTACATAGAAACTCATTTAAAATAAGTGGTGGTCGGTTCTTCATTCTATGACCTATGAATGAAAAAAATTATTTTGGATAAGACAGATAATGTTACTCTTCTATTAATAAGTAAACAAAGGACATTGCTTTTTTTTTTTTCTTTCAGATTTTATGTATTTATTTGACAGACAGAGATCACACATAGGCAGAGAGGCACGCAGAGAGAGGAGGAGGCAGGCTCCCTGCTGTGCAGAGAGCCCAATGCAGGGGCTGGGGGCTCCAGGACCCTGGGATCATGACCTGAGCCGAAGGCAGAGGCTTTAACCTACTGAGCTACCCAGGTGCCCCCAAAGGACATTGCTTTTATGAAGATTTTGAAGCTTCTCTTTGCTTTATTGAAAGACACATCACTCACTTCCAAAGAAATTCTTGAAATACAGAGAATGCTATTAAAGCAAAATGTTCTCTAGCACAGTAGGAAAACATTAAAGAACATAAACAAGTAAAAACATCGATATAATCCAACAGTATTCTCAAACAGCATTAAGAAGGTATTAAAGTGGCCTGAGAAGTAAAGATTCAAATTGCAAAGTGAAGTTTAAACACCCACATTTATATGTAATTTCAAGTCTTTAAGTTGAGAAGCGTTTATAAGGAAATCTAAAATATGTGCTTTTTAGGATTGAAATTGTTTGCTGCTGTTATTCCTAACACTTAAAGTAACTTTAAAAATTTAAAAATTAGAGTATATCTCCTTTTCTTGTTTATATTGTTTCTTACATGTCTATGTATGAAAGACTACCTCCCTGAGTAAAACTACTTTGGCTGCCGCCTTTTGTTTCAAATGATTTTATCATTAGGGAAAAATTTGAAATCATGGTGGACAAATAATCCCTTAATGCTTTTCCTGGCTAGCAAGTAATTTGTCAAAGCAATCCAATTTCCAAATAGCATACAAACTCAGTAAGACACTGAGCCAATGCATCTGTTCCTCTCTGTAGAGTATGCACAAATGCCTTTCCTTTTGGGAGAAAATCCTAAGACTAAATTCTCTGAAAGGACAAGTTAGCTCTAGTAACAAAATATCATTTATAATGTCTCTCTGATAAAACTTTAGAATTTTATAAAGAGTCAAGTTTTATGAAGATACAATTATTTACATGCAAAAATATTCACCCTTTTTAAGTGTACTGTTTAATTAATTTGACAAACATACAAATCATGCATTCGCTACCCAAATTAACATATGGGACATTTTCATCACCCCAAAATGTTCCCTTATACCCTTTTGTAGATGATCCCTTCCTTTACCCACAGCCCACTGGCAACCAGTGATGGATCTGTTTTCTCTCTCTTTTCTAGAATGTCATATAAATGGAACCATACAGAATGTAATCTGTTGTGTCTGTCTTATTTCACTTAGCCACTTGGTGTAATGCTTTTGAAATCCATCCATGTTGTTGCACATGCATGTAGTTCATTGCTTGTTGCTGAGAAATATTCCACTGTATGAATATATCACAATAATTTTACCCATTTTGCTGGTGATAGGCTTGCAGCTACAAGAATAAAGCAACTATTAACATCTGCTGTGTGGACATAGGTTCCATTTCTCTTGGGTAAATATCTAGGAGTGGAATTGTTGGGTCATATGGTAAGTACATGTTTAACCTTATAAATATCTGCTAAACTGTTTTCCAAAATAAGTGTAGTATTTGCATTTCCATGAGCAATCTCCACAGCTCTCATTGTTTTATGTGGGGGTCTAGCAATATTATCAATCCTTTTAATTTTTGTCATTTGAAAGGTGGTATAGTGGTATTTCCCTGTCGCCTTGTGCTTTTAATGATTAAAAATGAATCATTTAAAAAATCATTTAAAATGATTAAAGATGAATACTTTTGCATATGTTCATTGCCATTTGTATATCTTCCTTTGTGAAATATTTGTTCAAATCTTTTGTCTTTCTTTTTACTGAATTTTTTGTTGATTTATGTATTCTGCAAACAAGCTCTTTATCAGGTAGGAGCTTTGCTAATTTTTTTTTCTTTCGCCAATCTGTGGACTGTTAACAATGTCTTTTGAAGGTCAGACATTTTAAACTTGTTAAGTCCTATTTGTGATATCTTCACTTATGGTTCATGCTTTTGGTGCTTAAGAAATCTTTCCTTAACCAAAGGTCACAAATATTTTTTCCTAGGTTTTCTTCTAGTAGTTTTTTTTTTTTTTTTACATTCAGCTCAAAGATCCATTTCAAGTAACTTGTATGCGATATGTGGTAAGGGTTAAGCTTTTTTTTTAAAATTTTTTTTATTTTGATATGCAGTTGTTTGCAACACTTGCTGACAAAAGTATTTAAACCCACTGAATTGCTTTGGCAGCTTTGTCAAAAGTCAACTGACTGAACAGGTATGCACTGATTTCTGAGCTCCCTAGATGTGCCATTCATCTATAAAACTATATTTAAACAAATGTCACCCTGCTGTCATTACCAGAGTTTTCTAGTAAGTCTTGTAAATTGTTATATTTTATATAAATAAAGTGAATATTGATATCCTTCCGGAACCCAAGTACCTCTGAAACAGTCGTTCACTATAGAGTGTGGGTAGAGGCCTGCACTGATTTGAGAAGATGCCATTCCTCCGAAGATGAAAGAGCTGATAGTTACTCCAGGTGTTCTACATCCCTGTGTTCCACAGACAGGGGGTTTGCTAAGCCCAGGCGTTCCACAGATAGAATTCAGGGCACCTGTGATCTTGGATCTTAGAGAAAATGTTCTTTATTCTCACTAACTGCTAATCGTAATTTAGGCTTTCCGTCAGTTATAAATGTGGACAACAAACCTCAGTAGTACTGGTAGTACTTGCAACTGTTGCCAATAGAAGGTACAGATATTTCCATGTCACATTACAGTTATGGCTGATATCTTCAAATATTATTGACATTTATGGTCACTTAAAAATTAGAATTTTAGAACTGCTATGTGATCTTTCTATTCAATGAGTTAATAAACACACACGTACTGTTAAATCATAACTTAAAAAAATTCTTTTAGTAATAATCTCAATATGATTGGTTTCCTTTGTCATATTATGTATTTTCAAAAGAAAATGTTTGAGAAGAGGCCCAAAGTCACTTCTAGACAGCCAAAGAGGTCTGTGGCACAGAAATGGTTCCGATTGGCCCTCTGTATTCCCATTTCACAGACCTACTACTTAGGCTGTCTTCCATTACAAGGGTCTTTACTACTACAGTTTAGAATATTGCATTACTACCAGCTCTGCCTTATTTCATCTTATACTATCTATAATCACAATATATTGTATTTTTATTTATTTATTTATTTATTTATTTGACAGAGGGAGAAGAGATCACAAGTAGGCAGAGAGGCAGGCAGAGGATGGGTGGGGGGCAGACTTCCCACTGAGCAGAGAACCCGATTCGGGGCTCTATCCCAGGACCCTGGGATCATGACCTGAGCTGAAGGCAGAGGCTTTAACTGAGCCACCCAGGAGCTGCCATAATATATGGTATTTCATCTTATTAAGAAAGGTTCAATAAACCTTTATTAAACTTGTGAGATTAGATAATGTTGTAGGTCCAAATCAGGAGATTCAAAGGTGTATCACATGGTTCCTGCCTTGAGGAACTTAGGTTCCACTAGGCAGATGAGGAAGTAGGCATGCAATTTACAGTCTCTGTGCCCTAAGTGCACGTGGGAATGAGCTAGATGATGTTCCTCCTCTTCACTTGGGTGGTGGCGGAGGTGTGGGCAGAATATCAGCAAATGCCTCCCACAGGCACTGACACACATGAGGACACCTGGAGAATAAGAAAGCAGTAACTAGAACGGGAAGAGACCACGTCACACAGAGGAAACATGAGCAAGCATCCAACTCCACTCTGCTTGGAGCCCTGGGGCAGGAGAATGGCCAAGGGAGGAATGACGCATTGCCTATCCCCAGCTCCTCCGCGAAGTGTCAAGGAAGACCATCCTTCTCACAAAGCAGAAGCCGAAACAGCTTCCCACTGTTGCTTATCATACTCAGCTTGCACTGCCAGTGTATCTGGACAGGCAGGAGTTCTTTTTCGCAGGTCCTTCTTTCCCCAGAAGCTGTTAAGTGCTGAGCCCTTCTTGCAAGGGCCCCTCCCTATCTTCTGGGCCTTCTTCAGGGTGCCCTCCCCAGGCTATTTTAGTGTGTCTCCTAGGCTGTAGCGTTTCCTTCACTCCCACACTGGTGGGTGGCACATGCTCATGTGTTTAGACAGCATGGGCAAAGTGTAGGGACACCCGAATATAGACTTAGAGCCCTGAGCTCTCCTTTTAGCACTTCAGCCCCAGGGGACCCAGTCTAGAGCGGTGAGAGCCTCTCCTATCCTGAATTGAATGAGTCATTTATTACATCCTAAACAGAGACTGTTACTAAGAAACATTCCTATTTAAACTGTCCTCAAGCCGGGCAGCAGCAGGGGCTGCTCAGCTAATTAGGGACTAATTGACTCTTTAGCAACGTTATCAGCTGTGACAGAGTCTTTCCTGCCTCTGTCTGCCAGGCTACTGGGACCATTCTCTGTGATGCGCTCCATTTTCACTTTGTTTATCAGGATCTAAATGGAGCAAATTCCAGCCTCATATCCCTGATAGCTCATGAAGGTAAGAGTGTGGATGTAAAATTTTATATTTTTGAGGGTTTCTCTTTAGTCCGGGAAACTGCTTCATCTTGCCCAGTAGTAATCCTTACGGGAAACAGACTGCCTACCTTTTAGAGGTTTCTGCTTCCAGTTACTGAGGTGACATTACCTTTTCTGAGGAAGAGATTGGTGCCCTTTCTTGCTCTTGTGTAGGAGAGGACTTTTTTTTTTTTTTTTCATTTTTGGTAGGCATTTTTAATTATGACCACAAAATTTCATGACTTCACTTACCTGGCATTATTCTTTTCTCTCAGAGGAAGGGGCTAGTTTTTTCCCATGGAGGATCAGTGTATTCATTTCCTCCCTTTTCTCCACAGCATGTTCTGAACATGTTCACTGCTAGGCATAGGACAAACAGTAAAAATGACAGGTTTTCTGCCCCTCTAGGATGGACAGAGGAATACAAACATTTTTAAAGGTAAGTGCAATAAAGTCATATTCACCTGTACAAAGTTGGGACATCATAAAAAAGACAGTGACTTTTATGTGGAGGCAACATCATAAATATTGAAGGACAACATAGAAAAGTGTTGACTGGGCATGTTAGCCTTCCTGGGAGGGATCAGTGAGGGCAAAGTCCAGATGGAGGCAACACTGGAGATACTACAGGAGTCCCAGAAAGTCTAGATACTTTGAAACTATGGTTAGATGGAGTGCAGCCAAAGATTATGCTGATGAAGTAACCAGGAAGAGCATCATGGAAGGTTTGGATGTCAAGCTAAAGAGTTTGGATTCTCCCGTAAGCAAATGGGAAACCCACAGAAGAGTTAAAGGCAGGGGTAGGGGACTGATGCCAAGGAAACCAGGAGGGTACTTAGAAGACCCTGAACTTAGAGAGTAGCAGTGGGACTGGAGAGGAGAGGCAGTGAAGAGAAACAAAGAGATTGAATGAAAATGACTTAATGTTTAAATGGATTGGAAAGAGAGAGAAGTCTAGGGTGATTTTGGTTTTCAGAGGCAAGTTTCCTTCACTGAAAAGGAGTATCAGAGGAAAAGTGCTTTTGACAGGAAAGTTTAATTTTAGACAGGTTGATTTGGAGGTGCTAGGGGAAAACCCATGGGGGAAGGCAATGTCTATCAGGCAGTTGGGTAAACATGGCTAAAAGCTCAGGAGAGAGATTCAGGAGGGGGAATTAGCCCAGCAATTACATCTGAGTGAGCATCACCAGATTCAGGCAGTTTTGAAAGCATGACCATGTTTCTTGGAAATAATATAGATTGAAAAAGGCTCAAGGACAGAGCCCTCAAAGGAAAAAAACTAGTATTTGAAGGATGAATAGAGGACAGTCTGCAAAGAAGGCTGGGAGGGAACAAACAATGGGAGAAAACTCTCAAGTAAAGTGGCTCTTTTGGCTTCTGGGAAGCAAGTTCTTGGGGATCAGATGTTCCCTCTAACTCCCTAAATCTTATGGCCTGTTTCTCTCTGTGTTGGCTTTGTCTCTTCTCTCTCGAGATCTCTTCCTCTGCTCATTTGCAGTTTCTGACCCTCTTAATTTTGGCTTCACATGGTCAAACATTGCCTCCAGAATCTCTTTATACATCATGACCTTTCAGCTCCCATGCCAAATTCCTAAGAGATAATCTGAAAGGTCTGACTCTTCTATTTTTTTATTTAATTATTTTTCGTGTTCCAAAATTCATTGTTTATGCACCACACCCAGCAACTCTTCTTTTTGAGCCACATCACAATCAGGGATCTAGGCTACCCTAACCAGGTCTCTACTCTCACTCCTATCACCTATGGTCTTAAGTATAAAATATGGTTGCCCAGGTTCACCCTTTGGTAGAAGATATGGGCAAGAAGAAAAGAACGTGTTGAAGCTGAACAACATCTATAGTTTAAGAAAGTTTAAAGATGAGAATCCTCAACAATGGCAGATACCAAAGCATGGTAAAGAAAGAGTCCTTTGGATCTAATGATATGGATGCCAGCTAGGCCACTGGTCAGTTGCTGGAATGGCAAAGAGGTATCTGTTTGCTCTGAGTTGGCAAGGAATAAAGGCAGGAAGTGGAGACATAGAGTTGTGGCTTCCCCTCAGTCAGGATCTTAATCTCAAACTTTATAATATAAGGGCAAAGAAAGGGGTGATATTGATACAGAACACTGAGTCTAGTGGTAGTTGTCCTTTTTTTTTCCCTTCTCGAACACCTATTTTATTTTTTTGGGGTATTTGCCCTTGTTCTGGAGTAGAACTGTGGGTCAGGACTTACTAGCACAGATAAAATAATTACCTGTAGAAAAAGAAAGGATCTCTTTAAAGGAGACAGTGGGAAGGAGGTCAGGATAAATGACGCTGGTGATCTGTAGGAAAGGTAAGAGGTTAGCAAAGGGCACCGAAGTTTACTCTGCAAAGTCTCTCCCCCTTTATTCCAAACCTTATCTAACATAGGCCTTTACATATACTTTCTTAACTAAATGAACAAATTCCTGTAGTGGCTAAAAGTTTGTAGTCATGAGGTTCTTACATATTCCTGGAGGAGAAGGGAAGCAGTGATAGAATGAAATAGTACTGATCTTGGGAGCCAGAAAACCTGGTCACCTTGGGAAAATCATGTACACGTCTCTGAATTCCACTGTAGAGTGGGAATGCTTTACTTACAATGACACAGGTATACTAATATACTATGGAAGTGTAGGAGAAGGAAAAATTAAGCCTGCTAAGATCACTTAGGGAAGAGTTCCAGAGAAAGTGGCTTTTGAGGTGGGTCATGAAATGTGAGTAGAGCTCACCAAGCTAGAAGGTAAGGAAAAAGGGTTTGACTCAAACTAAGTGTACAACATCATACAGAGAATATGACCATCAGAAGCCTGGAATATAATGATCATACACAGAAAGTGACCATCAGAGGCCTTTATGGCTTCTGAATAACCAAAACCTTGGAATTACATATCTTTGCATTGTCATATGAGCAAAATACATGCACCTCTCATCAGCTAGCCCCATCATGCTCTTCTGTCTATACCGCTGAGTTCCTCCTCTTTCTCACTCATTCTCCCCACTGCTGCTGTCCTTTTCCACAGGGGCCTTCTGGAAATCCTTCTTTACAGAAAACCAACTACTCCATGCCATCATCTTTTTTATCATACACCAACTTCCCTAAAGCTTAACGTTTGTTTATTGTCAACTGATGCTATGTTCTTAAATTCTCTGAAAAACATTTTTTTGATTTTTTTTCTCCCCAAGTACTCTTCTCTCTCTCGATATTCTTCCTCAGTAACCACTTGAATACTCATAATTTAGAAAACCACTTATGGATCTTGAGCTCTAACTTTCCTATGGGTCTATGTTGCATATTGGATATCTTTATCATTTGGGTGTTGCACAGCATATCCCAAACTGAACAATAACCCCCCTAATTCTCAAGCAACCCTAGACTTTCTTCCTCAGTATATGGCCATACTACTCAGCTAGCCAATCAAACTAGAAACCTGGGGGGGGGGGTGAAGGGTGAGTATCTTAGACTTCATTCTCTCCCTCACCTATGATACACAATCAGTAATGAAGACATGATAATTTCACCCCTTGGATTATCATTTTTTTTTTATTTTCCATTTCTACTTCCTCTGCATTAATCCAGGCATTTTTACTTTTTATTTAGGTTTCTGAAATGGGTTCCTAACTGCTGTCCTCTCCTCCTGCTAGATTCTACTCCAATCCATCCTTTAGCCTATAGTCACAGTGATTTTCCTAAAATAGAAATATAATCACATCACTCTTTTCTTAAACTCCCTCAATGAAACCTTATGCTGTGAAAGGAAGTGTACGTCTTTAGCATGGCATTCAAGGTCTTCTAGATCTAGGATCCTGTCAAACCTCTCTGTGATCTTACCTCCATACTCAACTGTTCACATCAAATTTACCTTCAGGCCCCTATAGGGGCATGCTGTCTCATGTTTTTGAAATAATTGTTGCTAATCCTTATTGAGAGGTTACTATTTACAAAGATTTGTTAATTGATCTATTCTTTCTCACAACCCCAAGTGGTCTGTTACCCTAACCCAGTTGACAGACCAAAAAAATGAGCCACAAATCAGTTACGTAACCTAACCAAGGTTATACAGCTAGTGGGGGACACAACTAGAATTTGAACTCTTATCAGTTTCTCTACAGAACCCATCCTTTTAACCAATGTCTATAGTACTACCACACTGCCCCTTCTTCTGGAAGACCTTTCTTTCACTTTGCTTACCTCATACTTACTCTTTATCCACTTAATCTGGCTTCTCCTTCCACCAGAATTCTGAAAAACCTCTCACAGATAATATCAGTGAACTCCAAAGGAAATTTTTCCATTCTCTTCTTACTTGATTCTCAAATGCTTTCAACCACTGGTCACTCCATAGGCCCTGAAATATCTTCTGTGGTTCATGTGATGATATTCTTTGGTCTTTCTAATTTATCTCTGAATGTGCTTTCTCAGCCTCCTTTGTTCTTCACCCTCCTCTACAGAATCTTTGTACTGTGATCATTGAAGATCCAGTCCTACTTTTCCCATTCTTCTTTCCCTATGCTTGTTGTCCGAGCTTCAATTTCCATCTATAAGTTGATAACTTCTAAACTTGTATTCATGCTTCCCTTTGTTCCATATAGACCCTTACACACCAGCGCTTCTTTAACATTGCTTGAATTTCTCAAAAGCACCCTACACTCAACATATTCAAAATGGAATTGTCAGTTTTCTCCCAAATATTGCTCTTCAGTGTACCTCAGCACTGCTTTTCATCTAGTTAAGTAACCTAGACAACTGTTACAACCCATTGACCAAAGAGGAGTAGGAAAAAAATCCCTGTAGTTCACCTTAGATTTATTTCACTTACTGCAGCTGAGGGAATGCACTCCACGGGAACTGTAGGTTGTCTCAATAAAGTAGAGTTTTAGCTTTAGGCCTATATTGCATTGTTATAGAGAGGATTGAAAACCATGGGATCCAGTTTTGAATTGGAGGTTGTCAAAAAGCTAGGGAAATCTAATGACTGGCTTTGCTTTATTTAAGATTTATTTTATTTGTGTGTGTGAGAGAGTGAGCATGTGTGTGCATGTGCAAGAGCAGGTGGAGAGGTAGAGGTAGAGGGGAGGGAGGGAGAATGTCAAGCTGACTCCATGCTGAGTGCACAGTCTGCCATGGGGCTTTTTCTCAGGACCCTGAGATCATGACCTGAGACAAAATCAAGAATTGGATGCTTAACTGAACGTACTCCCCAGATGCCCCTTTGTTTTTAAAGAAAACCAGGAACACTAAAGTGGGCTGAGGGTGGTCACTGCTAAAGAAGTAGGAGTCAGCTACATGTTAGGAGAGAGGATGTTGACAATGACCTTGTCTTTGTTCCAAGTATGCCACTGAGTGAATAGTAATCACAATTGTCAATTTACTTTATATTTTAGTATCTCCAAGTTTTAGCTAGGTAATTTTGGGAAAAATGACTTGAAGTCTCAGCTTTAATTTTCTAGTACCAAAAACCAAAAAATTATCCATTATTATTTCAGACAGAAAACTCAAAATTACTTTACATATTGTTTTAGTTGCACACATATTTTCTTTCACTTTAGTACTGAAACATTCTTTAGGTTTCTAAGAAAACACCCCAAATATTATTCTAGCCATTTGCAAAAAGAGTTCTGATTGGCAGACTATGATACCTACCCATTTAGAGGCAGGACAGCCAAGAAATCATCAACTGCTTGAGGTCTAGAGGATTATGCATTCACCAATATCTTGCTTTTCTCAAGAGGAAACTGAAAAAATGGAAGAAGACCAACACAGAAGACCCTCAAATGATCAGGTGGTAGAATAGCTGCTGTAGTGGTTAGGTAGTTAGACTCTCAAGCCCGAACACCGGGATCTGAATCATGCCTTTACAGTTTCATAGCTTTCTTCCTGCGTCCTCCTCCCTGGAGTAAGTTGCCTGACCTCTTTGTATCTGAATTTCCTCTGCAGTACAGCAGCAGAAATAATATAGTCCCTTCCTCTTAGGATTATTGTGAGGATTGAATAAGTTAATAAAGTACTTAGAACAGCACCTAGCACGGCATAGGCACTCAATAAATATTTACTTGGCATTATTATTTTAACCCATCATGTCATTTGGAGTTTAAAAAACCTTTTAAAAATTGAGTAGTTGCCAATGATACTCTATAAATGTTATGTATGTAAGAGAAATATAAAGTTGGAGTTACCTCTAAAATTTTTTAAACAGATCTGGCCACTCAAGAAGACTCCTTCAGAGAGAGCTGCTCAGATGCCAGCACATTTGAGAACAGTGAATCTGGAATTATGTTAACATATTGGAACCTTCCATGGAGACTGGGATGGTGAAAGAGCAATTTGAATAGTAGACTTTCAAAACTGTCAAGGAAATTGATGATGTATTCCTGCTTGCCAAGAAGGGGCTTATGCAACACCTTTGGACTGAATATGAGGCCAGTAAAAATGGAACTTCTGGGGAGATTCAATTTAATCTATAACTGAATTCTTCTCTTCCTGTCAAGCTGGCCATTTTGACATCTATTAACTATACATGTAAGTGGAGTAAATATTTTTTTGATTATGACATCTGTTTAAATTGGCCTTCTGTGTCTGTTCATACTTTCGATTAAACTATACGCTGTTAGCATTTACTGGGTTGGAGGTGGTTTCTTTGGTCCAGAGAAAAAGTTTGCAACCAAGAATAAATTAAGATTATTTTTTAAAATCATATGGAGTACATAAGAAAGTTCTTTGTATTTTTTTTTTATTTCTTGACTGGCCATTTGTGCATTTTTGGAGGGTATGTTTGAATTAAACTTATTGGCACATTTATGTAGAAGACTTGTTATCTTAATTGATTTGTCAAGTCATTCACAGATTGCTTGCCTATGCTTCCTTGTATTTTATGTACAAATATCTAGGCTGGAGACTATTCAAGAACCTAGAAACTACCTAAAGGTCTAACAATAAAATAATGGGTAAACAGAATATATCTCATTAAGATGGACTTTTATGAAATCATTAAAAATGATCATTATGAAGGCAGTGTAGAACCGTGGGAAAATGCTTCTTATACAATATTAGGTAAAAGAGGCAAAATACAGAAGGGTATATTGACTACTAAGGGAAATATAAACAATGTATGCATTTGGACCAACTGAAAATAACTACTCAATAGTGGGAATATGAGAAATTTAAGTATATTTTCTTCACTTCTCTTTAATAATAAAAGAAAAAAGTAGAGCTTTAAATAGCATGACCAAATTATTTAACAGCCAGATTCCTCACTCATTTTTCATGGATTTGTAAAAATGACAGCTTGTGTGTTAAGGCAACTTGAACTTCAGCCCAAGAACCTGATTTGTTTGCCTCAATAGATTCGCTGTATCTTGACTTCTTTAATAAATTCTGTGCAAATTTCAATCCCAAAGGTTTGCTATCTTTATTAATATGAAAAGATCTCATGGGTGAAAAGATACCATAAACAGAGATAAACAGTAGAAGCACAGCACAGGAATGTCCACCAAAAGATATAATGGCCTTTTGAAGAGCTGTTCATAGTTGCTATATAAATTTTTTAGAAGTTAAGAGTTTTGAGAAATATATAGATAAAATACAAAATATTTTCATATTCTTAAAATTTACTTCCACATTAAATCTTTTGCATTGCAATTAAAAGACACAACTATTCAAAGAAAAGTGGTTGCAAAAAACCCACAACTCAAAACCCCAAATTTATTAACAAGCCCTTTTGGAGTAATTCCCGTTAAAGAACATTAGCTAAAGGTGGGGGGGGGGGTTGTGAAAATATGGTTTCCTTTGTATTTATTCTTCGGCAGTGATGAAGAAAGGGAGATCTAACCTTCTTAGATACAGACCGCTTGAGCATAAGCCAAGATGTAGGTCCATTTAGGGCAAGGTTGTGAGTACCCTTAGGATTTGCATTTTCCCCAACCCTGGGATGGAATGCATAGACACTACAGAGCCTGGCAGGGTATTCTATGTTCTTGGGCATAAAACTATCTCAGAGGAACCATTTTAAGACTGACTTATCAAACGATAAACACTTGGAGGTCCTCTTAAGATGCCCATTCTAACTGAGTAGACTTGGGGTAGGGACTGAGGTCCTGTATTATAAGAAGCTCCCAGGTGATGCTGATGCTGTTGGTTCATGGATTGCATTTTTGAGTAATAAGCTCTAAGCTTGATTTACTTGAGAAAAATAAGGAATGAAGGAAATTTCCTGCTTAATCTTTGCTTTCCATATATTATCTATAGCTGGTAACTAATCTTTGGACAGGGAAGTACATCATGGAGTGGACTCCAATTTTTTTTTTTTTAATCACTCTGGGGGTCAGAAGATCAGTATCGGTTACTAAGAAACACACCCTGTAACTCTTTCATTGAAGCCTTTATTCATTGCTCTGTTTTCACCGGCTTTTGGGAATGTTATTGCCTTAACATTATGATGTGTGCACATCCGTTTGGATGGCCACTTTAGAAATTTGATTTATAAACAGATCTCTTTATAAAATCCCTTCTCTGATTCTTTTCATGACCCTTTTATATATGATATGTAAAATGCCAGGATATTTTGTATTTAATAATCAGCAATTGTCTTTAGGTTTGTTCTTAGTAATTTAAGATTTAATTAAAATAAAATTAAAGTTAATGTCTTCGGCAGGAAACCTACTGGTTTTCATTGATCTTCTTAACTTATTTTTTTAAAAATATTTAATTTATTTATTTGTCAGAATGAGGGAGGGGGGCAGGCAGAAGGAGAAGCAGGTTCCCCGCTGAACAAGGAGCCTCATGTAGGAATCATTTCCAGACCTTGGGATCATGACCTGGGCTGGAGACAGACGCTTAACCAACTGAGCCAACCAGGCGTCCCAGAGCTTCCTAACTTATAATTAACCACTATTATTTGTGTTCAAGTCTTTCAAAAGTGGCCTCACAATGCAACTTTTAATTTTAAATACAAAGTTCTGTTTATACCTTATCATATACTTATGAGACAATAAAAACTAAGTATGAGATATAGTACCCAAAGCAGTAAAGATGAATACCTTATTTCGAATGTCAATGGGTTCTTATTATTGAATTATTTTTTTAAACCTGCAAACAGTGAGCTGAAATAGCTCTTATATTTCCTATGAGAACACATTTTTTAAAAAATATTTTATTTATTTATTTGACAAACAGAGATTACAAGTAGGCAGAGAGGCAGGCAGAGAGAGAGGAGGAAGCAGGCTCCCTGCTGAGCAGAGAGCCTAATGAGGGCTCAATCCCAGGACCCTGGGATCATGACCCGAGCCGAAAGCAGAGGCTTTAACCCACTGAGCCGCCCAGGCACCCCGAGAACACATTTTTATAAAAAACATATCTACATTTTTTTTCTATTTGCTTTATTTGTATAGTCTTCAATATAGTACTAGACCTTAATTCTTTGGCTCACAAAAACTTGGGAGACCACAAAGGTAGACAAATGTAAAAAATAAAAGAGTGGTCTTTAAGCAGATATTGGGCATTCAAATAACTATGGTTGGGGTGCCTGGGCGGCTCAGTCGGCTAAGCGTCTGCCTTCGGCTCAAGTCATGATCCGACGGTCCTGAGTTGGGCTCCTTGCTTAGCAGGAAGCCTGTTTATCCCTCTCACAGTCCTCTTGCTTGTGTTCCCTCTCTCGGTGTCTGTCAAATAAATAAATAAAATCTTAAAAAAAAAATCACTATGCTTTCAGGATAATAATTCCTGGAGTGAATGAGGAATGGGTGAACCATTCTGAAGTATTACTGCTTGCTCCGTGGATGTATACTACGGTTATGATTATTAAGGATCTATATCCCTAATGCGTGTTATTGAACTACTTTGTTGTTCTAAAGATGTTCAATGAAGTTTTGTTGGATTTTCTAATGTCTTACTTGATGAGAAACACACATACTCTGTTCTTTGTAAAGCTATAGAAATTTGGTCTTCTGTTTCCTATCTTTCAAAGATGGCCCTTCTCACCTGGCCAACAAACAGGTATCCTATCCTCCTTATGCATTTGCATCTCTGTACAACAGAGAGGTTGGAATCTAAAAATCAAGACATAAATGTGCATACAATGTCACTCCATGAGACAACTATGATCTATGACCTTCAGAGGCTCTGTAACATTGCTTTATTCACTTAACAAAACCCCATAAGATTTAATTTTAATTTTCATAATAAAAGAATGGTTAAGAAGATCTTGGTTGAATTTACTGGTTTCATTAATCTTAAAGGTAGAAATAATGCTATTAACAGTAATAATTTTAACGAAATCCTTTCTTCTCCAGGCATGTGCGACCAATTTATTAGAATGAAAACATATTACCAATAATCTCATCAACAAAAGTAGATATCAAAACTGTGCTAAAGATCTAAAATATGAAGCATATTTTAAAAGAATTTCAAATCTGTTTATTTTCAAGACAAACAACAGTATTTGCTATCAATGAGAGCAAAGTTAACTGAGAAAATAATTTACCTTGCAGTAGTTTCAATATCTATACTCTAAATGTTGACCCTCAAAAAGTCTAAATATCATTCCTCAGTACAGTGAAATGGGCACTTCAGGGATGGTTTCTTGAACCTAGCACAAACTGGTAATGTGAATAGTTTTGGAGCCTTTAAAGGGAACAGTTTATATACGCAGAAAGATATTTCGCATTCCAATATACGTTAAAAGTAAATCTCTTTGCCTTCAATATTATTTTTAGTTCTGTTCTTCTAAGTTAAGTAGAAATACAACACTTAATTTTTTCATGATTTAAAGTCTCTTTGTATGCCTTTATTCATAGAGGTTTACCTGCAGCTATATACTGTCTATTAAAATTAGAGATATTCTGAAGTCACCAGAATACAGAGATGTTTGTTGTTATAATCAAATGGTATCTGGAATTGTTTTATCTTTCCCCTGAAACACATTATTTGAGTATACTTTGCTTGACGGAAAACCATCAATGAGTCAGTCTTTTGCTTAAAGAGTTGTAGCAGTAATAGAAGACTGGATTCTTTCCTGAGAGGGGAGCTAACTCAGAATATATGTGCACTTAGTTCAACATGATTAGCTAATGCACACCAAGTCCCATGTTGACCAAATGGTGAATTTTAGGTTGGAATTTGTATACTTTTTTTTTCTCAAATTCAACATGTTCAATCATAACTGTCTGAGTACAAGTTAAAGGCTTCTCCTCCCACGAGATTTAAATACATGCTACTTTGTTCTGTGCTGAAATGTGTTAACTCTCTTATTCTGGATTGTGCATTGGAAAACTCTAATAAAAACAGCATAATTTTTTTAAAGGTCTTCCACTGACAGAACATCTGCAAACTTAATGAGGCAATCCATTGAGATAAATACATCAACTAATAAATCCCCGTTCATGCAGCCAGTAGCATCACTGGCCAAGTACAAACCATCTGGGGAGGTTTGGAGACTTTCAGTTCCTTTGGTCACAGGTTAGCAAAGCAAATATTTCACATAGCAGGTTATTTCTTAAACAGTCCTCCTACCTGAAAATAAGCCATTCTACTGAACACATTTAGAAAAAACCTAAAGGAACCTATAATTAAAGAGGAGAATGGAACAGAAGTGAACAGTTTAGGACAAAGGTAGTTCAGAGTAAAGGATTATGTGTTTATGTACATACTTTTTTCCCTTCCCAAATATCATTATCTAAATCTTAACTCTTCCATATGCCTATTATATGTGTTTCAATGACTATATTATAAACTCCTTAAGATTAGGAACTGTCATAGTCTAGTTCTATGAATCTTTCTTCCCAACCTATAGTGTCTAGAATAGTCTTAGTCATAGTATTGCAAACAGACAGTGGTTGACTGAATTTTGTGCCACATCTACAAAGTAGTTTTATTGAGATGTGGGAAATTAATAAAAGATTAACTGCAGATTCGATTTAATAGTTGTATGAATATTCATATTTTATTTTCCTTCTTGAGGCAGTTTTGGCATACTGTGCTTCTTTGAAAACATTTTTCGTTTCATGCATTTATTGTCATAAATATATTGGCAAATTTCTTGGCATGTTCCTTTTTTTAAAAATTTTTATTTTTTTAAAGATTTTATTTATTTATTTAACAGAGAGAGATCACAAGGAGGCAGAGCAGTAGGGGGTGGGGGGGAGCAGGTTCCCTACTGAGCAGAGAGCCCAAAGTGGGGCTCCATCCCAGGACCCTGAGATCATGACTGGAGCCAAAGGCAGAGACTTTAACCCACTGAGCCACCCAGGCAACCCAGCATGTTCCCTTTTATACTCCTGATACTGATTATTTGTATGTTTATCTTTTTTTTTTTAAGATTTTATTTATTTATTTGAGAGAGAGACAGTGAGAGAGAACATGAGAGACGAGAAGGTCAGAGGGAGAAGCAGACTCCCCATGGAGCTGGGAGCCCGATGTGGGACTCGATCCCGGGACTCCAGGACCGTGACCTGAGCCGAAGGCAGTTGCTCAACCAACTGAGCCACCTAGGCGCCCCTGTATGTTTATCTTTTTAATGATTAGTCTTGCCAGAGTTGTATGAGATTTATTAGTATCTAAGAACCAATTTTTGAAGGTGTTAATCATCTCTGTGCATTTCTTTCACTAATAATATTTTGATTTTTAGTCTCTTCCTTTTCTAATATGTGTTCAAAGCTAATGTTTTCTTATGTTATGGTTTAGCTCATCTCACAAGTTTTGATGTGCAGTGTTACCATTATAATTGTTATTTTCATTATTACTCAAAATATTCTCTGACTTCCACTGTGATTTCTTCTGAGACTCCAAAGTTGTTTACATGTATAATTCTTAAGTTTAAAGCATATGTGAATTTTCTACTTAGATTTAAAACAATTTTTTTAAGCTTAAGTGCATTGTGGGTCAGAAGCTATAATTTCCATTTTTTGAAAATTTATTAAAATTTATCTCAAAGCCCAGAACATGGTCATTTAAAAAAAAAAAAATTCCACATGTACTTGCAAAAAATGATGTAGTGGTTGTGAACAGTGTATCGTATTTGTCCATCAGGTCAGTTTTACTTTTTTCATTGTTCAAATCTCGCATCCTTATGATTTCGTTTGCTTTTTTCATAAGATAGATGGGAGCATGAAAATATTCCCAGCATGATTGTAGATTTATTTCTTTTATAGTTAATTTTTGTTTTATATATTGAGATTATGTTATTAACTACATGCCAACTTATAATTATTATATTTCCTGGCAAACTGAAGCTTTTTCATTATGAAGGATTTCTCTTTATAGTCAAGAATTTTTTTTTGCCTGACATTAACTAATATCTACTTTTCATTCGTACATTTTCCTTTTGATGAATATCTGCAAATATGCCTTTTCTATTACTTTTGAACTTTTTGTACCCTTGTTTTAGTTCTGTTTCTTCTAACTAACATGTTATTGGGCACTCTTTTTCCAGTAAGTCAATCTTTTTGTTTTATAATTGAAGCATTCAATTTTTATTTAATAGAATTACTGATATATCTAGATGTAGTCTACCATCCTACACTATGTGCTTAATATATGTATGTACCAAGATTAATTGCTTTACATTGAGAACTGCAACCATCTGCATTAATCTGACAGAGCTCAGGGGTCTAAGAACTGAGACCACCTATACCAACGTGATTTGTTTGTTAAAGAAAAACGTTCAGAGGGGGAGACGAGCCATGAGACTGTGAGCTCTGAGAAACAAAGTGAGGGTTCTGGAGGGGAGGGGAGTGGGGAGTTAGGTGAGCCTGGTGGTAGGGATGAAGGAGGGCACGTACTGCATGGAGCACTGGGTGTGGTGCGTAAACAATCTTGGAACACTGAAAAAAAAAAAATAGAATTAAATTAAAAAAAAAAAGAAAAGAAAAACTTTGCCCAGGAAAGTTAAGACTGTAAGCCAATAAGTAACTTCATTGTTTCTAGAAAAACTCATATACTTATTTATCTTGGACAATCTGCTCATCTTAGCAAAAAGCTCACTTATCAAGTAACAGTTTGCTTATAAAGACTTCTTCAAGACCTTTCCCTTGCTATAGATACCAATCATAAAACTATTGTCATGGGGATGCCGGGGTGGCTCAGTTGGTTGAGCAGCTGCCTTCGGCTGGGATCGAGTCCCACATCGGGCTCCTTGCTCCGCGGGGAGCCTGCTTCTCCTGCTGACTCTGCCTGCCACTCTGTCTGCTTATGCTCGCTCTCACTCTCTCTCTGACAAATAAATAAAATCTTAAAAAACAAAAACAAAAAACCAAAAAAACCCCACTATTGTCATGAACTTTTCCAAACTGTGGTTTAGTCCCCACCTGAAAAGAGCCACCTTTTTTAAACCACTTGAGCCCAGACTTTATAATCCTGTAAATATCGTTTCCTGACTTCACCTTCAGAAACTGTCAAGGCAGAATCCTTTAATACTACAGAGAGTTCTAATAAACTTAATTTTGCTTTATTAACAGATTCTCCGAGAATATTTTGGGGTAGTTCAAAAACATATTTATTCCTTTAATCCTCATAACAACCTTATAAATGAGTTCTATTCTTAGGTTCCTTTTACAGATGAGAAATAGGGGCATACTGAATACTAAAGTGGCTTACACAAGGACACACAACAATTTAACTCACATGAATCTAAACTATGCTACTAATATTACTGAGTCTATTTGTCCCTGAAGTCTACCTTTGAAGATACCATAAAGGATCCCATGTCCTGACCCTCTCTGCCCTATGCAATAATTATAGTACTGATTATAGTAATTAGTAATTTTGTTGTCTTCCTCACTAGACCGTGAGCTCTTTAAGAACAGGAGCATGTCTTGTTTACTTCCATGCTGCCAGGGCTGAGCATAACCTCTGACACATGCCAATCATTCAGTAAATGTTTCCAAAACGAAAACTAAGTGAAGCCCACTTTACAAATGAGGCTCTGCCATATTAAGAGTCTTGCTGTAGCCCAGTTAGAATGTAACTGTCAAGACTTATGCTCCTGCCAGTACCCCACATTCCTTAGCTCAACTGTAAATGAGTTCTCCTACAGCAGTTTTTATGAGATGAGAGTCTACAAACATTGCAATGGGGATTGATACTTATAAAGCCATAGTCCTATCAAAATATTATATTTCTTTGTTTTTTTGCTGAAATATTATAATCTCAGTGTGATCTGAGGTTATCTCATGTGGATTAGCTTGAGTCACACAAATGTCTCTAATAAAAACAGAAAGCATTAATTGGTAAATGTACTTTCTAATGTTTTAAGACACGGGGAAGTTACTAAAAAGTTTCCTTGGTTTTGAAACAGCTGGAAGTCACTTCTCTATACTAAGCAGGGCTTTACATATATGAAGTTTTTTTTTTTTCTTTATTATAAGGAGAAAATAATGTTATATAAATATTTGGTCATCAGGGGAAAAGTTCAAAATTTTACATATCTGCGAGTGGGGCCTGGGGTGGCAAATATGAGTGTGTGCATGCTTGCTTGTAAGTGTATAGATGAAAGAAGATTGGTAAAAAGTCAGTCATTACTGAAGTTTGTGATGAGTACATGGGGATTCACTGGATTCTTCACTTCTGAACACATTTGAAATTTTCCATAATAAGCTTAAAAATGGTTAATTTCCCCAGTATTGTGTTAGCTATACAAAGTACCTGATCATTCACATATATACTGGCTGCAAATTCAGTATCACAACCCAAAGCAAAAGTTACTCTTTTCATCTGTGGATAGACTCTAAAATTTAAGACAGTAGCTACTTCTGCTGGAAGAATTTTCATAGTCTTTTGCTGAGCATCAAGGAAGCTTTTCCCCCCACAACTGTCCATCTCTTCTGTATATCTCTCTATATTAGAAACCTCAAGATTTCTGCAGATGAAAGGAAGCTGCACCATACCACGCACAGCACAGGCCTTCTTTCCTTCACTCCTGCTTTTCTCAGACTGGCTTTCTACAGAGCACAAGGTAATTCCATTAAGTGCAATCCAGCCCTTGATTTTAGTAAGATAAACAGCTTCAAGAATCCTGAAAGTGATGATCTCATAAGATGTATATTCCTTTAAGGGCACAAAATATTTCCTCACGTAACTTAGATTAAAACACACCTAGAAAGCACTTCTGGTTCCTGGGTGTTTTTTTTTTCCCTTTAAATGTGGATTTTCCCCTCTGGATAACATGGAAAATCCTTCTAAAATCTAGAGGAAAATGCAAAAGATCTTCTGCACCAACTAATTTTATTATATATACACCTCTATCATTCCTGTCAATAAAAATTTTTAAGTCAGTAAAAGTCAAAATGTGGTATGCAGCAAATATCTAAAGTCTCAAATATAGAACAGAAAACAAATGTCAGATTACAATGTCCTACTGATAAACTAATTCAGGAATGTGGGTCAATCCTTTTTTAAGATTTCCATGAGTTTTTATTTTATTAATGTATGCCTTGACAATAGAAAAATAGATTATGGTATTCTGTTGTTAGCTAGTATTTTATTGTTTATTTAAAATATAGAGCAATGTTTTTCAAATATTTACATAACACAACACAAATGTTCAGAAGAGCAAAATTAGGGATAGGCTCCACAAACAGATACATCTAATACCTTGCTTCAACTGAAATCATTGCTGCTTCTTCAGGGCAATAATAGCATAACATCTGGGAGATTTCACAGGATCAAACAACTTCACAAGTGCAACCCATGCAATATCTTCCTGCAAATTGATAAGTGATTTAAATACATAGAAATTTGTTGAAGATAAGAATGAAAGATGAGTCAGACTATATACTGTAATATTAAAAAAAAAGAACATAAAAGACAAATTATGTAAAAGAAAATTATTCTTTGTTGAATGGAATTAACATTTATAATTTCACCTCTGCGGAAATAAAGAGGTATATAGCTAGTGAACTACAAGGTTACTCTTTGCTGCAATTGTGAAAAATGAAGTGGGCAAAAAAAATTTTAGGTATTACTGAAACAAATTATTATATGATAAAACATTATCCAGCTTCTGTAGTATATTTAATGAGCTGGAAAATTTTTGAATAAATGAAACAAATTATACACAAAACTATACTTATAATTTGATTCCAATTTTAATTAAAGCAGGCATAGTGTGCTCATACATATATGTGTAGCATATATATATATTAGAGAAAGGTACTAGAAAACATATCAAAAATTTAAGTTAATGCTGAAAGATGAAATTATTTTTAATTTTTTATTCTTCATTTAAAATTTCTAACATAAACATTACTCTTATAATTAAATATTATTTATTTAAAATGTTACTATTTAAATATTTAAAGTACTAACAAATTAATATGATTTCTATTACTTCATTACCAATCTATTAATCTTCATGCATACCATTTACTTATTTTATTTACTTATTTTTTTTTAACCACTTACTTATTTTATTTAGGTCAATGGAAATTGTTTTGAAAAGGGACATAGGGAGTACCTAGTAAAACAGGCCTGATTCTGTCACCTACAAATTTGGAAAACTAACACTTCCAGTGACTCTAAGTTAGTTGGCAGCTTAAGAAAGTAAACATATCCAAGTATTTAAAAATTGCCTTTTTCCATAAAAATACAAATTAGAACAAAAGCAAATTTATTAAAATCCATTTGTTCCAAATGGCCTGTTGAAGAAGTAAAACTACCCACTATGATAAAATAAAATTGTTAAAATAAAGCACTGATGATGGAAACTTAAGACTGAATCCATGTGTGACTTTAATTTAAATAGTTCACATAACTGTTTTGATCACAGCCAGAGTAAAATCTGCAAAAAAGTATTTTCCCTAAAGATAACCAAGAAAACAATTTTGGGGGGCATTCAACAAAGGTAAAACAAGACTGAAAAAAAACAAAAGTAATTTGCACTGGTCAGAAGAAGTTTTTTTACTGTGGAGTGCATATGTCCAAAATCCAAAAATGATTTAAAAGATAAATTCTTATAAAATGAAAATATACATACTATCTTTTATATCTGGCCTTTATTAATTTTAGCTATACATTATGTCATATATGATGGTTATGTGTACTGCCTATTGTATAGGAATAACCATACAATTAAAAGAATATAAGCTTTTATAAAAGAAGCCTTGCTGAAAACATCTGTTATACATATGTTTATGTTTAAAAAGAGATAGAATGAATATTTAAACTTCAAAAATATAATGAGAAAAATTATCTGACTAGTTGTAGGTCAAAGAAACTTACTCTAGATATAATTGGGACCATTTACTGGATTTTATGAAGATATTTATTACGTATTTTAAAATATCATAATTTACCTGTTCTTTTAGGTAGCAAAGTCGATCTAGAAGAATCAATGCCTCTATACAAGGAGCCAGAACAACTTTCAACTAAAAGAAAGAATAAGATAGGATGGTAGAACTTAAAAAAACAAAACAAAACAAAAACAAAAACTAGCTTAACACTTATGTTCAAGAAAATGTATCTACAAAAATTTATGTAAGGCCAAATCTCCAATACCAATTTTATATCTTCAGAAAATGAATACTGCAGAGATGAAAAGTTTTTCTTTAATGATAATAGGAAAAGAATGTCCTTTGGATGACTTTGAGGTAGAATCCAAAGGCAGTCAGTCCTACACATGTGATAGAGAGCTTTCAAAGGTACTAAAAGTAAAATTCATTAAAAGGAATGCTTGTGAAATAACTGCATTGAGACCAATATGTGTTCAAAGAACTCTGAAATTTCTTTCTGTGCATTTATGATACACTTTAAGAGAAATCTACCATGTGTTCTCTTTATTACATTACTGACACCTAATATAGTTCTGAAATAGGAAATGATCCAAAAGGGTTTTTCTGCAGTAAGAGAAAAACAACATAGATTGGTTGGTCCCATAATAAAATTTAATAGAACCCTATTCAAGTCTAGCAACATATCCAATTTAATAGGTTTAATTCTGAGATTTACCATATTAAAAGCTTCCAGCTCATTCATTCTAGGCTTATACTTCTCGTAGTAGTCCATTATAACTTTTTCTGGCAGCTTCAAGATAAAACAACAACAAGAAATTTAATAACAGTTAAACAAGTTTTTTCCTTATCAAACATAACCCCTAAAGTAAAATCAACATAACAATTTAAAACAAACCTCAGTGTCTGAAGAACTCTAAGGATATGCACAAAGCAAGTCAATATAACAAAGTTCTTTCATTGATATCTTCTGTACCTAGTTTATTTAGCATATCATAAATAAAATCAGCAGTAACATCCTATTACTATTGTTTAATTTTAGTAAATAGATGAAATATCTACTTTCACTTGTTTCTATGCTTGGAGTACACAGAAGCTCAATAAACATTTTTTGCAGTAAAATTAAAGATTTAAAATGTTGTGTCTCTATGTCCTAAAGAATAATCTTCAAAGGCAACAAGAACACAATAAGGACATATGTTCACATTTAAGGTAATTTCCTCTAACATCCACTTAACAATCCACCAACAAGCATTACTTTCTGATTTTTCTCCAAAACACAGGATGCCTATAGTACACTGAACACTTGTGGCCCCTTTTTAAAAAATACACGTGCTTCTGTTCACACCAGCTG
The DNA here is from genome assembly GCF_964662115.1 of Mustela nivalis. Classification (NCBI taxonomy): domain Eukaryota; kingdom Metazoa; phylum Chordata; class Mammalia; order Carnivora; family Mustelidae; genus Mustela; species Mustela nivalis. Next base: position 35,902,972 of record NC_139026.1, read on the forward strand.
AACTTTATCTTTACTGAGTCAACTGTATTCATGTCTCAACTTGATATAAGTATTACATAACTAATGAAATACTAATGCAAAAGCAGAAGTTTCTTTTCTATAAATTGGATGCCTTTTTGAAAGGCATGATAAAGGAAAGCCATCAGAAGAAATTGCTGTCAAATTACATATGGTCAAAACAAATGAAAGACTGGATGAAAAGGAGTAAAAAATCTGAAAGGATTTTGTATTTAGATTTTTTTGCAGATGTCTAAATGAATTTATTATTTTTTCAAAGCCTTTATTCTTTTTCTTATTGCATTCAATTTCTTTTGAACTTTGAAAGTACAAAAAGGTAACAGTGAAAAGTTTTTGTCTCTTCAATTTCTAGTGCAGCCTTGCAGAGAAGATTTCTCCCTTGATACAGAACCCAAGCAGATTATACCTCCTTCCCCAATCCTTTTTAAAATTTTGCCCATCTTTCAATCAAATGACTACCTCCTGAACCAAATTTTTGCACTAGCGTATACTGAACTGAATCCAGGTCTGAACTTCAAGCCAGCAGAAATTCTCATCTTACAAAATTGTGTGTGTATTTGAATTAGAGCCTTTCTTTGGTCTTTACTTCTCTCCCGCCATCTGAGATCAGCAGTTACAGGACAACTAAGAGCTCACACTTTTTTAAAAATCTTGCTTCACCAGCACATTGCTTCCTATAAACATGGTTTTTCAATGTGATTCCACGGGGTCTCCAGTGTTCTTTGTTTCTCTTTTATGCTAAATTGGGAAGCACTACCCTGGTCATCAGCTGCATTTGTTCCAAACTAGGAACGGTTGACTTGGCTCCTCAGCATATTCCATGTTAGAGAACTGTGTTTTTATTGGTTTTGTCAGTGATCTGTCACCCTCGGAATTTTCTCTTGGTATCCTTCTGCATTCATAATACACATGATTTGAGATTAAACATGCTTTCTGATTTTGTTAATGAAGGTGTTTGTGTTTTGGTTTCTATTTGTTAGTTTTGTGTGATTCTAAAAAATAATGGAAGTCCGTTGTTTAAATGAACCAAAGCTGGACACTAGAGATTGATACACTGTTTTTAGCTAAAGTCCACACTATCTCAGCCAGGTACTCAATGTCAACATCAATGATGGTAAGTTATATTAACAGATACATTGAGGGAAGCCTGGGTGGCTCAGTCGGTTAAGAGCCCAGGTCATGATCCCAGGGTGCTAGGATTGAGTCCCACATCTGGCTCCTTGCTCAGTGGGGAGCCTGCTTCTCCACCTGCCTACTGTTCCTCTTGTTTGTCCTCTCTCTCTGACAAATAAGTAAATAAAATCTTAAAAAAAAAAAAATAGATACCCTTGATACGACAGGAAGATGGCACTCTATCTCTATAGTCTTCCTCTCAGAAACCTTTAGCTCCAGTCCAATTATGAGGAAATAACTGCAAATCCAAGTGAAGGAACATTCTACAAAATGTCTGATCAGTACTCTTCAAAACTCTCAAGGTCATCAAAAACAAGACAAGTCTGAGAAACTGTCACAACCAATAGGACTAAATGCAGTGGGATATCCTGGATGGGACTGTGGAACTAAAAAGGCATTAGGTAAAAACTAAGGAATTCTGATTAAAATAGGGACTTCAGCTAACAACAGTTTATCAGTCTACAGTGTCCAGCTTTGGTTCACTGGTTCTTGTGCATTTGCCCTTAAAATGTTATTAAGTGTGGCTTTTACATATAATATTGACATACTGTTTTTGATCTCAATTTGAAAGTATAATTGTTAATTGTTTTGTTTTTTACCAAATGTAATGGCTACAAATCTATACAATCATAAGTTACAGGACACTTCATTATTAATAGTATGCTCATTTTCAAAGATAATTTGAAGTTCTTTATAATATGATGCATAAAAACATATCAAAGGTAGGGCCTTAAAGAAAGGATAAATTCTCAAGGGTGGACAATTAAAAGGAGAAAAACATGACACCAAAGTCACCTTGCTAAGGACAGCTGCTGGAATCAAGAATAAATGTGCAATTGAGCCTCCTGATAGCTAAGGCAAAAAAGAAATAAGTTAAGTGTTCTCTGGAGGAGATTGTCCTATCATTAAAAATTAAATTATCATGTAGATTATTATATAACAGAACCTAGATAATATGAAAAAGTTTTGAAATATTGTCTTTACTGAATGTTCAAAAATATCCTCATACAAAATACATTAAGACTCTGAATGCCTCTAAAACCTAAGCCCCATTTTAATGTGTTTCTGCCCTATCCCTCTTTCAGGAAAGACTCCCAGGCTACAACTTATGTTAAAATCTTCCTGCAGGTACAGTTTCCCCCGTTCTACCTCTCTGACCTTATTTGATTTAGAGTGTTTGTTTATAAAAATTCTACCCAAACAGTTGTGAAAGCAATCAAATGAATCAACTAGATCCTCTTTTTCTGGGTCAGGGAGAGAGTAGGCTATGCAGTGAGGGGAAGTGATAAAAGTGATATACAAAGTTTGCTGCAGGTGGAAAGCAGAGGCATCAATAAATAACTTATAAATAAGCAAAAATCTGGAGAGAAAATTTACCTAGAACAGAGAGTGAAATATCTGTTAGTGTAGAGCTCTCATTAACAAAACACATTCTGAGGAGACTAGGCTGTATATCACCTTCCTAGCTTTTGTGAAGCCAAGAGATCTCAGTCTTTCTTTTAAGTATATGTACTCCTAGAATAGCCTCCCATGAATTACTTAGAAAACCTGAGTAAATTTTTATTTTTTGCAAATGACCACATATCTTCCTTCTTAAAACCATAATAAAAGCAAACAATTTGATCGTAATTCTGATAATGCATCCCTACAAGGATGACTTACTGTAGGCATAGAGTTGTAAATGGTGGAATATATAGTTCCTCAATGATGTGACTTGATACAGAGATTTATGACAACATAGACAGATCCAGAAGGTATCATACTAAGTGAAATAAGTCAGACGGAGAAAGAAAAATACCATGATTTTACTCATATGTGGAATCTAAAAAAACAAATGAATGAACAAACAAAACGCAGAATCAGACCTATAAAATACAGAGAACAAACTCATGGTTTCTGGGGGAGGGGTGGGCAAAATGGGTAAAAGGGAGTGGGAGATCCAGGTTACCAGTTATGGCATGAAGAAGTCACTGGAATAAAGGTCCAACATATGGGATGTAGGCAACGGTATTGTAATAGTGTTGTATAGTGACAGATGGTAGCTACACTTAGAGTGAGCACAGCATAACATATAAAGAAGCTGAATCGTTATGCTGTATACCTGAGAGTAATAGAACACTGGGTGTCAGCTTTACTCATATCAAAAAATTCAAGAAAAAAGATAGGGGCTGGGTATCTAGAATTTGGAAGGGTAGTATGTGCATTAAAGTGAGGAGTGAGGGGTGCTTGGGTGGCTCAGTCGTTAAGTGTCTGCCTTCGGCTCAGGTCATGATCCCAGAGTTCTGGAATTGAGCCCTACATCAGACTCCCTGCTCAGTGGAAGCCTGCTTCTGCCTCTCTCACTCCCCCTGCTTATGTTCCCTCTCTGGCTGTATCTCTCTCTGTCAAATAAATAAAAATCTTAAAAAAAAAAAAAAAAAAAAGGTGGGGAGTGGGGTTTAGTTCAAAGTTCTTTACTGTTACAGAGGTAAGACCAAGAAATCATGGGACAGTCATGAGATACTACAGGTAATTCATCTGAAGTAATGAGGCTTAACTGAGATAAAATTAGAAGGTATAATAGGTGAAGGACTAGGGTTTCACCATTAAGAATTAAAACTCTGCTGAGAATCCAAAAAACACACTGGACAGGTCACATGATCTCTAGCTCATGAGAAGGGGGGATAAAAAGCACGAAAACTGAACAAAGGGGAAAACTAGAAATTTAAAGTCTGAAGAGGAAGCTGTGCTGCATGACAGTGATGACATTAGGGTAACAGAAGCAAAGGCAAGGATTTGAACAGTGTTCTGGACAAATCCTATCTGCTGCCATGGTTAGACTTCTGAAGTCTGGATTTGCAATTGGAAAAAAAGCTCATGCACTTTCTGATTTCCAAACAGGACTCCATCAAAAGTTCCCCCAACTCTTTAGTACTTACCTGACTGCATGAAATGAACTGCACATGTGCCTACAAGGAGGGCCAAAAGTTTCCTAAAGAAGTATCTGAGCTGCTCAAACACTTGAACAAAGTGCTGAAAGTTATAGTCTTATCACATATGTCAACCTGTTCTACTAGATAAAAAATATAGAAATGACATTCTTGCAAGAATATAAAGTCCTCAGAGCTCTCAGATCCTGATATGGGAGATCAGAACTACTGAGTTTCTGGAAAAGGGAATAAATTACTACACAGTTCCCAGAAAAGTGATCTCCAAATCACTGACCTATGATTTCTTTTTCTCCCAAGGTCCACTGAAAGTTCAGGATAACCTTCCAATTAATTTTGTTCTGAACTTTTTTCTTCCCTCCTTCCTTCCTGAACTGGAAGAACTTGGCATACAAAATCATTATACAAGATGTTTTACAGCCATTTTTAACTACTGACAATCTATAAACAAATAATAAAGAGATGGTCTGCTATGGCACTTGAAAAAGAATTATTAAGAGGCGCCTGGGTGGCTCAGTGAGTTAGGCCTCTGCCTTTGGCTCAGGTCATGATCTCAGGGTCCTGGGATCGAACCCCACATCAGGCTCTCTGCTCAGCAGGAAGCCTGCTTCCCTCTCTCTCTCTCTCTCTGCTTGCCTGTCTGCCTGCTTGTGATCTCTGTGTCAAATAAATAAATAAAATCTTTAAAAAAAATTATTAAAATGGGATCCTTCACAGCTATTTTCTAATAGGAAAAAATCAAGTTCATTAACGTATGAATTCTAATGTGGAACACCTTTCTATAAAGAAGCATTAGAGGAGCACCTGGGTGGCTCAGAGGATTAAAGCCTCTCTCCTAGGTTATGATCCCAGGGTCCAGGGATCGAGCCCCGCATTGGGCTCTCTGCTCAGCGGGGAGCCTGCTTCCCTTCCTCTCTGCCTGCCTCTCTGCCTACTTGTGATCTCTGTCTGTCAAGTAAATAAATAAAATCTTAAAAAAAAAAAAAAAAAGAAGCATTAGAAAAGATGGTCTAAGGAGTACCTGGGTGGCTCAGTGGGTTAGGCTTCTGCCTTCAGCTCAGATCACAATCCCAGGGACCTAGGACTGAGCCCTGCATTTGGCTCCCTGCTCAGTGGGAAGCCTGCTTCTCCCTCTGCCTCTGCCTCATCCCCCTGCTCATGCTTGCTCTCACTTTCTCTCAAATAAATAAAACATTTATTTTTTAATAGATTTTATTTATTTATTTCACAGAGAGAAAGAGAGAGAGACAGCAAGAGAGGGAACGCAAGCAGGGGGAGTGGGAGAGGGAGAAGCAGGCTCCCCACTGAGCAGGGAGCCTGACTCAGGGCTCAACTGCAGGACCCTGGGATCAGGACCTGAGCAGAAGGTAGATGTTCAATGCCCGAGTGACCCAGGTGTCCCATAAATAAAATCTTTAAAAAAGAAAGAAAGAAAACGGTCTGAATATAAACTATACTGATGTTCTACATGCTTGCTGTACTGTTTTCCTAAGATGTAGAATTATAGTTACAAAATATGGACAATGATTAATATTTTATGTAAGGCAAAAGGATTCTTGATTAGTAGGTGAGGAATCTGTCTAAATGTGGCTTTTGACAGCTGGTAGCCAGCAGCTTCGGCAAGTAAGTCACAGTCAATAGGGGTGATGAGATTAGTGGTAGCACAAACGTACATTTGTATCAGACTGAGAGGCAGGCTTAGGCTGGGCCAGAGTATCTCTGAGGAGAACATCTAGTAAAGGCCTCTAAAAAGACCCGAAACGATTTCTGTCCTTTACCAGAAGACATTTATCTTCCCTAACTGGCTCCCACCCTTCTCAATATTAATGCAGGCTAAATTTTAATTCTCCAAAAACTTCTGTTGTTTTTACTTTATGGGAGGTTCACTTCCTTTGGGTTTAGTGGTTTCAGGTTTCCAATTTTTTTTTTTTTAAATTAAAGCTTCAGAAAGTGCAACATTTATATTCATATTTAGACTCACCTATCATTACTATTTTGCTATATTCATTATAACCATCCATCCATCCATCTTTATTATTGTTATTATTGCTGATCCATTTGAAAGTAAATTACAGACGTCATGACTCTTCATCCTTAAATGCATCAGCAAGTGGATTCTAGCAACAGGATATGCTCTTACATGACTGCATTAATCAAGTTCAGTAATTTAACATGATCAAATATTATTATCTATTATATAGTCTATGTTGAAAATTCACCATTTGTCTTAATAATGCCTTTTATAACCCCCTACCCTTTAAAGATATTTATTTTTAAAAGAGTATTTTTATTTATTTATTTTTAAGAGAGATAGAGAGAGGGAGAGAGGAAAAAACGAGCAGGGGAGGCAGAGAAGAGATACAGGCTCCCCAATGAGTAGGGAGCCTGATGTTGGACTCGGTCCCAGGACTGTGGGATCATGACCTGAGCCAAAGGTAGACACTTAATCAACTGAGACACCCAGGTGCTCCCCCACCTTTTTAAAGCATCCAATCTGGAACGGGGCATTAGTATTTCTAGTCACATTTAATCTGGACCAGTTCCTCAAGTCTTCTTAGTCTTTCATGAAATTGATACATTTTTTAAATTCAAGAATTGGCATACCATATGCTATTAGCTTCAGGTATACAACATAGTAATTTAACATTTATACACATTACAAAATGGTCAGCACAAAACTCTAGTTACCACCTGTCACCATATGAAATTGTTATATTATTGACCATATTTCCTATGCTATATATTACACCCCTGTATCTTATATATTTTATAACTGAAAGATTGTGCCACCTAATTTCCTTCAACTATTCTCTGCATCTCCCTGTTTCCTTTCCCTCTGGCAACCACCAATTTGTCCTCTGTATCTACAAGTCTGTTTCTGTTTTGTTTGCTCATTTGTTTTTCAGATTCCACATGTAAGTGAAATCATCCGGTATTTATCTTTCTCTGTCTGACTTATTTCACTTAGCATAATACCCTCTAGGCCCATGCACATTACAACTGACAAGATTTCATGCTCTTTAATGGTTGAATTATATTCCATTGTGTATATATACCATATCTCTTTATTCATTCATCTATTTATGAACATTTAGGTTTCTTCCGTATCTTGGCTACTGTAAATAATGCTGTGAAGAACACTGTGGTGCATATGTCTTATAGTGTTTTCACTTTCCTTTTTTTCCAGATAAATACCTAGAAGTGGAATTGCTGGATTATATGGTAGTTCTACTTTTAATTTTTTTAAAAGATTTATTTTAGAGTGAGAGAGCTTGTGTGTGAGTGGGGGGATGGACAGGAGAGAATCTTTAAGCAGACTCCCCACTCAGCATGGAACCAAACTTGGGGCTTGATCTCACAACCCATGAGGTCATGACCCGAGTCAAAACCAAGAGTCAAATGCTCAACCACTGAGCCACCCAGGCACCCCTATTTTTTAATTTTTTGAGGGACCTCATATTGTTCTCTACAGTGTCTGCATCAGTTTGCATTCATACCAACAGGGCACAAGGCTTCCGTTCTCCACATCCTAGCCAACAGTTTTTATTTCTGGTCTTTTTGATGACAGCCACTCTAACGGGTATGCGGTGGTATCTCACTGCGGTTTTAATTTGCATTTCCCTGATGGTTGTTAATGTTGAGCATCATTTCCTGTGCTTGCTGACCAATTGTATGTTTTCTCTAAAAAAAATCTATTGAGAGCCTCTGCCCACTTTTTAATCAGCTTGTTGGTTTTTTGCTTTTTGGTTTTTTTTGGATTTTGAGTTGTATGAGTTCTTTATTATTTTGGATGTTAACTTTTTATCAGATACATCATTCATGAATATCTTCTTCCACTCAGTAGGTTGCCTTTTCCTGATGGTTTATGGTTCCCTTCATTATCTGACACTGACATGTTTTGAAAAGATCAGTTATCTGGGTGTTTTCTCATGAGTAGACTCAAGTTATGCATTTTTGGCAGGAATATTATGTAAGTGATGCTGTATCTTCTTCAAAGCACTGCTTTATGAGGCAGATGATGTCCGTTTGTTCATTACTGGTGATGCTAACTTTGAAGGTTTATCTACTTTTTGAAATGAATAAACAATCTGTGATAGGTACTGTGAGTCTGTGTAAATACCCTGTTCCCCCACAAATATTTTACTCAATGGTTTTAATCCCTTTGTGATTCTCCTGTGAATCAATTACTACCATGGTGATTGCAAAAAGCAGCCAGAATTTACTTATAGGCATAATGCACATGTCAAAAGAATTCAATCTATATCACTTATGGATATATCAACACATGGAAGAGTTCATGAGCTCTCTACACTTGTTGACTTTCTGGTGGAGTAATTCCTGCTCTCTCACCCATATTTAAATCACCTGGTGCTTATTCTTAGCTCTGATAAATCTCTGATTTTTTTTTTTTATAGAATTTTTTTTTTTTTATTTGACAGAGAGAGATCACAAGTAGGCAGAGGCAGGCAGAGAGAGAGAGGGAAGCAGGCTCTCTGCTGAGCAGAGAGCCTCATGCGGGGCTCGATCCCAGGACCCCAGGATCATGACCCGAGCCGAAAGCAGAGGGCTCAACCCACTGAGCCACTCAGGCACCCCAAATCTCTGATTTAACATCAAAAGATCAGTTTACTTGGCCTCTCCAAATGTGCCTATTCCTTTAGCCTCATCTCTCACTGCTCCCTCTTCTGCTGGCTTTGTGTTCTAGCCATGCTGAGTTCAGAGTCATGTTTCTCACATTGGTGTGTGAGATGCACAAGCAACCCCCACTCAGTACCTGCAATGAATTCCTTGCTCCCTACTTGTCCACCTTGTCTGCTTGAATTCCTATACATTCCCTCAAGACCAAACAAAGGCATGACATATCCTTTGTGAAATCTTCACAGGCAAAATGAGTTACTCCTTTCTCTATGCTTTCATCCTACTTTATATATGTGTCTATTATTGTTGTAGGTTCACCCTTTATTGTAACTACTTATTTTCTTTCTAAATGGATTATATCTTTTTTTTTTTAAGATTTTATTTATTTTATTTGACAGAGAGAGAGAGATCACAAGTAGGCAGAGAGGCAGGCAGAGACAGAATGGGAAACAGGCTCCCTGCTGAGCAGAGAGTCTGATGTGGGGCTCGATCCCAGGACACTGAGATCATGACCTGAGCCGAAGGCAGCGGCTTAATCCACTGAGCCACCCAGGCGCCCTCTAAGTGGATTATATCTTAATTATCTTTGTAGCCCCAGAGTTTACACTGTTCTTGACACACGGGAGATTTTTCAAAATAACTGTTTGTTGATGAATAAATAAGTAATTTTGGTCTCAAAAGTTTTCCTTTTGCTATTCCATTTTGGAAACATAGTTAAGAATATTTTTCTAAACTATTCCTTATTGTTCTTTCTTATCTTGAAAGATGGCAGGTAAAAAAGCTGAGAAGAAACCTGAAACCAAGAAGGCTGATCCTGGTGGCAAGGTTAAGAAGGGTAACCTCAAGGCTAAGACACCAAAAAGGAGAAACCCTGGCCTAATCAGAGGAATTGGCAGGTATTACTGATCAGCTATATATTGCAGAAAGGCCATATATATAAGAGGAAGTATTCAGCAGCTGAATTCTGGGCTGAGAAGCAAATGAAAGAGAAGGTTCTTGCTACTGTTACTAAACCAGCTGGTGGTGACAAGAATGGTGGTACCCAAGGTTAAACTTTGTAAAATGCCTAGGTATTACCTGATTGAAGATGCACCTTAAAAGCTGCTGAACCACAGTAAAAAACCTTTCAAGCAGCATGTGAGGAAACTGTGAGCAAGTATCACTTCTGGGACCATTTTGATGATCCTCACTGGGTGCCACAGAGGCAAGAGGGTTGTTTCCCTGAAGCAACTGAGTAGTGGTTTGCTACTTGTGACTGGACCTCTGGCCCTCACTTAAGGTCCTCTGTGTAGAACACACCAGAAATCTGTCATTGCCACCTCCACCAAAATTGATATCAGCAATGTGAAAATCCCAAAACATCTCACTTATGCTTGCTTCAAGAAGAAGCAGCTGTGTAAACCCAGACTGCAAAAAGGTGAGATCTTCAACACAGAGAAGGAGAAATATGAACTCACAGCAGTGCAAGGTTGATCAGAAAGCTGTGAACTTGCAACTTCTGCCAAAAATCAAAGCTGTTCCTCAGCTTCAGGACTATCTATACTCCATGATTTCTCTCACAAATGGAGTTTATCCTCAAATTGGTGTTCTAAATTTCTTACAAGGAACCTAATTAAATAATTGATCCAATAAAAAAATAAATTATCTTTTACTTACTTCCATTAAGGTTTTAGGTTAGTAGTTTTTCAGCTCTACCCATTCTATAGCATCCCCATCAAATCACCAGTTTTATTGTCTTTTACTTCTCAATATGTGAAATTAACTTAAATTATTTGAGTATTCATTATATAACACACAAGTTCTAGATAATAAACTTTACAAAGAAGCAACTGAACGTTACAAGAATTTTACTCAAATATTTCATTCTGGGGCTCCTGGGTGGCTCAGTGGGTTAAAGCCTCTGCCTTCGGCTCAGGTCATGATCCCAGGCTCTATCCCAGGAACTCCACCGGGCTCTCTGCTCAGTGGGGAGCCTGCTTCCCTCTCTCTCTCTCTGCCTGCTTCTCTGCCTACTTGTGATCTCTGTCAAAGAAACAAAACAAAAACACCTTGGGAAAAAAAAGTTTCATTCTAAGAAATTCATTCATTATAAACAGTTTACTTGTTGATGCAAAGTAGTTGATGTTCTGCCACAATTTATTGTTTTCAGTGGTTATATAGAGATAGGCTTAACTTTACTACAGAATCTAAACACTCTGCTTAAATAGACCTATATTTTATACTGGGCTGAAACAATATTTTTTTTCATTTATTTATTTTCAGCATAACAGTATCATTATTTTTTCACCACACCCAGTGCTCCATGCAATCCATGCCCTCTATAATACCCACCACCTGGTACCCTGACCTCCCCCCACACCCCCGCCACTTCAAACCCCTCAGATTGTTTTTCAGAGTCCATAGACTATGGACTCTGAAACAATATTTCTATAAGCAGTTAGAGCTATACAAATGAAAGATCAAGGAGGGGACTGTTTTGAATAAAAAGTCTTCAAAATATAAGAACAGAATCATTGATTTTCCCCCACTTCCTCTCTCTGTGTTTCTTGGTGTAACATGTAAAATGCCATTTAAAAAAATATATGGGATTTATAATGGAAATGTTAGATGACTGCAAATTTCATCACTGAGATGACAAATGCTTGAAGACAGTAGACCTCAACTGGAGGTGGGGAGTGGGGATTTTGCCCCCCAGGGAATTTTTGGCAATGTCTGGAGACTACCTCTTTCTTTTAATTAATATATTTTTTTTAATACCAGTGGGGTGCTACTGCCGACGTTTAGTGGGTAGAGATCAGGGACGCTGCTAAATATCCTTCAATGCACAGGACAGCCTCCCATAACAAAGACTTATCCAAATGTCAATAGTGCTGCCAAATCCTGCTCTAAGAGAATTGTCCAATGCTATCTTTCAACAACTGACTACAGGAATGATGGACTAAGCTTTTAAGCTGCGCATAAGCCACTTATATATCTAGAACATGGAGCTCTGGTTTCCTTTGGAAAGATAATTTGTTTGGGAATGTTTTCCGTTTACTTCCATAACATGAAGTTTACTTCTTAACATGATTTCTTGTAACTAAAAATATATCCAGAGCACATTAAAAGATTTTCTAGATACTTTATAACTACATAGTTTTGAATATTAAGAGATTTGCTTAAAAAGATTAGAAACACATCAATGCATTCACCACACACCGAACATATGTTTATCAATAAATGATAATAAATTTAGTCAAAGATCTTTTAAGTACTGAGGTATATTTAACATTTTAAACTTAAAGGGTTTTGATATTTTTCAGTGCTTACTTTTTACTACTTGCATGTGAAAATTAATTTCATTTTTAAAATGAAACCATATACAAACTTCTTTTTACTGAGTTTGTCAAAACTTTAATTTGAGCATTGATACTTCATGATGCAGGAGAGAAATATTAGGAGTTTGTATTGGATCAAAAACACAACTTTGGTTTTGTGCTCTTTCCAACAACTCTGACCTGACATAAAACTTTCTGAATTCCTCTTGCTTAAAATGCAAACCAAACCACCACCCCCAAAGCACCTACTTATCTGTCTCCTACCTTTCACCAGTACATGATTTTAAGTATTTGTACGTTGTTATTACGTTGTTCTGTACCTTCCTCCCCCAAAGTGTTCCACCTTGGGTTTCTTGTTCCTTTTTGTCTGACATATTTGTTCTTAATGAGCTTAAACAGTATTATGAAAAAATCAGTAGGGCACTACTATTGCCTTTATTAACTAACACAAAGAATAATTTAAGACTAATTTTACATGGTGATACCTATGTACCTTAGTCTTTTTTTCTCTTGTTTTACATTTCACTTCTCAGTATAGTGGTGGTTAACAGCTGAGGTTTCGATGTTAGCTGAATCTGTGCTCAAGATCCACCTTTACTACTTGCTGGCTCCTTGACCCTGGGAAAATGACTTGCCTTTTTTTACACCTCTCTTTCTAGATCATTACATTGGGGATAATGATAGGATCTACCATAAGTGCTTCTGTGAAGAGCAAATGAGATAATGTTGTGATGTTCTTAGCACAATAACAATCACACAGCAAGTGCTTAGTAAATATTAGTTATTAATTAATAATCCTGTCAGGGGTGCCTGGGCGGCTCAGTTGGTTAAGCATCTGACTCCTGGTTTAAGCTCAGGTCATAATCTTAGGGTTGCCTTGCATCAGGTGACTGACCCTCACATCAGACTCTGCATTCACTGAGGAGTCTGCTTCAGATTCTTCCTCATCCTGACCCTCCCCTGACACCCTACTCTCTCTTTCCCTTAAAAAAATTTTTATCAGTCCTATAATAAGTGAATGAAGGAATAATTACTATGGTTATTAAAGATAAATTTGGAAAGACAAAGCTATCAGGAAAGATAAGCAACATTTTTTTCTGGATTTTTGCTGTTTAGTTTTTGGCAAAGGATAATATATTTTTAGTTTAAGTAAAAACTTAGCTCTTCATCTGTGAAAATAATGCTTAGGTCTGTGTTCTTGACATTACTGCAATATATAAAATTGAGATATGGAATAAAGATGCACATTAAATAAGACTGATTGGGAGAAAAACCAGTCTGATTTATTAAAAATATTTTTTAAAAAACCCAGAAGTAAAATAATCAAGATAAAAGTTGTCTATTCTCATTCATTTATGTAAGACTAGAAGGATTTTCATTTGGTGATTAAATAAAAATATTAACAAGAGTCATATCAATTGTGTTATTACTGGTCAAACACATACAAAGATCAGAATAATAAAAACTATACATAAAGTATATTATTATTAAAATAACATTAATAAATAATATCCTAATATAATATATATCTATAACATATAATAAAAACTATATATAAAAATGAAACAAACTAATACTATCTTGCTTGCATTTACTATGTAAAAACATTGTGCTTGGTATTTTATATATATTACCCCATTTAATCTCACACGAGTTCGAAATGCTTTTGAATAGCCATTTTATACAGGAGGAATCTGATTAATAACCGTCTAATTACTTTAAATAATAAAGCCACTGGGAAATAAGTGAAAACTGGTACACTAAATAATACCCTTTAGGGATTCAATGTAATCACACCTGTGTTACTTCTTCAAGAAATCCATCTCATTCCTTTAACCACCTATTTTATTCTTTATTTCAGTTTATAATCAATTCAAAATACCAGAGTAGGGCACTTGGGTGGCTCAGTTGGTTAGGTGTCCAACTCTTAATTTCAGTTCAGGTCATAATGTCAGGGTTGTGAGATGGAGCACTGTATCTGGCTCCACTCTGGGCATGACCTGCTTAAGATTCTCTATTCCTCTCTCTCTGCTCCTCCCCAGCAAACAAACAAAAAACCCAGAACAAGAAACACAAAACCCCAAAATACCAGAGTGGTCCAAGTTCAACTTAATACTTTGTTAAATAACTCTGAATTGAAAGTTTGTTTTTTTCTCAGGGTTAGAATATTTATTACTACTAGCCAACCAGCTTACCATTTTATCTTCAACATTATTTTCTCAATTATTAGCTTGGGCCCCCTCTATGATGTCACCACCTTCCAGGATTCTCCCATTCAAAAAGGCTTTTGAATTTAAGGTTTTTAATTTTAATTAGTTATATAGTCTTTAAATAAATGCAGTTTATTGTCTTATCACTCCTGCTTTACTTATAATTTCCATTTGTTCTATTACTTGCTTTTTAGCTGTTTTGGTTTGAGAACTGGTACATGGTATCTGAATAAACCTAAGGAGGAGTCTCTCTAGAGATGTATGATCTCAATATAATTAGACGTTTTTCACAAATGGGAGAAAAGTAGAAGGTAAATTATTTTGTATCATCTCAATTCATTACTCCTAGAAGTTCTCCTGTTTTGTTTTTTATGAAAACAACAATCATATACTGACCTTGGACTCATCTAATCCAAGCTTCTTTAGAGACTTTCTCACATAGTCCGGAAAGGAAGAGGATTTGGAATAAATTTTACCAACGTGCCGATCACTGCAAAATAAAAGTGAATCACTTTTTAGTTTTCCCAATTTAAGCTACAGATGATTTTAAATTCAATCATGAAATATTTTAAAATACTTCCTATATATATATGGCACATGCTTCAGATTTGACAAAAATGGAGTAATATTTTTGTAGACATTTTAAAATTACATATTATAAAGTGTTTAAGATCTGCTTCTGAGAATTCCTTCAACATACAGCAGTGTAAAATACCTGAAGATAATACTATGAGAAAGAACTTGTAAACTTACAATATTAAAAAGCTTAATTTTTAAAGAGAACTATAGGTCTTTCAAAAGTTTCCATTATGCTACAAAACACATTTAATTTTACTGGCAACATTATAGTGCATATTTCACTGCAACACCTGCTAATGATGGCGATAATTCAACAGCTATGCAAAGAGAACTCCTTCAGTGCCAGCCATTAAAGCACCATATGCTGAGTTGAGTCTGACTTGATCTTATTTATGCCCTGCAGATTTTCACCACAGTTTAAACAAAATATCATCAGATGGTTTTAAATTTAAATAATGAAATGCTAGACTATCACATCACACAATTTTGGTTGCAACTGAGGTAGAATATAGAAAAAATTAAAAGAATAAAAATTCACCACTTCCAAGTTATCAAAAACAATGAATAAAACCTCACTTACTACTTTTCTTTGTTTCAGGGGTACAGGTCTGTGATTCATCAGTCTTACACAATTCACAGCACTCACATATGCTCCCCAATGTCCATCACCCAGACACCCCATCCCTCCCACCCCTCTCTACTAAAGCAACCCCCAGTTTGTTTCCTGAGATTAAGATTTTCACTTAGCACTCTTGGCAGTATAAATATTAATTCCTCTAATTAGACATGAAGGTCTATCAATTCTTCTTTTGAAATATATCTCAAATATATTTTCTTAGCTCCATTTCTAGATGGCCACCTCAATTCCATTTAAGATTACCACAAGTCCTAATTATTATGGCTACTTACTATTTAAGCCTGAACTCTGTCCTCTTCATTTCTGCCTGCACTGTCATATTTTCTTAGAGGAACATTTTTATTTGCTCAAAAATTTTTCAATACCTTTGCCATTTCTTGGAATAAATTTGAAACTCCTTAGTTAAGTGATCAGGGCCCACTATTTTCTGGCTATTCCCACATTTTCCCATTATAATCCAGAATTCAGTTTTCTCTACTCAATGTTTCAGATTATTCACCACAGTTATGTGTTGGTGAATTTGCTTATTTATTCACTTTCTAACAGATTATAAGGTTCTTCACTCTCTTCTTCCGTTTAGCTAGAGTCACCTATACAAACAAGTTCAAATTACGTATTCTCTTTGGTAACATAACTAGCAATAATCTTTTCTACTTTCTATAGCCTGAATCCTTCTTCATTTGTTATTTCATCATTGCTTTTAAATAATAGTTGTTTGAATAGGTATAAGGAATAAGTTCCAGGAAATTATATCTCTTATAAGTTTTTGTGTAATTCTCAGTTCCTACACATATATATGTATCTTACGTGTAACAGATACCATATTAATAGGTATGTATATCTTGCCTACTATAGGTAGTGAAAATAGAAGCAGTAAGACCATTTAGGAAGTTATTACAATAATCTAGAGGAGAGGTTTAAATCAGGGTGGTGACCTTGAGGATGGTTAGAAGAGAATTTTAGATATATTTTGATGGTAGAGACTATAGAAATAGTTGAACTATATCTAGGCAGTGTGAGAAAAAGAGACGTCAACACTGCCTCCAAGATTTCTAGCCTGAGCAATGGGAAGAATAAGACTGTTAGTAACTGGACTGTAGTTTGGGATTCATCAGCATATAGATGGAATTTAAAGCCATGAGCCATGATGAAATCAGGTAGTAACTACAGTTAAAAAAAAAAAAACCCAAAAACTTAAAAAAAAAAAGGCACCCTAACAATTAGAGCTCTTTGAAACAAGAAGAATCCAAAAAATAAAGCCAATAAAGGGGGGGGGGGAGGGAAAAAAGGTATCTTATGAAGGACTTTGCTTACAATATGAGAGAAAAAGGACCACCACTTGAGTGTTAAATTATGTAAAATACTGATAAGGGCCAAGTAAGATTTTTGAGAATTGACAATGGGATTTAGAAACATGGGTCATTAGTGCCCCTGAAAGGGTTGAGTGATGGAAGTAAAATCTGATTGGAATTCAAGAGAAAAAGGGAAAGAAATTAGCAGCATTTTCAAGAAGTTTTCCAGTAAAGAAAAGAACAGATAAAAGATAGCTGAAGGGGAATATGGAGTCCCAAAAGGATTTTCAGAATCTATGCTCTTAAGCACTATGATACATCGTTTTTCATTTAATAAAACTAAAAACTGGCCACTGAGGAACTCACTAGGTGATAGAGCAGTAGAAACAAATGACTAATTGTACTATCAGGTTCGATCAGAACTGCAAAGTCCTATAACTTTGACACTATGACACTGATTAAGTCCTATGGGAGAAGAGGGTGAGAAAGAGAAAAGAAAGATACCACGGAGATGTCTTCTAAACTGGGTTTTAAAGAGCGCCTAGATTTTACCTGCCAGAAGCTGTGGAAGGAAAGGGTGGCAGAAATGGGGAGGATATTCCATGTAGCTAGAGGAACTCCAAGGAAATACAGCAGATTTAAAGTTAACTGCATGGGAGATGATGAATAATCCAGGGTGCCAGGACAGTGTGCGTGGGCAGCTGCTTCGGGTGCAGAGGGAAGAAAAATGGGGTGATGGGTTAGGCTGCAAAGGACCTTAGTGACAAAGCAGAAATGGCCTTGAATGCCATAATAAGGATATTTTATTGTTTGAATATAAAGAAGAATTATCAAACATTTTGAAGTTAGAAAAGTGACATGACTATTTCTGAAAGATAAATGATGGGACTTGAAGAACAAATTTAAAGAGAGCCCTCTGTCAGAATAAAGCACGGTCAGCATGCTAAAAAGGAATTAGTATTCTTTCGTTTAATAAAAGTGAATGCAGTAGATCTAATTAAAATTCTACTCAAGTGAATCCAACACCACCCACACGCTTTTCCAAAAATACAATTGCAAGAACATGGTTTACATGTAGCACTTTCCAAAGAGGCAACATTAGTGTAGGAAATTTCAGGAACATGTGAAGTAGATATATACTAAATAAATGAAAACAAGCACATGCAGGACAGAAAATGACAAAATCCAGTTTCTCCATCACTACAAAATACTTATGAAATAAATTATTTTGTACCTTTTTTATGCTAATAGATACTGAAAGACTTGAGATTCACAACATAAAATTTTGCTGGAAATGTTCTTCAAGTACTCTTAAATTTACAAGACAGACTTCCTAGCTTCAATTTGGCAACACATTATAGATTAAGTAACTAGTTTTTTTTTTTTTTAAAGATTTTATTTATTTATTTGACAAACAGAGATCACAGGTAGGCAGAGAGAGAGAAGGAAGCAGACTTCCCACTGAGCAGAGAGCCTGATGCGGAGCTCCATCCCAGGACCCTGAAACCATGACCTGAGCTGAAAGCAGAGGCTTTAACCCACTGAGCCACCCAGGTGCCCCTAAGTAACTAGTTTTAATTTTATGAGCCAGTTATTATAATCTGGCTTATAACTTTTCTATTTGATTATAGAAAAATCAAAATGAAATTATGTAATATATAATGGTATCAAAAATTATAATATTTATTGTAGAGCTATATACCATACTCATTATGAAAGAGAATAACTGAGTAAAGTGTATATATTTCCCCTGCTTTCTAAGTGTTTGAAGAGATTTTTATACCATGAAATTCCTTCTTTGATACTTTATTCCTCTTAGAAAGTTTCCAGATAAGGACTGATTATAAAATCAAGAGTTTTCTATAAATCATTGAGTTTGAACATAAATATTAAATGCTCAATCACAATTAAAATTAATAGAGTAAAATGGTGTTATTTAAGTCCATGAAAAAGTTTACTTCTCATCTTAGGCTATAAACAATTACACTTAAACTTTTAGAATAATGTTTCAGATATTCTAAAACTGTGTGTCACTTGCACATTATTTTAGTTAACAAGAAAATAAGCAAAATGAGAAAGAAGTAATTAGGTAATCTTATTTTCTGTTTCTAGCATTTATACTTTTTTAAAAATTGAGGTATACTTGACATATAACATCTTATTAGTTTCAGGTATACAAGGTAATGATTCGATTTTTGTATACACTGTGAAATGATCACAAGTCTAGTTAATATGCACCATACATATTAAAACATTTTTTTTTCTGCTGATGAGAACTTTTAACATTTGCTCTCTTAGCAACTTCCGGTAAGCAATAATAGAACTATTATTAATAAACAACAGTCACCATGCTGTACATTATATACCCATGACTTACTTATTTTATAATTGAAGGTTTGTACCTTTTCACCCTCTTTACCCACTCTGACCACTTCCTACCTGCCTCTTCTCTGGCAACCACCAGTGTGTTCTGTGTATCTTCTAGCTTGTTTTTTTATTTTGTTTTGTGTTGTTTTGATTCGTTTTGCCTTTTTTAGATTCCACATATTAGTAAAATCATATGGTATTTATTTTCTCCACCTAATTTCAATGAGTATAATGATGCCCTCAAGGTCCATCCCCTTTGTTAGAAATGGAAGATCCTATTCTTTTTTTTATGGCTGAGTAGTATTCCATTTGTGTATGTTTCTTTAGCCATTTATCCATCAGTGGACACTTAGGTTGTTTTCATATCTGGGCTATTATAAATCATGCTGCAATAAACATAAGGATGCAGGTGTCTTTTTGAATTAATGTTTTCATTTTCTTCAAATAAATACCCAGAAATAAAATCATTGGGTCACATGATAGCTCTGCTTTTAATTTTCTGAGGAACCTCCATACTGTTTTCCATAGTGGCTGCACCAAATTATACTCCCACCAGTGCACAGGGCTCCCCTTTTTCCACATCCTCACAAACACTTGTTATTTCCTGTCTTTTTGGTAGCACTCATTCTAACAGGTGTGAGGTGATATCTCAGTGGTTCTGACTTGCATTTCCCTAATGATTAGTGAGGTTGAATATTCTTTCACATGCCTGTCAGCCATCTGTAGGTCTTCTTTGAAAAAATGTGTATTCAGATCCTTTACCCATGTTTTAATTGGAATGTTTGTATTTTTGCTATTGGGCTCTATGAGTTTTTATATATTTTAGATATTAACCTCTTCCTTGGATATATGACTTGCAAATATTCAGCATGTTGGCTTTTCATTTTGTTGAGCATTTCCTTTGCTGTGCAGAAGCTTTTTAGTTTTATATAGTTCCACTTGATTTTGCCTTTCTTGTCTCTGTTTTTGGAATCAGATCCAAAAATTCACTGCCAAAACTGATGTCAAGGAGTTTATTGCCTATGTTTTCTTCTAAGAGTTGTATGGTTTCAGGTTTACATTTAAGTTTTTAATCCATTTTTGAGTTAGTTTTTGTGTATGGTGTAAGCTGGTAGTCTAATTTCATTCTTTGGCATGTGACAGTCCAGGTTTATTGAAGAGACTATCTTTTCCTTATTGATATTCATACTGCCTTTGTCATAAATTAATTGACCTTATATGCATAGGTGTCTATCCATGAGCTCTCTATTCTGTTCAACTGTTCTAAGTGCCTGTTTTTATGCCAACACCATGTTGTTTTGCTTATTATAGTTTTATAATACAGTTTGAAATTAGGGAGCATGATGCCTCCAGCTTTGTTCTTCTTTCACAAGAGGGTTTTGTCTACCATTCCATACAAATTTTAAGATTATTTTCTATTTCTGTGAAAACTTCCACTGGAATTGTGATAGGGCTTGCATTGAATCTGTAGATTGCTTTTGGTAGTTTGATCATTTTTACAATATTAATTCTTCCAATCTATGAGCATTATTCTTGAATTTTTTATAACAGCATCTTATAGTTTTCAGTGTACAGGTCTTTTGCCTCCTTGGCTGAATTTATTCTTATTTTATACATCTTGATGCAATTGCAAATGGGGTCATTTTCTTCTCTGATAGTTCATTGCTAGTGTGTAAAAACTTAATGATATTTTATACACTGATTTAATATCCTACAACTTTACTGAATTCAGTTTTTTCAGTACTTTATTTTTTTTAATTTAAATTTTTCAGTGTTCCAAGATGCATTGTTTATGCACCACACCCAGTGCTCCATGCAATAAGTGCCCTCCTTAATACTCAGAACTAGGCTCACCTATCCTTTCACCCATCACCCTTCCAAAACCCTTAGTTTGTTTCTCCAAGTCCACAGTTTCTCATGCTTCGTCTGCCCCTCCAATTTCTCCCAATTCACTTTTCCTTTCCTTCTCCTAATGTCTTGTGTTATTCCTTATGCTCCACAAGTAATTGAAACCATACTATAATTGACTCTCTCTGCTTCACTTAGCACAATCTCCTCCAGTTCCATCCATGATGATAGAAAAGTTGTGTATTCATCCTTCCTGATGGATACGTAATATTCCATTATATATATGGACCATATTGTCTTTATCCATTCGTCTGCTGAAGGGCATCTTGGCTCTTTCTAGTTTGGTGATTGTGGTCATTGCTGCTATGAACATTGGGGTACAGATGGCCTTTCTTTTCATTACATCTGTATCTTTGGGGTAAATAGTAGTGCAATTGCAGGGTCATAGAGTAGCTCTATTTTTAATTTCTTAAGGAATCTCGACACCGTTTTCCAAAATGGCCGCATCAACTTGCATTCCCACCAACAGTATAAGAGGGTTCCCCTTTCTTCAAAGCCTCTCCAACACTTGTTATTTACTGCCCTGTTAATTCTGGCCATTCTAACTCGTATAAGGTGGTATCTCAATTTAATTTTGATTTGACTCTCCCTGACGACTAATGGTGATGAATATTTTTTCATGTGTTTGTTGGCTATTTGTATGTCTTTGGAGAAGTGTCTGTTCATGTCTTCTGCCCACTTTTTGACGTGATTATCTGTTCTTTTGAGTGTTGAGTTTGAGGAGTTCTTTATAGATCTTGGATATCAGTCCTGTCTGTAGTGTCATTTGCAAATTATCTTCTCCCATTCCACGGGTTGCCTCTTTGTTTTTTTGACTGTTTCCTTTGCTGTGCAGAAACGTTTGATCCCAAAAGTTCATTTTTGCTTTGGAAAAGATGTCTTGAAAGAAGTTGCTGTGCCCAATGTTGAAGAGGTTACTACCTATGCTCTCCTCTAGGATTTTGATAGATTCTTGCCTCACATTGAGGTTTTTTATCCATTTTGAGGTTATCTTTGTGTATGGTGTAAAAGAATGGCTGAGTTTCATTCTTCTATACATAGCTGTCCAATATTCCCAGCACTATTTATTGAAGAGACTGTCTTTTCCACCGGATATTTTTTCCTGCTTTGTCAAAGATTATTTGACCATAGAGTTGTGGGTCCATATCTGGACTCTCTACTCTGTTCCACTGGTCTTTGTGTCTGTGTTTGTGCCAGGACCTATGAAAAACCCACAGCGAATATCATCCTCAATGGGGATAAGCTGACAGCCTTCCCTTTGAGATCAGGAACATGACAAGGACGCCCACTCTTGGCACTGTTGTTCAACATAGTACTAGAAGTCCTAGCAACAGCAATCAGACAACAAAAAGAAATAAAAGGTATTCAAATTGGAAAGAAGTCAAACTCTCTCTCTTCACAGATGAGATGATACTTTATATGGAAAACCCCAAATATTCCACCCCCAAACTACTAGAACTCATACAGCAATTCAGTAATGTGGCAGGATACAAAATCAATGTACAGAAATCAGTTGCTTTCTTATACATTAACAATGAAAATACAGAAAATAGGTTTAGAGAATCAATTCCATTTACTAGAGTACCAAGAACTGTAAGATACCTTGGAATAAACCTAACCAAAGAGGTAAAGGATCTGTACTGGAGGAACTATAGAACACTGATGAAAGAAATTGAAGGAGACACAAAAAGAGAGAAAGCATTCCATGCTCATGGATTGGTAAACATTGTTAAAATGTCTATACTGCCCAGAGCAACCTATACTTTCAATGCCATCCCGATCAAAATTCCACCAGCATTTTTCAAAGTGCTGGAACAAACAGTCCTAAAATTTGTATGGAACCAGAAAAGACCCCAAATTGCTAAGGAAATGTTGAAAAACAAAACTGGGAGCATCACATTGCCTGATTTTAAGCTTTACTACAAAGCAGTGATCATCAAGACAGCATGGTACTGAATTCATTTATTAGTTCTTACAGTTTTTCAGTGGACTCTAGAGTTTTCTCTGTATAAAATCATGCCATCTGCAAATTGTGGCAGTTCTACTTCATCCTTTCCAATTTGGGTGTCTTTATTTCTTTTTCTTGCCTTACATCTCTGGCTAGGAATTCTAATACTATAAAAGTGAATAAATACTGAATAAAAGTACTGAAAGTGGGCATCTTTGTCTTATTCCTCATCTTAGAGGAAAAGATCTAAGCTTTTTACTATTGAGTATGATTATTAGCTGTAAGTTTATCATACATATATGCCCTTTATTACATTGAGGAACGTCTCCTCTATACCTATTCTGTCAAGAGCTTTTATCAAAAATGGATGTTCAATTTTGTCAAATATTTTTGCTGCACCTACTGAGATCATCATATGATTTTTAGACTTCATTTTGTTAATGTGGTTGACTTGAGTACATTTGCTGGACAGAGATTCCACTCAAGTTAACTTTGGTTTACAATCCTAATAAAAAGATCTATGCAACTCAAATCTTATTAAAAATATTCCAAAAAATGTAAATTAAAAAGAAGTATGGGATAGTGAAAATACTTATGGTCTATGAACTTAGTCCTATTACTAGTTTTTCAGGATGTATGACTTTAGGCAAGCTTTTAACCACTTGTATCTTAGTTTTTCTTATCACTATAATGAAGGGACTATAATAGATACTATGAGTATAACTTGTTGCTCAACTAAGTCTGGGGTTTAGCCTAATAAAAAATTAAAATGTTATTGTTATTGAACACAAACATGTATTTATAAAATACTTATAAAAGTACAAAGAATGTCAGTAAAATGAACTCTTGTACCCAATACCAAACTAAAAAGTAGAACATTACCAGGATACATTTCTGGACCCCTTGTCTTCCCTGTCTCATCTCCCTGTCTACTCAAATGTCTCCTCTCCCATAAGAAACTACAATACTGAATCTTGTTTGTGTTTATCATTCTTATATTTTTCTTGACTGTTTATCATATATTTATGTTCCTAAATAACTATACAGTTGTGCTTGTTTGAATTATACAAATGGAACCATTTTATAGAAGTTTTACTATGACTTTTATATTCACATGATTCATCTACACTGATGCATGTAGTTGTACTTAATTTATTTTCACTGTGGCATAGTATTCTAATACAATTTATTCATTTTCTTATTAATAACTTTAGGTTCCTAGATTTTTGCTCTTATAAATATTGCTATTGATCATTCTTGTAGAAGTCTCTGGGAGCACACGTACAAGAGTTTCTAGGATATATACTTAGACATGGAACTGCTGAGACAGTATTTTCAACATTAGTAGATAAAACTAGGCAACTATGCATTTTCAGCTTTACTGGGTAGTGCTAACTTGTTTTCTAAAAGACTAAAAACTTTTTTCCCTCTCACCAGCAATTCTAGTTGCTCTACATTCTTGCTATTGTTTGATAATGTCAATCTTCTAAATTTTTGCTTATTTAATGGTTTTAATTAGAAATACCTAAATTATCCATTTATTTTTCTTCTTTACTCTCTCAACTCTTTGCTTCTGTAAGAGCACACTCACAATGCTTTTGACACTGGACATGTGTGTTTTCCAAGCAGTTCCACAGCACCAGCTGGGTATTCTACAATTCAAATCAATTCTGGCACTATCTACCTAGAGAGAGTATTGATCCCATAGGTTAAGGACTCAGTCCTACTATATTGCCTCCCACTTCAGATGCCAACTGCAAGTAGTAGTTAGCGAAGTTACTTACAATGTCTGTCCAACCTAGCTACAAACTTTGGGTTCCCATGAGTTTCCCCTCCCCCTTGGATCCAGTTATTTCCTAGAACAGTTCACAGAACCCAAGAAAACACTCACATCTGCCAGTTTACTAAAGCATATGACAAAAAATACAGATGGGCTGCCAGAGAAAGAGATGCATATGGCGAGATCTGGGACAGTTTCAAGCATAAGTACTTCTGTTCCTATGGAATTTGAGAGCATCATTTTCCTTGTAGGTGGATGTCATGTTCACCAACCTAAGAGCTCTCTATACCCTACACTACTGGAATTCTTTGGAGGTTTCCTCACATAGGCATGGTCAATTATTAATTCCATTTCCAGTCCCTCTTCCCTTTCTAGAGAAGAGGAGGAAGTCTGAAGTCTTCAAGCTTCTAATCATGGATTGGCTTTTATGGTGACCAGTCCCATACCAAGAATCATCCAGGGACGCCTGGGTGGCTCAGTTGGTTAAGCAGCTGCCTTCGGCTCAGGTCATGATCCCAGTGTCCTGGGATCGAGTCCCACATCGGGCTCCTTGCTCCGCAGGGAGCCTGCTTCTCCCTCTGACTCTGCCTGCCACTCTGCCTGTGCTCACTCTTGCTCTCTCTCTCTGACAAATAAATAAATAAAATCTTAAAAAAAAAAATCATCCAGAAGCTCACTCAAGAGTTATTTCATAGAACAAAAGATGCTCTAAGTATCCTTATCACTTATGAATTTACAAGGGTTTTAGGAATTCTGTGCCAGGAACAGGGATGAAGACCAAATGTATATTTCTTATTAAAAATCAAAATATCACATGGTTATTAAGAGAATATCCTTTAGTGGTTTCATTTTAAATTATCCTGATTACTAAATAAGATTGAGCACCTTATCCTATGTACCCATTGGGTGTCATCTTTATGAATGCACTAATCAAGTCTTTTCACTATTTTTCTTTAACATAAATTAATGTTCCATAAATTTGCAGGAATTATTTATGTGTTTTAACTATTAGTCTTTTTCTAATTATAGTACTTGCAAATAGTTTCTATCAGTGGTCACTTTTCTTTCCACTCTTTCTATGACATCTGAAAACAGAAGTTCTTAATATTAATGTGATTGAAGGGTGCCTGGGAAGCTCAGTTGGTTAGGCATCTGCCTTCAGCTCTGGTCATGATTCCAGCATCCTGGGATTGAGTCAACAGGGAGTCTGCTTATCCCTTTCCCTTTGTCTCTTGCCCCACCTTCATTTGTGTTCTCTCTTGTGTGCACATTCTTTCTCAAATAAATAAATAAAATCTTTGAAAACATATTAATGTGATTGAATTTTTAATCTTTCAAGATTTGCTTCCTTCCCCTATCTCAAGGTCATAAAACTATTCTTCAAAACTGTCTTCTAAAAGTACTGTAGAATTGCCTTTTATAGTTAAATTTTAATCCACTATGAATTGATTTATTGTAAAGTAAGAGTTCTAATTTTTGTGTGTGTGTGTGTAGTGAGCAGAATCATAGTCTACCAAAGATGTCCACATTCCATTCCCCAGGACCTATGCATATATTACATGAAAAGAGAAATTAAGGTTGCAGATGTAATTAAATTTTCTAATCTGCTGACTTTAAGATAGAGAATCCTGGATTATCCTGGTGACACAGGGTAATTTTTCAAGGATCCTTTAAAGTGGAAGAGGGAGACAGAAAGAATGTCAGAATTACAGAAAGATTTAAAGATGCTAAGCTCTGCGCTTTGAAGACTGAAGAAGGAACCATGAGCCAAAGTATGCAGGCTCCCTCTAAGAGCTGTCAAAGGTAAAGAAATGGATTATCCCTTAGAGCCCCCAGAAGAAATGCAGCCTTGAAGTTACCTGATTGTCGCACAGTGAAACTGACTTTGGACTTCTGACCTCCAGGGGGCTAGATAATAAATTTATGTGATTTTAAGTCACTAATTTTGTGGAACTATGTTATAGCATCAAAAGAAACTAATATAACTGTATAAGTAACTACTGTCCTAGCACCATTTAATGACTACTCTTTCTTCTAATGATAAAAAATGATATAACAAAGGGTTTGTTTTGCACTATTAGCTCCACCAGCTACCCAAAAAGGCAATCATCTAAATCACTATTGTTAAAAAAAAAAAAAATGCTGTTATTTGGGTAAGACAAGTTTCTCAATCTTGTTTTTCTTCTTCAGTAATGTCTTGGCTTTACTTGCTATTTAGCTCTCTCACGTGTATTCTGAAACAACTTACAAATTTCATAACACACACAAATACACATGCATACACACACTAATAAACTTTGGAGATATTCATTAGATATACTGAATTGCAACAATCTAGCTATCACTTTGTGAAGTGCGGACATTTTTATAACACTAAGTTTTTTTAATTCATGAACATATTTCTCCATCTATTTAAGAATCCCCTCTCAACTAGTAACATCCAAAAAAAAGTCTGTTGTGTTCCCAAAGCATATTCATTTTTAAGGATGGCCTCACTGTTGCAAGAATTTAGCTCTCCCAGCACTAAATGATCATGTTGGTTAACCATTAACTCTGCTATCTGGTCAGGTCAGGTACCCCCATGCCTCTTTCTTGACACATGTATGACATGTATCCATCCTTATGATATGGATTTTCACTGCCCTAAAAATCCTCTGTATTTCATTTGTTCATCCTTCATCCTACCCTGAGCCCTGACATTTTTATTCTCTCCATAGTTTTGCCCTTTCCAGAATGTCATATGATTGGAATTCTGAAGTATATAGCCTTCTCAGATTGGTTTCTTTCACTTAGCAATATATATTTAAGTATCTTCCATGTCTTCATGGCATCATACCTCTTTTTTTTCTTTCCATGTTACATTGTACACACAACTGTGTACACAATAATGTTACACTGTCTAGATGTACCCCAGTTAATTTATTTTCCTACTAAAGGATATCTTGGTTGCATTCAAGTTTGGGAAATTATGAATAAAGTTGCTATAAACACCATTGTGGAGATTTTTGTGGGGAATGTTTTCAACTCCTTTGGGTAAACATAACAAGTGTGATTATTGCATCATACGGTAAGTGTAGGTTTAGTTTTATAAGAAACTACCAAACCCTTCCAAAGTGGCTCTCATGTTGCATTCCCACCAGCAATGAATGCAAGTTCTTATTGTTCCATATCCTTTCTAGCATTTAGTGTTGTCAGTGTTCTGGATTTTGATATCCTGCTGTTTAATTGCATTTCTCTATTCGTTTCTCCACAGGGTTACTGTACTTCTTTTTTAAAAGATTTTATTCATTTGACAGAGAGAGAGAGAGCGAGCACACAGAGGGAGAGTGAGAGAAAGAAGCAGACTCCTCACTGAGCAGGGAGCCCAATGTGGGGCTTGATCCCAGGACCCTTGGATCCTGACCTCAGCCAAAGGAAGACAGACGCTTAACCAACTGAGCCATCCAGGTGCCCCAAGGGATTAGTGTACTTCTTAAATCTCTTGGACTCATGGATATTTTTCCAATATTGGAATATCCTTACTATTACTAATGCCCTATTTGCTCTTTTCTTTTTTCTCAAATGGCAACTAACATGCCTGTGAAGGCTATTCACTGTATTCTCCATCTTTTTGTTTCTTCTTGCTTCACTGTAAATGTTCTCTTCTGACCTGTCTTCCAGTTTACTATAATTCCTTCAGCTGTGTCTATAATGCTATTAATACCACCCACGGATTTCTTAATTTCAATTATTTTATTTTTCAGTTGCAGAATTTTCACCTGGGGTATTTTTTTTTGCATGTTTTGGTCGTCTGACAAAATATTTTTATTTCAACATAAATTTTAAGTAGTTTTTTTTAAAGTTTTTTTTTTAAATTAACATATAATGTATTATTTGTTTCAGGGATACAGGTCTTTGATTTGTCAGTCTTACACAATTCACAGTGTTCACTATAGCACATACCCTCCCCAACATCCAACATCCAGCCACCACATCCCACCCAACCCCCTCCTCTCTGGCAACCCTCAGTTTGTTTCCTGAGACTAAGAGTCTCTTATGGTTTCTCTTCCTTTCGGGTTTCATCTTGTTTCATTTTTCCCTCCCTTCCCCTATGATCCTCTGTTTTGCTTCTCAAATTCCTCATATCAGAAGACAATATAATTGTCTTCCTCTGACTGACTATTTTGCTTAGCTAAATACCCTCTAGTTCCATTCACGTAATTGCAAACAGCAAGATTTCAGGGTTTTTTGATAGCTGCATAATGTCCCATTGTATATATATATACACACCACACCTTCTTTAACCATTCATCTGTTGATGGACATCTAGGTTCTTTCCATAGTTGGGCTATTATGGACACTGCTGCTATAAACATTCAGGTGCATGGGTCTCAGGTAGTTTTTTAATAAAAATGTTTAATTGTAGATTCACATGCAATTATAGAAGAGAATTCAAAGAGACTGTTATTCCCTTTATCTGGTCTCCTGAAATGTCTCAAAATGGTAACATCTTGCAAAATGATAGTACAGTATCACAACCAGGATACTGACATCAATGCTGTGAAGTTTAGGAACATTTCCATCACCACAAGGATCACTCATGTTGCTGTTTTATAGCACACCCCATTCCCATCCATCTCACTCCTTCTTCCCCAGAAACAACTAATCTCTTCTCCATTTCTATAATTTTGTCACTTCAAGAGAGTTATTTAAACAGAATCACACAGTATATACCACCTAAGACTGGACTTTTTTTCAAAACATTTTTTGTAGTTTCATCCAGGTTGTTATATTAATAGCACATTCCTTTTATTGCTGGATAGTATTCCATGTTATGGATTAGGGCTGTTTAAGCATCTACCTGTTGAAGGGCATCTGGGTTGTTTTCAGTTTGGAATGTTATGAATAAAGCTGCAGTAAACATTTATACACAAGTTTTGTGTCAAGATAACCCCGCCTCTTCTGACACCTTATTAGTGCTAGGAGTTCCAGCTTCCCACATCTTCTCCACTGATGCTCTGGTAGGGGTGGCTGTGTAGCTCCTGGGCAATGGTGAAAATCCTCTCTACTAGGCCTTCTCTGATGCCACACTAGTGGGGAAATAGTGTTAACACCTTTTTATTGCTGGGTGGGCAGGAAGTTCAAATACCCACATGGTCTCTGACATTGTGGCAGCTGTGGTGGGGTGCTTGTTACCACCTGGTGGGGTGCTTGTTACTTCCTGCTGGGGAGGAAATCCTAGTTTCCTACTTGGCCTTCTCTGACACCATTCCACAAGTGATGTTCAGGAACCTCATTATAGTGTGGGAGGAATGGGAGTCTAGCCTTTCCATTTTGCCTTTGTTGACATGGGTGAGAGGGGGGCCACAGTGTTTTATTTGGTTTCTGGCTGCAATACGGTAGGCCTGTCAAAGGTTTTCCTGTGCCTCCCTCTTTCCTGGTCCTTTGGCTGGAAAGAGAAGGTTTTTTACTAGGGCTTTATTTGTTTGTTCATTTTTAAAATGCCCATAGCATTTCTGGATTGCAGTTTACTTCAGTTCCAATATAAAGTTTTTTTAAGGCAAAAAAAAGTGGGTGTTATGTGTAACTAATGAATCACTGAACACTACATCAAAAACTAATGATGTACTATACAGTGGCTAATTAAACATAACTAAAAAATATATATATATAATAAAAAGAAAACCCAGGAACTCCCACTATACTGTTTCTTGGGTCCTGAGATCTTGAGCTAGTTTGCCTTATTCTCTCGAAGATTCTTTCAGAGTCTTCTTAGGTTTTATTGATAGTTCTAGATTTCTAATTATAGTTACCAGGAAAAACAGAAAACTGTATATCTATTCCATTTTCCCAAAATGGAAGTTTCTCAAGTTGTTATTTTAAGCTTTTCTCTGAACTCTAATGAGTCCAAACTACATTGCATGTAGTTTACCTTGGTTTTTGGTCATGTTCTATTTCATCATATGGCTGGTTATTTTGGGTTGCTTGCCAAATGCTATATATAGCAAACTATAGTGATACTGGCCTAGATTTATATTATTTTTGTCCAGAGCAGGTTTGCCAATAGTAGATAGCTAGAGAAAGCAGTACTCTGAAATACTTTAATCACAGCTTCAGATAATTCCAAGTGGGGCTTTAGAGCATTTTAGAGCAGTTTTATTTATAGCTCATCTTTACTCATACTGTGGACCTAACTCAAGATATGAGCGGTGTGCCTGGCATATGGAGTCCTCCTCCTAGCGCAGGCCATGAACTTTAACTTTTAACCATTACTCTACTGAAAGTTGTACTCACCTTCTCTGTCTACTTTGTTAACTGTTAAGACAGACAGCTACCTTTTCAAGAATTGGCAGATGCTTCTGGGGAAATGCAGCCCTAGAAGCTGGGCTTATCTCTCTTGATTCCTATCTTCTTCAAGGTATTTGCCCTGTGGTTTGTTGTTGTTGTTTTCCACTAATAAGAAGTATTTTAACATCTAATTTTGACTTAACAATATACAGAGGCCTGATTTTTTTCCAAGTGTCCCAGAAAAGGATTCACTTCAAGTACGAATAAATTTTGTAAGATACATGGTGAAATTCAAGTACCCACATAAACACAGAACTTATATTTTTTCCCTAGTTTTATTGGGAAATAATTAGCATACAAGTTTAAGGTGTATAGCATGATGGTTTGATTTATATATATTATGAAAAAATTACCACAAAGGTTCAGCTATAACATACATCTTCTCATATAGGAACATTTAAAAAAAGGAAAAAAAATTTCTTAGGATGAGCACTCTTAGGATTTACTTTCTTAACAACATTTCTATATATCATATAGCAGTGTTACCCATAGCCATTGTGTTGTACTTATTTATCTTATAACCTAAAGTTTGTACCTTACAGTCACCTCTCTCCAACTCCCCATCCCCCTATCCTCTGCCCCTGGTAACGATATATCTTTCTATGAATTCAGGGTTTTCTCTTTATATTTGTTTTTGTTTTGAGATGCCACATATGAGTGAGATCATACAATACTTGTCCTTTCCTGTCTTATTTCACTTAGCATAATGCCCTCAAGGTTCACTCATGTTGTTGCATATGGTAAGATTTCCTCATTTTATACTGGCTGAGTAACATTCCATTATGCTTTCATCCATCGAAGCACACTTAGATTGTTTATATCTTAGCTATGATAAATAATGATGCAATGAGCATGGGGGGTGCAGATATCTTTTTGAGTTAGTATATTCATTTATTTCCGATATATTACCGAAGGTGAAAATGCTGAATCATTTGGTAGTTTTATTTTTGAATTTTTGAGGATTCTCTATATTGTTTTCAACAGTGGTTGTACCAATTCATAATTCCACCACAGTGCACAAGGATTTCCTTTTCTCTGTATCCACACCAACATGCTATCTCTTATCTTTTTAATGATGGCCATTCTAACAGGTGTGAGGGGATCTCTCTGTGGCTTTCTTTAGTAAAGATTTATTTATTTGAGAGAGAGCGAGCGAGCAAGGGAAGGGGATAAAGAGGAGGAGAGAGAGAAACTCAAGGAGACTCCGCACTGTGCATGGAGCTGACGCAGAGCTTGATCTCACGACCCTGACATCATGAACTTAGCCCAAACCAAGTCGGACATTTACCTGACTGAGCCACCTCAGGCACCCCAATCTCATTGTGGTTTTAATTTCCATTTCCCTAATGACTAGTGATGTTAAACATCTTTCCATGTACTTGTTGGTCTTTCATCTACCTTTGGAGAAATGTCTATTCAGGCCCTTTGTCCATTAAGAATTTTGTTATTGCTGGGGCGCCTGTGTGGCTCAGTGGGTTAAGCCTCTGCCTTTGGCTCAGGTCATGATCTCAGGGTCCTGGGATTGAGCCCCACACAGGGTTCTCTGCTCAGCAGGGAGCCTGCCTCCCCCACGCCACTGCCCCCTCTGCCTGCCTCTCTGCCTACTCGTGATCTCTCTGTCAAATAAATAAATATATGAATAGATCTTAAAAAAATTGTTATTGCTGTCATCAAGTTGTTTGGGTTCTTTATGTAACAGATACATAGTTTACACATATATTTTCCCATTCCGTAGGTTGCTTTTTTTTTTTCCACTTTGTAGATGGTTTATTTTGCTGTGCAGAAGTTTTTTTAGTTTGATGTAGTCTCATTTGCTCATTTTTTTTTTATTTTGTTGTTTGTACTTTAGGTGTCATAACTAAAAAAATCATCATCAACACCCATGTCAAGGACCTTTATTCCTATGTTTTGTTACAGGACTTTCATGGTTTCAGGTTTTACATTTACATCTTTAAGCCATTTTGAGTTAATTTTTGTGAGTGGTTTAAGATATGGGTCCAGTTTCATTCTTTTACGTGTGAATATCCCAGTTATCCCAGCACAATTTACTGAAGAGACTGTCTTTTCTCCATTGGGTATTCCTGGCTCCTTTGTGAAATATTAATTGACTATATATGCTTCTGTTTATTTCTGGGCTCTCAAATCTGTTCCATTGGTCTATTGGTCTGTTGGTCTGTTTTTATGCCAGTACCATCCTGCTGTGATGAGTACAGCTTGAAATTAGGTAGTATGATCTCTCCTGCTTTGTTATTCTTTCTCAGGAATTCTCTGGCTACTCAGGGTCTTTTGTGGTTTCACATAAATTTTAGGAGGTTTTTTTTTCTTTTTCTTTCTTTCTTTCTTTTTTATTTTTAAGTCATTGGGATCTTGATAGGGGATGCACTGACTCTAAATGGCTTTTGGTAGTATTTACATTTTCACACTATCTTCCAATCTATGGACAATGGATAGCTTTTCATTTATTTGTGTCTTGACTTGACTTGTCATCTTGACTTCTTTCATCAGTGTTTTGTAGTTTTCAGAGTAGAGATCTTTCACCCTCTTGATTAAATTTATTCCTAACTATTTTGGTTTTTTTGCTGTTGCTGTATTTGCATTTCCCTAAGTTTCTTTAATTCTTTTTTAGAAAATTTATTGTTAGGGTTGAGAAACACTA
This sequence comes from Mustela nivalis, assembly GCF_964662115.1. Taxonomy (NCBI): domain Eukaryota; kingdom Metazoa; phylum Chordata; class Mammalia; order Carnivora; family Mustelidae; genus Mustela; species Mustela nivalis. The sequence continues at coordinate 35,936,749 of NC_139026.1, forward strand.
CTGATTTTTGTATGTTAATTTGTATTCTGCAACTTTATTGAATTCAGTTTCTTTCACTGAATCATTAGGATTTTTTATACATAAAATGTCACCTGCAAATAGAGACAATTTTACTTTTTCCTTCCCAATTCTGATTCCTTTTCCATCTTTTTCTTGCTTGACTGCTCTACCTAGTACTTCCATTACCATGTTGAACAGGAATGGTGAGAGTGGGCATCGTTTTTTTATTCCTGATGTTAGCAGAAAAGCTTTCTACCTTTCACCACTGAGTATGATATTAGCTGTGGGTTTGCCCTCTATGGCCTTTATTATGTTGAAATAAATGCTTTCGTTATGCTGAAATAAATGCCTTCCATGCTGAACTTGTTGACAGTTTTATCATAATTGGATGCTGAATTGTGTCAAATGTGTTTTCTGTGTCTATTTAAATGATAATGGCTCTTCTGTTCTATTAATATATCACATCAATTGATTTGCACATTTTGAGCCATGCTTCTATCCAGAGGATAAATCTCACTTGATCATGGTGACTGGTCCTTTGAATGGCTACAGAATTTGGTTTGGTAGTATTTTATTGAGAATTTTTATACCTATACTCATCAGGGATATTGGCAAGTAGGATTCTTTTCAACAGTGTCTTTTTTCTGGTTTTGTTATCAGGATAATGCTAGGCTCATAAAATAAGTTTGGGAATATTCTCCCTTCTTGGATATTTTATAAAAGTTTGAGAATAACTGATGCTAATTCTTCTTTAAATGTTTCAGGAAAGGGGCACCTGGTTGACTCAGCTTGTTAGACTTCTGACTCTTGGTTTAGACTCAGGTGATGGTTCCAGGGTAGTGGGATCACACCCTGCATCTAGCTCCGTGTTCAACACGGAATTACCTGGGATTCTCTCTCTCCCTCTGCCCTGCCCCTGACACAAACGTGTGTCCACTTGTGCATATGCTCTCTTTCTCAAATACATACACAAATAAAATCTTTGAAAATAAATAAATAAATAAATAAATGTTTCTTAAACATCATCAGTGAAGACAGTTGGTTCTGGGGCTTTCTTCATTGAGAGGTTCCAATTACTGATTCAATCTTCTTACTGGTAATTAGTCTATTGAGACTTTGTATTTCTTCCTGATTCAGTCTTCATAAATTGTGTGTTTATAAGACCTTTTCCATTTTCCAAGTTGTCCAGTTGTTGGCATATAGTTGTCATAGTAGTCTCTTTTGATCTTTGAATCAGTTGCAATGCCTCCTTTTTCATTTATAATTTTTTTAATTTTCTATTATATTATTTTTATGTCATTTTTATTTTTAAACCATAGGACAATGCCTATAAAAAATTTTTACAAAACTTGAATTATTTTTATCTTATTGGATAACAGCAATACAAAACATAAATACAATAGAAGGAGAGCATTTTTTTTCCTCTTTCCTCTCACGAAGTAGATTAAGATAGAAAGGGAGAATCCAAGTTTATCCCCATGAATTGTCCAATTATTGTCTAGGTTTTTATGAGAATGAGAGAATAAAAAAAGCACCGCTATCTTCGCCTGGCTACGGCGTGTAGTAAAAGGAACGTTTTCAGAAGAGTCCTTTTTGTATTCACTCAGAGTTAAAACTTCTTTCCATCCACTGCTGCTTTTGGAAGATTTAGCTGTAATGGAGGAACCATAGATGCCCTCAGATACCCACGTCCACCAGGAGTCCCAGAAACAAAGCCGCAGCCACTGGTGTCCTCTGCTTGTTTGTGCTCATGCTGTTGGTACTGCTGATCACCATCAAGGTGGGGGCAGGGCTGCTTCCTAGAGTCTTCAGGGGACAATCCCTCTCCTTGCCACTTCTGGTCTCAAGGGGCTGACCTCATGCAACTTCTGTTTCTGTTGCCACTTCTTCCTTTTTTTTAATTTTTACTGATTTGGGTCCTTTCTCTTTTTTCCTTGGTTACTCTAGTTAAAGGTTTGTCAATTTTGAGGGTGTGAAGGTGGCTCAGTTAAGTGTCTGACTCTTGATTTTGGCTCAGGTAAAGATTTCAGGGTCATGAGATTAAGCCCTGATCTGCCCTATGCATGGAACCTATTTAAGATTCTCTCTCTCCTTCTACCTCCCCAACTTCCTGCTCATGTTCTATCAATCTCCCCCTCAAAAAACTGGTTTGTCAATTTTGCTTACCTTTTCAAAGAACCAACTCTCAGTTTGGGTAATCTCTTTTATTCTTTTTCTATTCTCTAGTTCATTTGTTTCTAATGTTTATGACTTTTCTTATAACTTTGGGCTCAATTTGTTCTTCTTTTTACAGTTCCTTAAGTCACAGAGTTAGGGTGTTTGGGATCTTTCTTGTTTTTTTTTTTTTTTTTTTCTTCTTCTCCCTCCCCCCTTCTTTCTTGCTGCTTAATGTAGGCATTTATTGCTAAGAACTTTCCTTTTAGACTGTTTTTTCTGTATCCCGTAAGATCTGGTATGTGATGTATTCCCATTTTTATTTGTTTCAAGAAACATTTTAATATCTTCTTTTTCACTAATTTTCATGTATTTGTGAACTTTCCAGTTTTTAATTTTCAGATTTTTAATTTTATGCCATTGGGGTCAGAGTATACAGTTGGTATGATTTCAATCTTCTTGAATTTGCTAAGTCTTGTTTTGTGGCCTAACTATGATCTACTCGAGAAGATGTTCATGTGCACTTGAAAAGTATGTGTATTTTGCTATTGATGAACAGAATGTACTATACATTTCTGTTAAGTCCATTTGGTCTAGAATATTCAAATCTTCTGTTTTCTTATTGCTTCTCTGTCTGAATGATGTAGCCAGTATTGAGAGTGGGACGTTAAAAGTTTCCAACTATTCTGGTATTACTATTCATTTTTCCTTTTAGCTCTGTTAATTTTGGCTTTATATATTTACATGCTCCAATATTGGGCACATAAATATTTACAACTGTTAAATCTTTTTGGTTTAAAAGATTTACAACTGTTAGATCTTTTATCATTATATAAGTGACAATGAGGGTGTCTATTTTTACAATTTTTATTTTAAAGTCTATTTTGTCTGTTGTAAGTATGGCTACCTCTGCTTCCTTTTGATTACTATTTGCTTGAATTATCTTTTCATCCCTTCACTCAGTTTATGGGTATTTTAAGGTGAAAGTGAATCTCTTATAGGCAACGTTTTGTTGGATCTTGGCTTATTTTTGTTTTTTTTAATAGAGTCAACTACTCTGTATTTTTCAACTGGAGAATTTAACCCATTTTTCATTCAATTGGAGAATTTCACTCATGTTCACTCTAAAGTAATTATTGACAGGTAATTACCACTGACATTTTGTTAACATATTATGGTTGTTTTGTAGACATTTTATGGTTGTTTTGTTCCTTGTTTTTTCTCCTGCTGTCTTTTATTTTGATGTCTTTTGGTATCTATATGCTTTGAATTCTTCATTGTGTTCTTTTAAGCAATTATTACAGGATTCTTCCTTGTGGTTACCATGACACACCTCTTAAACTTATAACACCCTATTTTAAATTGGTAACAACTTAGTTTCAATAGAAATCACAAACTCTACACTTTCATTTCTTCTCCCCAACATACATTTTCCTTTTGTTACAATTTAAATCTTTTTATGTTGTGTAACTAATAACATTATTATAGTAGTTGTGGTTAGTTTTTAAACTTTTAAACTGGAGTTTTAAGTGAACTATGCACCTTTATTACTATATTGCAGAATATAACGATATTATATATATATAACTATATAACTATATTATATTTATCATTATCAATGGTTTATACTATATTTTTATGATTTAATATTCCTATACTTCCATTCAAAGAACTCTTATTTAGCATTCCTTATGAGGCAAGTCTAGTGGTAAAGAGCTCCTTCAGCTTTGTTTGTTCAGAAAAGACTTGATCCCTTCTTTGTTTCTGATGAACAGCTTTTCTAGGTATAGAATTCTTGTTTCACAATTCTTTTCTTTTTTTCAATATTTTCCATACATCATTCCATTCTTTTAGCCTGGAAAGTTTCTGCTGAGAAATCTGCCAACATTCTTATCAGAGGCTGTAACTTGTATATAACCCCTCTCTTCTCGTATTGCTCTTAAAATTCTTTGTCTTTGACTTTTGACAACTTAATTATGTCTTGTACTGCCACCTGGGTTCAATCTATATGAATTCCCTTGGATCTTAGGGATAAGGATGTCCTTTTCTCTCTCCAGGTTTGAGAAGTTTTCAGCCATTGTTGCCTTAAATATACTTTCTGTCCCTTTGTTTCTGATCTGGAATACTTACAATACTAACACTGTTTCTTTTCAATGTGTCCCATTTTGCCATAGGGTTTCTTCATTCTTTTCACTTTTTGCTTCTCTGACTGGGTAATTTTTAATGCCCTATCCTCTAGGTCACTGATTCTTCCTTCTGTATGAACAAGTCTACTATTGAAACTCTCTATGAAATTCTTCCATTCAATTATCATACGGTAGACCCTTGAATGCCATGGGTTAAGGATATTGAACTTCCATGTAGTTGAAAATCCATGTATAACTTTTGATTCCCCTAAAACATAACTACTAATAGTCTACTATTGACTGAAGCCGTACTTATAAACAGTCGATCAATACATATTTTATATGTATTGTGTACCATATTACAATAAAGCTAGAGAAAAAAATGTTAAGAAAGTCATAAGGAAAATATGTTTATAGTACTATACTGTATTATCAAAAAAAACTGTATGAAGTTCAAACCCATGTTGTTTAAGGGTCTTCTGTACTTTTCAACTCTAGAATTTTTTTTTTTAATGGCTGATTTTTCCTTGTCAAAATTCTCATTTTGTTCATGCACTGTATTCTGAATTTGTTTCTATTTGTTTGTGTTTTCTTGTAATTCACTAGATTTCCTTAAGAGGATTACTCTGAATTCTTTTTTGCTAGATCTCCATTTCTTTAAGATCACTTACTGGAACTTTACTAGTTTCCTTTGGTGGTATATTTATCTGATTTTTCATGACCCTTGATTCTTTATGTTGGTATTTGAGCACTGGAGTAATTGGGCTCCTCTTTCACTTCACAGATTTTCTTTGATAGAGACCATTTATTACTCAGCTCAATTTGGTTTTCTGGGTTTGTCTACTGGTAACATCCACAGGTAGCACGGACTGCTATTATGGTCTATTTTGGGGTGAGGCAACTATTCAAGCTCTGAGGATGGGGAGTATGCCTCTGCTTGAGAATAGTTGGATAGAAATGTTGGCTTGGTTCTCTACTGTATGAGGCTATGGAATGGACTCCATGGTTGCCTGGATTCTCTAGTCATGCTAAATAGATGGTTAGTAGTATATGGGGCTATCATTAACTTCCTTGCCATGGCAGGGAAGCAGGATAAGACCCAGGGCCTATATAGCCCATTGTTTGGGGGCCCAAATCAGGCCAGAGTGTGCACTGAATTCCCTAGTCAGGTGATGTTACTGGTTTGATTCTGCAGCTAAAGGATGACATAGGCAGTAATCTCTGTTCAAGTGCCTCTAGAAGTAGGGCTGTTGAATGGGCTATGTAGCTTTCTGTGTGTTTCCTGGTTGGACAAGCTGAAGGCTGTATTCAGCAACGAGTGGGTCTATGAATTAGATTCCTTGTCCAGGTGCAGTGGGAGAAGCAACTTTAAAGTTGGGAGAGCTCTGGAGTTCCCTGGGGTTTAGTGGTTACCATTCAGTGTTCTCTAAAGTTGGGAAAGCTCTTTGCTGTCTTAACTCAAGCCAATCCACACCCCAAGTTCCCTAGCTGAAGAGGGCCACTTGCTTTGCTTTGTAAACTACTGGCTTTGCCTTTCTCTAGACTCAAGCATTGCTAGACTGCACACCTTCCTGGAGCTGCTGCCAGCCCTTTTGTTCAGATGGGTCAAAAGGACACATTCCACAGTGATGTTATCTGTCAACTCCCTTAACTAGGCAAGAGGGAAGAGGCTACTCCAAACTACTCTCCAAATTTTCCAATATTCTACTATTCCCGAATAGGTTCTCCAGTTGGGAGGGACTGAGAGCTAACTTAACCCTTGGCCAAATTAATCTTCCTGTCTGTGCTTAATAAATCAATCCTTCATACTTGGTACTGGATTTGCTCTGGGGTTAATCAGCTCTGCCAGCCTGTCTCCTGGCTGGAGTGCCACTGAGCTTCCAGATGTTATCACCAACACTTATGGTCAGATGGCACTAAAAGATACTCTCAAAGGGGCAAACCAGGCTCTACAGATGGCAAAACTTCTCATCCAAGGATATGAATCAGTCAGAGGTGCATGCATCCCACTGAGTTTCCTGGTCAAAGTGAGCCCCTGACTTGGTTCTGCAGATGAGCAAATCCATCAATTGGGATTATTACTTGGGCACTACAGGTATGAACCTGGTCCGCCAATATCCATGTGCTGACTATTGCAACCCCTTTCCTCCTTCTCCATCTCAGTAAAATTATCAGGGGTTAAGCCCCCACAGACTTCCCTGCAATAACTGTGGGGCAAGATCAGAATATGGGCTTTCACAAAGTAACCCCCAATGCTGGTCGGGTGGCTGTGCCCCTGGGTTCTTTTCCTACTGGAGGAACGAGAGGCTCAGGGGAGAACTCTCCATATGCTGGCTACACTGGCTTGAGGGGAGAAGCAATGTAGTCAGCATGTAGCTGCTTCTCTTGCCCTTCTGATGAGTCTCTCTTGGTCTCTGAGGTACAGGGAGGTGCTTTGGCCTCACCCCCATGTTCCAGGATTTTTTCAGTGGTGTCATATTTTTTAAGAGCTGCTAGTTGTTCTCATGAGGGGGAACAAAGTGAGGAACAACCTGTGTTGCAATCTTGGTGAAATCACTCCCTGCCCTGTAATTCTTAACTCTCTTGATTGGTCTTTGATGTTCTCAAACCAATTAAAAACAAATACACACACACACACACACACACACACACCCCTTCAATGTTTTTTACTTTTCTCAGGATGGATTCTAAAGATCTAGTCTGTCATTACTGGAAGTGGATTTCTATCACTGTCTTTGTCTTTTGCACATGCTATCCTGACTAGAATACAAAATACTTTTCTGTGGAAAAAGATCCTATGGATCTAGAACCTAACAGGCTGTCTGTCATATAAAAAATTAGTTGCCAGATTGAAAGAATAACAATGTGTAAGTCTTGGCAAGTAATGAGACTATTTGGTCCAATGATGGAAGAATAAAATTAAATATAACAGAGATTTACAAAGCTTAATAATGGTCATGGCATTCCTAGGTTTAACAAAAGAAGTCAAGATAAGAAAGAAAGAGGACTAGAAATGGTGGAGAGTTCACTTTCAGATACGCTGAATCTGATGTATAGGTAAGGTACTTAAGTAAAGTGGTAAGAATGTATACTTTATTCAATATATCAGTTGTGGGGGCGCCTGGGTGGCTCAGTGCCTTAGGCTTCTGTCTTTGGCTCGGGTCATGATCTCAGGGTCCTGAGATCGAGCCCTGCTTCGAGCTCTCTGCTTGGTGGGGAGCCTGCTCCCCACCCCCTCGGCCGCCTGCCTCTCTGCCTACTTGTGATCTCTCTGTCAAATAAATAAATAAAATCTTAAAAAAAAAAAGAAGATATCAGTTGTGAGGGAAACTCGTAAGAGAAAGAGGAAATATTATTAAGAGACAGACACTGAGTATAAAAATATTAGAGAACGTAATCTATAGAAATGAAGGCTTCACAGGCAACATAATGACAATAAAATCGTATCTTTCAATAATCACTCTCAATGTGAAAGGCCTAAATGCTCCCATAAAATGGCAGAGGGTTGCAGACTGGATAAAGACAGGACCCATTTATATGCCGTCTACAAGAGACTCATTTTGAAGCTAAAGATACATCCAGACTTAAAGTGAAGGGATGGAGAACCATCTTTCATGCCAACAGACCTCAAAAGAAACCTGGGGTAGCAATTCTTATATCAGACATTAGATTTTAAACTAAAGACTATAGTTAGAGATATAGAAGAATACTATACCATTCTTAAAGGGTCTATCCAACAAGAAGATCTAACAATTGTAAATATCTATGCCCCCAACAAGGGAGCAGCCAACTACATAAGCCAACTGTTAACCAAAATAAAGAGACATACTGATAATAATATGTTAATTGTAGGAGACCTCAACACATGACTCTCAGCAACAGACAGATCATCTAAGCAGAAAATCAACAAAGAAACAAAAGCTTTGAATGACACACTTGACCAGATGGACTTCACAGATGTATACAGAATATCCCACCCAAAGTTCCTTGTGTGCAGAATATTCAAGCACACATGGAAGTTTCTCTAGAACAGACCACATACTGGGTCACATATCAGGTCTCAAGGTATAACAAAAGACAGATTATTCCCTGTATATTCTCAAACCACAATGCTTTGAAACTGGAACTCAATCACAAGAAAAAGTTTGGAAGAAATTCAAACACTTGGAAGCTAAAGACCATTCTGCTCAAGAATGTTTGGGTTAACCAGGAAATCAAGAATAACTTAATGGAAACCAATGAGAACAAAGACACATCAGTCCAAACCTATGGGATACAGCAAAGGTGGTCCTAAGGGGGAAATACATAGCCACCCAAGCCTCACTCAAAAAAACAGAAAAATCCCGAATAGGCAAACTATCATTACATCTTAAAGATTTGGAGAATCAACAACAAATTAAGCCTAACCCATACCCAAGAAGGGAAATAATTAAGATTAGAGCAGAGATCAATGAATTAGAAACTGGAAAACAGTAGAACACATCAAGAAGACTAGAAGCTGGTTCTTTGAAAGAATTAATAAGATCAATAAACCACTGGCCAGGCTTATCCAAAAGAAAACAGAAAGGACCCAAATTAATAAAATTATGAATAAAAGGGGGAGAGATCATGACTAACACCAAGAAAAGAAAAACAATTATTAGAAATTATTATCAACTGCTATATGCCAATAAATTAAGCAACCTGGAAGAAATGGATGCAGTCCCAGAAACCTATAAACTACCAAGACTGACACAGGAAGAAATGAACAACCTGAATAGACCAATAACCAGTAACAAGATTGAAGCAGTGATCAAAAATCTACCAAAAGACAAGAATCCAGGACTTGATGGATTCCCTGGGGAATTCTACCAAACATTTGTAGAAGAAATAATATCTATTCTCCTGAAACTGTTTAAAAAAATAGAAACAGAAAGAAAATTTCCAGACTCATTCTGTGAGGCCAGCATTACCTTGATCTCCAAACCAGGGAAAGACCCCATCAAAAAGGAGAATTTTAGACGAATATCCTTGATGAATATGGATGCCAAAATTATCAACAAAATCCTAGATGATAGGATCCAACAGTACATTAAAAGGATTATCCACCAGACTAGGTGGGATTTATCCCTGGGATGCAAAAGTGGTTCAACATTTGCAAATAAATCAATGTGATAAAACACATAAATAAAAGAAGAGACGAGAACGACATGGTCCTCTCAATTGATACAGAGAAAACATCTGACAAAATACAGCATCCTTTCCTGATTAAAACTATTCAGAGTACAGAGATAGAGGAAACATTCCTCAACTTCATAAAAGTTTTATGAAAAACCCCCAGCAAATATTGTTCTCAATGGGGAAAAGCTGAGAGCTTTTTCTCTTAAGATCAGAAACATGACAAGGGTGCCCACTCTCGCCACTATTATTCAACATAATACTAGAGGTCCTAGCAACAGCAATCAGACAACAAAAAGAAATAAAAGGTATTCAGATTGGCAAAGAAGAAGTCAAACTCTGTCTCTTCACAGATAACATGATACTTTATGTGGAAAACCCAAAAGACTTCACCCCTAAATTACTAGAACTCATACAGCAATTCAGTAATGTGGCAGGATACAATCAAGTAAGAAATCAGTTGATTTCTTAGAAGTTAAAAATGTAACTGTACAAAGAGCAATTAGAGAATCGATTCCATTTATAACAGCACCAAAAATGTAAGATACCTTGAAATAAACCAAAGAAACTATATGAACTATACTATAGGAACTATAGAATGCTCATTAAAGAGACTGAAGAAGACACAAAAAGATGGAAAAACATTCCATGCTCATGGATCAGAAGAATAAACATTGTTAAAATGTCAATGCTGCTCAGAGCAATCTACACTTTCAATGCCAACATGATCAAAATACCAATAGCATTTTTCAAAGTGCTAGAACAATCTTAACATTTGTATGGAAACAGAAAAGACCCCGAATCACCAAGGAAATGTGGAAAAGGAAAAACAAAGCTGGGGGCATCATGTTGTCTGATTTCAAGCTATATTACAAAGCTGTGACCACCAAGACAGCATGGTAGTGGCACAAAAACAGACACATAAACCAATGGAACAGAATAGACAGCTGAGATATGGACGCCCAACTCCATGGTCAAATTATCTTTGACAAAACAGGAAAAAATATCTAATGGAAAAAAGAGAGTCTTTTCAATAAATGGTGCTGGGAAAATTGGATAGCAATGTATAGAAGAATGAAACTTGACCATTCTCTTACACCATACACAAAGATAAACTCAAAATGGATGAAAGACCTCAGTGTGAGACAGGAATCTATCAAAATCCTAGAGTAGAACATAGGCAGTAACCTCTTCGACATCAGCCACAATGGCTTCTTTCAAGATACATCTCCAAAGGAAAGGGAAACAAAAGCGAAAATCAACTTTAAAAACCTTCTGCACAGCAAAGGAAACAGTCCACAAAACAAAGAGGCAACCCACAGAATGAGAGACAATATTTGCAAATGACACTACAGATAAGGGGCTGATATCCAGGATCTATAAAGAACTTCTCAAACTCAACACCCAAAACCAAATAACCAAGTTAAAAAAAATGGACGGAAGACATGAACAGACATTTCTCCAAATAAGACATACAAATGGCTAACAGACAAATGAAAAAATGTTCATCATTATCAGTCATTAGGGAAATTCAAATCAAAACCTCATTGAGATACCACCTTACACTAGTTAGAACAGCAAAAATTGAAAAGGCAAGAAACAACAAGTGTTGGAGGCTGTAGAGAAAGGGAAACTCTATTAGGCTGTTAGTGGGAATACAAGCTGGTATAGGCACTTCGGAAAACAGTGTGGCCTTTCCTCAAAAAATTAAAAATAGTGCTACCCTATGACCCAGCAATTGCACTGCTGGGTATTTACCTCAAAGATACAGATGCAGTGAAAAGAAGGGCCATATGTACCCCAATGTTTATAACAGCAATGGCCACAACAGCCAAACTTTGGAAAGAGCCAAGATGCCTTTCAATACATGAATGGATAAAGAAGATGTGGTCCATATATACAATGGAATATTACTCAGCCACCAGAAAGGATGAATACCCAACTTTTGCATCAACATGGATGGGACTGAAGAAGATTATGCTAAGTGAAATAAGTGGAGCAGAGATAGTCAATTATCATTCAGTTTCACTTATTTGTGGAACATAACAAATAGCATGGTGGGCATTAGGAGAAGGAAGGGAGAAATGAAGGGGGGAAATCCTAAGGGGAGATGGATGATGAGAGGCTATGGACTCCAAGAAACAAACTGAGGGTTTTGGAGAGGAGAGGGGTCGGGGGATAGGTTAGCCTGGTGATAGGTATAAGGAGGGCATGTATTGCATGGGGCACTAGGTGTTATACACAAACAACGAATCACGGAACACTACATCAAAAACTAATGATGGACTGTAATGATAGACTAACATAACATAATAAATATATATATATTAGAGAATGTCTAGCTATACATAGGAGACAAGTAAGAGGAAGAATCTTTCATTAAATAGAAGACTGTGCACAGCAGGAAAAAGAAACTCAGAATGCAACTTAATGGAAGAGAAGGAGGACAAGCGTTTGGAAAAAAAACAATTATCAAATGGTCAAATGTGACTGAAAGGTCAGTCAGGCTCTGGAATGAAAGAAGTCTTATAATACATATTATCTATCTTCTGAGTAGTAAAAGAAGGCAGGAACATGGAGGGCTGGAGGGTGTTCAATTTTCAAGTGAGAAGAAAGATTCACAAAAGAATGGAGACAATTTTAAGTTGTCATTAGGAGAATAAAAAAATTATAAAGAGATTTGAGGTCTCAAAAGAGGCAGACAGTCAATATTTGAGTGGACATAAATTTGCAAAATTATGTGACTTTTTTCAAGCAGGCTGGTATCTTGTGGTGAACTCCAGAGAAAGAACTACTTCGCAGGAAAGCATAAGAAATTCACTTATAGACAATTCTGAAGATTGGGAAAGGACATGGAGTCTGTAATCAGTTCTGGGAGTTATCTACATAGAAATGATAGTTTAAACTAATGTATGTATGTATTTATACGTCACAATTTCTATCAGTAAAAAAAGGTTATTTTCTCTCTTACAGAGAAATAATAACTAATCTAAAAGTAGTTTCTATCTCTGTTAATAGGTACGAATTTGTTTTCGAGAACCTTAAAATTGTCCTATTTTATTTTATTTTTTAAAGATTTTATTTATTTGACAGAGAGAGACACAGCGAGAGAGGGAACACAAGCAAGAGGAGCAGCAGAGGGAGAGGGAGAAGAAGGGTTCCCACCGAGCAGGGAGCCCGATGTGGGGCTCAATCCCAGGACCCTGGGATCATGACCTGAGCCAAAGGCACATGCTTAACAACTGAGCCACCCAGGTGCCCCAAAATTGTCCTATTTTAACTTGAAGAGTAATCCTATTGCAACCAAATGGTTATCAGAATCCTAAAATTGTAATTAGCAAGAGCATATTGTTGAAATTTGCCAGAATTGCAAATGTAAGCTTGAGTATAACAGTTACTGAACCAATGTATTATGGAAAGATTCTCCCATCCCTGACTCTTTGTCTATACAATGAATTACTTACATATAACATTTCAGTGCTTCTAAAATTCTAAATTACAATAGACACAGACTACTTTATCATGACACCAACTTTTCAGAACAAAAAGGAATCATTAGAGTCCCCACTTTAATAATGATTAACCTAAGATACAGTTGCTGCATACTTCTTTATTACTACTGACATTATGCTCAGATTCAAAGCTTCTTCTACCAGTAATAGAGACCCTGAATAAATTCACCTGGGCTAAAAGTCGCTTCACTTACAAGACAACACAGTTACTCTTATTAAAATTTTCATACCATTTGGTGATGCCATAGCATTCTTTAATAATATCCTGAAGGACGGCTCGAAAGAAGAGAGATTCAGTAGGCAGCTGAAAAAAATGTAAATACATATGAGCACGAGAAACAAAAAACATAAATCGAATCAATACTAGAGAATCAGGACCATAAGTGAATGTTAGAAACCTGACTGTTGTAAAACAGAGGATACTTTAAAAATTTTTCTAAGTTACATTAAAACCCTGAGACTAATACTCACTGAGGAAGTGATTCTGCAGGAAAATAGAAGAAACTATAAGAGAAATGGCAGTGAATGAGGAAGAAAAAGCAAAATTAAAGAAAAATGAGCTAATGGCTCAAATGGAGTGCCGTTCAATTTGAAATGTGGAAATACGATGGAATACTATGCAACCATCAAAAGAAATGAAATCTTCCAATTTGCAACAACGTGGGTGGAACTAGAGGGTATTATGCTCAGTGAAATCAGTCAGTCAGAGAAAGAAAATTATCATATGATCTCTCTGATATGAGGAATTTGAGAGGCAGGGCAGAGGGTTTTGGGGGGTAGGGAAGGAAAAAAGGAAACAAGATGGGATCGGGAGGGAGACAAACCATAAGACGCTCTTAATCTCACAAAACAAACAGGGTTGCTGGGGGTGAGGGGGATAGGGATAGGGTGGTGGAATTATGGACATTGCGGAGGGTATATGCTATGGTGAGTGCTGTGAAATGTATAAGCCTTTACAGACCTGTACCCTTGGGGCAAATAATATATTATATATTAATAAAAAATTAAAAAAAAATAAAATGTGGAAATAAACTTTCAGGATCACCTAATCATTTCTGGAGCCTGTAAGAGAGCAGTCAGGGAGCACAAGTGCACAAGAGAAGAGAACATGGATTTGTCCTAATGGCGGTAGAACAGAGATAGTATCACTTAGAATTCACACCTGAAAGAGAAGGTACTATTCTAACTAAGGACATTCTAAAAATATGTCTGAGGTCTGAAAGGTCATAGCACTGGCTACTCTAGAGTTTGAAAGGGCATACTTTTTGTTCTTTGGAAAGGTTAGGATCAGGTGTCCGTGAAGGTTTTCCAAAGGGAAGAGAGTATGGCGGAAGAGAAAGGTTCCAGTGAATGATGGTATTTCTGAAGAAGCAGAGGTTAAAAAAAAAGGTATTATACATAACATAAAACACTTCACTGAAAAAATGGAAGTGGTAATCAAACTAAAAAACTACAAAAGTTACCCAAACTCCAACCACCTCCCCACAGACCTCCTAATATTGACAGTATAAGTAAATCCAATATAAAATATCAAATACTGTATGGTGACTAACATAACATAGTAAAATTAAAAAAAAAAAAAGAAATATCAAGATCAGCAAGAACTCTGGTTCCATGCCAAGTTACTAATGAAAAAAAGAAAGAAAGAAAGAAAGAAAGAAAGAAAGAAAGAAAGAAAGAAAGAAAGAAAAGGTAAGAAAACAGAAAAGAAAAGAAAAATGAGCCAGAATAGAGGGAGGTCAACAATATTGAATGGTTCTGATAAGACTAATAAGGTCAAAACTCCAAACTGTGCAGTGACTCCTAAAGTTTTTTTTTTTTTTTAAAGATTTTATTTATTTATTTGACAGACAGAGATCGCAAGTAGGCAGAGAGGCAGGCAGAGAGAAAGGAGGAAGCAGGCTCCCTGCTGAGCAGAGAGCCCGATGTGGGGCTCGATCCTAGGACCTGAGATCATGACCTGAGCCGAAGGCAGAGGCTTTAATCCACTAAGCCACCCAGTTGCCCCGACTCGTAAAGTTTTAAAGACAGAGGTCAGTATATATTTTCTGAGTTATCCTTTTTTAAGTTCTAGTCTCCTTCAGTGCACAAAACTGTTATTTTTATCTGCTTGGATTCCAATGGAGTTAAGCACAAAATAAAATCTTGCCTGTGTGCTCAGGCAGAAACCCTACTGCCTCTCCACTCACCTTACCTCAAGTTCCTACACTGTGGGCCCCTAATGCTGAAACTACAAAAAAACACAAGTTGGGAGTTGAGAGTTAACCTTATTATTTCTCCGCTCGTCACCTAATGGCACTGCCTTCTTAAGTCACTGGGCAATGTCTGACTTGCAGGATCTTGATAGGACACTTGGAAAGAACACATGGTATATTCTTTATGGATGGTGGGAATAGTGGGGAGAGGGTGATTCTAGTCATAAATGGGGTTAGAAATACCACAGTCTCCAATTCAGCTCCTAAAATAACACCCTGACAGCAGATATACACACATACTTGAGTGCCCACTATAAAATTTATATCCTTCAAAAGATACACTTCTTATATAAAATTTCTTTCTAAATACCACTCATTGACTTAAAACAAACTAATTTCTAAAGTTTTTTTTCTGGAAGACTGCTCCAAAACATTTCATTCTAAATTTCCCATCTCTGGATATACTTTTCATTTGGCATTTTCTCATCTTAAGTAATTCTTTTTTGTAGTACCAAAAATCTGTCTGTTCCTCACTTTCCCCAAATCCCTTCAGTTTTCTCACAAAAATGCTGAAATCTCCTTTCATACATTAACACCTATTATTCTATTGATATTTAAGGCATTCTGGTAAATACAACATTACATGAAGTAAAATATTAGCATCAGTATTATAAATGGCTTACAAAGTTCTTAATTTTTATATGGTTAGCTATCTAATAAATAGGAAGTTTAATTTTATGTAAATATTATATGCAAGTCTAAAAATAGTCAAGCTGGTATTTGAACTGAAGAAGCCTAGCTCAGATGTCCCTGTACCAAGCCATGATTCTCTTTTTGCCTCTTGGACACTTGAGCAGGGATGAGGTATCATTAGTTTTATTATGCACTTCATTTGGGGAAAAAACCTCTTAAAAATATGGTGTGCCTTGGTGGCTCAGTCTTTAAGGGTGACTCTTTACTTCGGCTCAGGTCATGATCTCAGGGTCCTGGGATTGAGTCCCTTGTCCAGCTCCATGCTCACTGGGGAACCTGCTTAAGGATTCTTTCTCCCCACTCCCCTTCCGTCCACTCTTTCTTTCTCTCTAAAAACAAAAACCAAAACAAAAACCAAAAAACAAAAAACCTCTTAAAAATAAAGCTTTCCAGGGCACCTGGATGGCTCAGTGCTTTAAGCCTCTGCCTTCCGCTCAGGTCATGATCTCAGGGTCCTGGGATGGAGCCCTGCATTGGGCTCTCTGCTCAGCAGGGAGCCTGATTCCCCATCTCTCTGCCTGCCTCTCTGCCTACTTGTGACCTTTCTCTCTCTGTCATATAAATAAGTAAAATCTTTAAAAAATATTAAAGCTTTTCATTCCCTACATAAAATTTGAGAAAAAATGACATAAACAGCATCAAGATAATTCAGAAATAAATGTATATTTATTTATACTGTCATTAAAAACTGGTTGAAGATGACCAAATAAAAAACCAAAAAAAAAAACAAAAACCCCAAAACCCCAAGAAATGCATTTAAATAAGAGATCACACAGAAATGCATACAGAAATACAAACAGGATAGACTAAATCATCATTCCCAAGTTATCCTGAGTAAATAAGAGCTTTACAGCTATTTCCTAAGAAAAAGGGAAGAGAGTTATGAAGTATCTTCAAATGTGCATTCCTAGAATAACCAGGACTATCCACCCTGGTAAAGATGGAGTGGGGTAAGCGGGAATGGAATCAACATCTCCCCCGCACTGTGTGTCTGACTATTTCAAGAATAAACTGGATGTGGCTCAGAGTTTGCTTTCTTTCCTTCACAAGTGATAAATCAACTTAACACTTTAATGCATCTTAAATGGGAGGGAGCAAAAAGAGCACATCCTTAAAGTATATTATCTTAGGCATGCATTTTACAGGTCTAGTGGAAAGGGCACTAAGCCAGAAGTCAGTGACTCTGCAATTAATTAAGGGAGCTAGAATGCACTATTAAACTTGTGCTGTGTATCATGTTCTCATGCAAGTTTGGGATAATACTCAACTTATAAGATTGACTGTAAACATGAGTAAGCACTTGGGAAATTGAAAAACATCACAAAAATGCACAAGAACATTATTATGATAAAGGCTCTTTCCTCTTCTATATTCCTAAGGAACCACCAGGTTGATAGGCAATATACCAGGAGTTTGAGACTAAAGCCCACACACCTAAATATGCTCTAATGCCTTTAAAAATAAGTTTTTATCAACTTTTAGATATGTATTGAGTACATTTTTTTAAAGTTCTTAGCATTGTGCCTAGTAAGTACTCAGTGAATGGTATTTGTTGCTGTTGTCATTTTCAAATTATTATTATTTTAAAAAATACAAATTTACATTAATGATCTTTTTTAAAAAAGTAAAATACTGATTTCTAAAATTTAGGTCTAACAAGAAAACTCTTGTGAAAAGTTTAAAAAGAACTCTTAAAAATTTTTTAGAAATTCTTAGTACATTTCATGAATTATAATGTAGAGGATAAGGCAATTATATGGATATTTTGGGGAGACTTTTAACTTCCTTTTGTATGTACAAGCCCACTTGGCTATTTCAACTAGTGATTAATCAAGGAAAAAAAGTTAAACAACAAAATGTGTGTTTTGGACTATAGGTAAATAATGAACTGAATGCTATTCCATATATACCTCTTGAACTAAGTCTATAAAAGCCTAATAGTTAGCAACAGCAGTCTTTAGAAATATTTATAGACTGTTTAGTATATTATGAAGAAATGAGACATTAGTACAAGAATATAATGTAGAAGGTTTCTTAAAAGTTCAATTTACTTTTTCTGAAAGTTCACTTCTCTTTTCAAGTAAACTTATAGAAAATGTATACATTTGAATATGAAGAGGTGAAAGAAGAGGTGATATTTATTAAAAGTCATCAGGCTTTAAGTTCATCAGCAGGTCATGTACACAGTCTTTAAGAAAACTATCATCTCCATCTGTTGTATTAGAGTAAGCATTCTTACTTACCCCTTGGCCAACTGCAACTCGTTCCAATGCCTTTGGAGAAAAAAATAAGACAGAGACTGCTCATATTTTTAGTCTTACCTTATAAGACTTATAAACATATTATATAAGGGTTTTTAAAAGTGACACTTAAAAAGATTAATTAAGTGACAACATGTAAGTTTATACATTTAAAAATGTTAATGTCATTAACATTGTTAACTGGTTTACTTGTATAATTTAGGGTTGATTTATAATAGGTGTGTGTCATGTACACAAGCACAAACACAGCTCAACTATATACACTCCTTGAATTTTAGAAAAAATAAGAAAACAGAAAAGAAATGAAATAACTTTTAGTTTAGTTAAAACAATCAAATAAATCCAAAACTACTATTTTTTAATCCAAAGCTATTATTATGTATGTATGTGTGTGTATATATATATATATGTTTACATATTATTTTAAACTTATTTTCACCTAATTATTTTATAAACATGTTTCGTATTTTATTATATACGGTTATACTGAACAGAATGTAGTTGAAAACTTAGTTCAGTGAAGTATGTATAGTTGGAATCTGCCTGGTCTGTAAATTCAAATCAAGTTCGCATATGTTCAAGTGCCCAGTAAAACAAATAATACATTTTTTACAATTTTATATAGAGATAGTTTTATATTTATATTTAAGATCCAGAACATTTTTAGAAAATGTTTCTTAATATTTCCAATAAATACTCATAATGCAACACATATGAAAGAGATATATGAAAGACTTGCCATAATTTAAATACGGAATAGAGGCTTCTAAAACTTTCATTTTTTAAGAGACACACATTTCCACACTTACATAGTTTTATAACTGAATTAGATTAAGATATGTTAATATTTAACTTTCTTTTAAAAATTCTAATCAAAATATTTCAAACACAAAGTAGTAAAATAAAGTAGATCTGCATATATTTCCTATTCAATTTTAAAATACTCATTTTTGCTTCAGATTGCTATTCCTCATAAATAATACTTATAAGATAGAGCTGAATCATATACTTCTAAAACTAATTTACAGATTATCCTATGTATGCACAATTTTTGCAGCTGTACAAGCTCACTGACAAGGTAAAGTACTCACCACAAGTTGTATAGCTAGTTAGCAGTGAGCAGGAGGCAAAAACTTGTTCTTTAAACCCTGATTAACTTCTCCTGCCCTCGCAACATGAAGATTTAGTGAGAAAATGAGTTCCCTGTATAAAAAGTTGCTTCACAGAAAGTGTTCAAAGAAAAAAAAGGCAATTTTTCCATTGATTTGAAGGATACCTTCACTGAACATCTAGAGCCACAGATTTATGAATACAGGCGAAAGACACTATATAATTTTCTTATTAAACAGCAAGAGGCCCAGAATAAATTTATTATTGAAGAAAACACTGATTTTCATTTACGGTACTGTTTGTGCTCATTTCAGATAGATTTTTGTGTTACAGCTTTTGCTAAAAGACTGAATTGAACAAAGAAACAAGAATTTTTAATAAGTTGCTTGGTGTTGGTAAGAATATCTGCTTTTAGATAAGTATAATTAGTTAAAAGTAGTCAATAACAAGACTACTTTTAGTATGTGTTGCTGATGAGGGATTTTAGAAATATAAACCATAAATTATGATGACATAATAAAAGATAACCAGGTAGGTGATAAGAAGTTTCTTGCAAACATTAATATTTTTCTTGGCCAATAAATAAAGATAATGAAGAAAATAAACCAAGTGTTCATATCATACTAATCTACAATATTTTGCAGTTTTATCAGGGTTAAAGTATGCTGACAGGATTATACTAATCTAATTAAAATTTTATCTCTGGTTAGCAGCCTTAACAATTTATCTCAAAGTGTCACCAGAAAGGTCTCTTTCTCTCTTTTTTAACCCCCGAGGTTTTGATTACTTGTGGAAAAGGTCAGGTATGGTACAAAAGGCAATAAAAAAATGCACCAAAAAACCTGTTTCTTGGACTCCAAAAAAGAGGCCAAGATAGCTAGGGACTGGGATGGAGCCAAGGAGAGGGGCATTCCATAGGAAGCTGACATTAGTCAGGAAAGGTTATTAAGTGCAGAGTGGTCTATACATTCTATATTCTGAAATTCATTTTTCAAAATGTTTCATTTTGTTTTTTTGAATGTTTATTTTCATAGCAACCATTTTTGTTTTGTGAATGCAGTATATTCTTTTATCTAAGAGATATTAATAGTTATTTTACATTATTTTATTTTATTTAATCTCCATTTCCTCCAAGTTTCTTTTCTTCTGCTTACCTGATCTCTGTTCTTTCATGTTAGACTTTCTTTAGACACCTAGTGATTCTTGGTTCTCTGCTGATAATTAAAATGGGGGTATCATAAACCTGATTAGAGGTATTATGCTTTTGAGTGAGGACTGTTAATTGTGGGCTTCATCATAAAGGTGACATACGTCCTGCTTTATTGTAAAATCCCTGATGCCAATATCATTAGGTCTTTTCTCTTAGGCTAGTGAGATTCCCTAGGAAAGCCTATTTCATTTTATTTTTTTTTTCTTAGTTTTTTTTTTTTTTAAGATTTTATTCACTCACTTGTCAGTGAGAGAGAGCACAAGCAGGGGGAGAAGCAGGCTCCCCACTGAGCAAGGAGCCTGATGTGGGACTGGATCTTAGGACCCTGGGATCACGACCTGAACCAAAGGCAGATGCTTAACTGACTGAGCCACCCATGTGTCCCAGGAGAGGCTATTTTAATTTAGTGCCTGAAGGGTATAATTCTGGTTGCCAGCATTCTTAGAACCAAAGTAATTCTAAGAATGACCTGTCACAAATACATGATCTGGAACAAATACCACTAACAGACACAATGAAAGAACAATACAATTTCTAAGAAAAGCAATTTAAGAAGACTTACAAAAATTATTATTTGAGCATAAATAGATTTCTAAAATAATTCTAGGATCCATGACCTAGAACACTAGTGTACTATTTATTACATTGCTGTATAACTGGAATAAAAATAATGGCCACAGAAATTAATTTATCTTGGGATTGGACACTACATTATTAACTAGCCATATTTTAAATTTCTCATGATAAAAAATAACTTACACTTTTTAACTTGCTTTTATCCTTTGTAAACTAATATAGGCCCACGAACAGAAAATACCACATGCTAAAGTGTTCTAGCTCTAAGGGCATTAGCCAAATTAGGCACTTTAAAAGTTTTATTTAAGTAGATAGTTGCTTCATATTCCAGATAGCTTATTAATATTTTTCCCATTCTATAAAAAATTAAGGGACCAAATGATCTACTACAAATACACACAAACATAGCACAGAACTGTGAATAAAGCACTGAACTAATTCTGTATTTAATACTTGGTAGCTGGTATATTATCTATGATAATTAAAGTAATTATATATAAAAATTATAAGTAAAACCATATAATGATAAACTGTTACCAATTGTAAAGTAGTAGATAATGTTGGAAGGGCAAGTCATTTTTTTCTTAAAATTTGCAATGCACAAAAGTATTAATAATGATGCTCTGCAAAACTTGGCATTTAATTCATGATATTAGCCAACAATAATAAATTCCTCAACATCTGGATAAAGCTCTTAGTCCAGAAAAAAACATAATCATACCAAACATGCTGACATTCTGGCATTACGACCACAGCACCATCTCTCTTCCTTTAAATACTGGCACATTGGAAATCCCCACTTTTCTTGGGTACTTTCTGCAGATGGGGGAAAAATATGGATTATTTAAATAAGATTCTTCCTCTTTCAGTTAAAGTAAACAATCTATTGAGAAAGAAAAGCAGTCATTGAGAGTCAAACAGTAGTTAAACAAGGAGGTAGTAATGTTTAACAGTTCATTCCAATCTGTTAATTGAAAGCATATTAATGTTATGAAAGTGGTATTTTCAACAACAGCTGTTTTGTGTTTAAGCTTTAGGTCTGATACTAACCAAATTGCCAAAATTATTTTTAAGATTTAACAAAAGCAATTTAAAATGGAAGTACTCTTCATGTTCAGTGTAACTACAGGAAATAAGTAATGAGATACTGGATATTTACTGCTGAACTGACTTTCTAAAAAAGTGATTTATTAAATGACATGCGATAATTTATTATAGAACAATATTAATTCATCCCTAATAATGATGAAACCTCAATTTTTTTTCAGCCACTATATTCATGTTCCAGGAAAAGAGCAGCTGTATAAGCTCTTTTTTCTTCATTATATTAACAGGCTGTAATATTTTCAATTGTGATGCAGTTTGGCTCAGTTGCATATATGGTTTAACTAACAACAACAAAAATCAACATTCACTGCTTAATCACACATATCTTTTGCCTAACTCACAGAGTTGCGAATGCAATCTGCTGATGTTCAAACCCTTAATGCAGCACTACTAATTACACAGGGATTTTGAAAAGGAAAACAAATTTCTTTTTTAAATTCAAGCCTAAAAAATAAGAGCTTAAATTTATCAAGACTGTGAGAACTTAGGTTAAAAAGTAAAAATAGAACTAAAACTTTGAAAACATAAAAACACTTCAAAAGAAAATACTGATTAAAAAGTAAATAAAAATTAAACAAAAAGAAAATAATGTTGAAGTAGAATTCATGAAGTAAATTTCGCTGCTATGAAGGATGACTCTTTATTAAAATAGTGAAAGTTTAAATTTCATGCAGATCATATGCCTGTGAAAGTGGTTTCTTTCATTCATATATTAAGATTTATAACAGACCTTACTGATCATCAGTTGGAAGATACAGACCTTTCCCTGGGAATATAAATAATAATAATGCTAATGTTTATGCAGCATTTAATATTGTGAGGTAATACTGTAAATACTTCAAATGTATTAACTACAGCAACTCTATGAAGTAGGTACACTATTATTCTCATGGCTTAGCTAGGGAAACTAAGCATAGGCTGGTTAAGTAAATTGTCTAAGTTGCAAAATCAAGCACATGGTGGGATAGGGTTTAAACAGAGGCAATCGGAGGGACTCCAGAAGCCATGCTCTTAACCACCAAGCTATATAAACAATTTCAACTACACATGCACAAGAATTCTGGAGCCTTAAAGCCCTTCCAGGTTCTGGGGACCTTGGACTACTTCCTCTATTTCCAAAATGACTTGAAATAGCAGTTTGAGTCTTACTTAAGGCTTTACAATTTGAATGAGACATGATTACTACTAAATAAAAGAAATTACTACAAGGTTTTTTATTCTTCTAACCAATTTCTATTTCTAATCATTTCTAACCAAAATGGTAATATCTAGATCTTACTATAAAGCATAAGGGGCTAGAGAGATGGGTTTGTGTTATTTTACTCAGAATAGTTAGGAAAGGTGCTAACCAATAAAAAAGCTATATTTTCCCTTTCCCCCAGCCATTGTTTCTTATAGTCAGGAATAGAGATCAAAGGTATGATGGGATTAGTCTTGGCAGTCCGTAGACAGTGGTAAAGCTGTAAGTGTATTGCAGAGGTATGATAGGTGGGAATTATTCAGAGGAATACTGAGTTCTGGGATTCCCAGATTTCTAGTAATAAAGGGAAGATGAAGGCAGGGATACATTTGACCTCTGGTATCCCTCTTCATTTCAGATGACACAAATATGGAAGCCAACAGCAGAGGTGACTGAGCACATGGGGCTATCATTAGAAAAACGGAGACTAGTAAAAGATGGTTTTTTATTGCATGTTCACTAACTTGTATTGATGAAGGTATTGAGAGTAAAGAATGGCTATGGTGTTCCTAAGGGCCCGGAGCTATCTTTTCCACTACAATAAAGGCCTACAGAAGGATACTTATTGCATATAAGGGAGCTTCCTCTCCAACCCTGTATAACTGTGATAGCAGAAGCACAATGTTAGTCGATATATATGGCTCCCTGAATCTTTAGCCAAAACACCTAAGATCCTAGGGCTTTTACAGTTTATAGCAATTGCCAGCCTTGGTTCAGGGTTATGTAAAATCCCATCAAAGCCTCTTTCCTTGGGACACCTCGTGGTTGTGGAATCTCCTTGAAGTTTTCTGAATCTACATCACAGTTTCCTCTGTGGTTGAGGTCATGGTGACCTCACAGCTCTGCTCCTTTTTAAAAATTAAGTGCAAACAACTGTTAGAAAGGCAGGACATCCTCAAAGTCAAACAAAGCCTTTCAAGTACAGGTTCAATATTATCTTTGGAATCCATTTCAGCAGCTTCATTCTGACTGCATTGAAGAAGGAGGCTCACTTCTATGTCCCGAATCAAAGTCACAGAGCTCGAGGTTTCTACTGTTATGTATCAATCCCTTAGTTAACTCTGTTCATACATTTAAATCTAGTCACACTGAGCATTAACTTCTCTTACCAGTTGCTTTTCCCTAGGATCATTTCAGGATATCTTTAAATGATAATTTTGGAATAGATGACGACTCATTTTTTTTTCTTTTATCCAATTTCTTTTTTGTTGGCTTTAGAAATCCATTAATCTCATAAAGGGAGAGCTTCTACTAGTTCTTCCTACTAGTTCTTCCTTCCTGTGTTAGTAATATTATCTTAATTAAGCAAGTTTTAACTTAAGAACCATCTTCTATTATTCTTTCCTTTAATCCCTAAGTTCTTATATATACAACCTTTTAATTATACCTGCTTTTCTTTTTCTATCTTCATTAGCTCATGACTGGGTAAATGTAATACCTACTTACTAATTCTCCATTTCTCTTTCCTTTTATCTTGTCCATTCTTTATATATATCCTTTATATTAAGAAGAACATTATCTTTTTAAAATAGACACATCTAACCATGTCATTCCAATAGTTCTTGTTTCCCTCACCACTAGCATCTATGAGACAAAACCTAATGGGTATTTTTCTTACTGTGGATTTTCAGGAGGTTCTGATACTCCTTTTATAATATTCTCTCCCTCTGGTTCCATGATACCATGCATGCTCTCTTACTTGTGTCTAATGCTCTTCATATCCCCTGATAGTTTGTTATTTTGTGTCTACTTAATGTTCATAAGGATTATTCCTATCTCCCCTTTATGCTTTTTTGAAGACCAATTCAAACTCAAATGATTTCAGTTGGTATATAAATGTATGAAGCAGCTAGATAGAATAAAATAAGTACTAATCAATTTGTATAGTAACTAAATATCTCATTTGGTCAGTCTTACTGTTATTTAAAGCATAATGTGGGCATAATACAACAGTCAAACTTGCCCAAAATGAGTCGGGGGGCACCCACGTGAGAGCCAGTGTGTAACCCCTGCTTTATCTGTATGCTTTCCCTAGGCAATCTTACCTATATCTCAATATACACTGAATATTCCTTTAGTAATTTCCTAGGGCTGCTATAACAAATTACTATATACTTGGTAGCTTAAAGCAACAGAAAGGTATTCTCTCACAGTTCTGGAGGCTAGAAATCTGAAATCAAGGTGTGGGCTGGGCCATGCTCTCTTTGAAGTAGATCTAGGGAAGAATCCTTTCCTTGCCCCTTTCTGGCCTCTGATGGTTGTTGGCAATCCTTGGCATTCCTTGGCTTGTAGCTGTACCATTCCCTCTGTGTCTCTCTGCATTCTCACCTCTTTTTATAAGGACATTCACCACTGGATTTAAGGCCCACCCTATTCCAGTATGACCTTATCCTAACTAATCACATCTATAAATACCCTATTTCTAAACAAGGTCACATTCTGAAGTTCTGAGTTGATGTGACTTTTGGGAGACACCATTCAAGCTACTCCAATTCCTAAATTATACCTTCAACCTCTTCTCTAAGATCTAATTCTGCATCATGAATACCCTAACTACCATCTCCAAATAGATATTTCATGGGCACCTGATGATCAACATGTCCAAAATCTAAATAACTGAATGACACAAAACCAGATATCCTAAAGTTTCCTATTTTCATGACTGGCAACAACATTTATTCATTTACTTGAGTCAAAAAATTCAGAAATCTTCTGACACTTCCTCATATATAGCTTATTTTAGAAATTCCCCTAAATAAAAAAAAAGAAAAAAAGAAATTCCCCTAAATATTTATTTTTCCCCTAAATATTCCTCAAATCCATTCATATTCTCTATTTCCACCATCCCAAACTACTGTGCTATGAAACTGCTATGAAAGCCTCTTGACTAATTATCAACACACACTCTTGCTCCTTTTTATTTCAGTTTCAATAAGGCAAAGTGATCTTTTAGAATATATTTATTTTTACATTTTTTAAAGATTTTATTTATTTATTTGACAGAGAGAGATCACAAGTAGGCAGAGAGGCAGGAAGAGAGAGAGGAAGGGAAGCAGGTCCCCCTGCTGAGCAGAAAGCCCCATGCGGGACTCAATCCCAGAACCCTGAGATCATGACCTGAGCCGAAGGCAGCGGCTTAACCCACTGAGCCACCTAGGCGCCCAATCTTTTAGAATATAAACCTCATCAGTTCACTACCCGATTTAACAGGTTCTTCTTCTCCTTTCAGACTGAAAACCAAGAAATAGACTCTTAATACAGAGAACAAACTGATGGTTACCAGAATGGAGGTGGATGGGTTAAATAGGTGATAGGGATTAAGAAGGGCACTTGTTAGGATGAGCACTAGGTGTTGTAAGGAAGTCTTCTAGCACTGTATTGTACACCTGAAACTAATATTAGATTGCAATCATAACTAAATGGAATTTTAAAAATTTATTTATTTATTTATTGGACAGACAGAGATCACAAGTAGGCAGAGAGGCAGGCAGAGAGAGGGGGGGAAGCAGGCTCCCCGCTGAGCAGAAAGCCCGATGTGGGGCTCCATCCCAGGACCCCGGGATCATGACCTGAGCTGAAGGCAGAGGCTTTAACCCACTGAGCCACCCAGGTGCCCCTGGAATTTAAATAAAAACTTGAAAAAGAAAGATTAAGACATTGTTCCTTAACGTGATCTGCTTTTGACTACATCTCTGGCATCATTTCACACCTTGTTCTGTTTCACTCTCTTGTAAAATTTTCAATTCTCTAAAATAGCAAAATACGTATCTCAAAGCTTTGGAATTTTCTTTGGTAAGTCTTAGATTTTTACACTATATCCTACGATCCTCCTACACCCACATCTTTGTAAATAGCCTCTTTGTGAATAAACTCATTTCAAATTATTCTAACTGATGTGTACCACCCATCTGCTTACTGTTAACTTCCTGATTCCCATTTCACTTAGAATAAGACTTATGATATCCTATGCAGCTCTCTACACGATCACTATTCTCCACCCAGAGCTATTGCCTCTCTGAGCTCCTCTCCTACTATTCTTCTTGAACTCCACTCTGGCTTCTTGCTATTCCTCAAATATGCCAGGTTGAGGGCACCTGGTTGGCTAGGTAGGTTTAGCATCTGCCTTTCGCTCAGGTCATGATCCTGGGATCCTGGGATGGAGCACCAAGTGCAGCTCCCCATTGAGTCCTGCTCCATTCTCAGCAGGAAGCCTGCTTCTCCCTCTCCGTCTCCCTCTGCCTGCCACTCCCCCTGCTTGTGCTCTCTGTCAAATAAATACAGTCTTTGAAAAAAAATATGCCAACTTGTTCCTCTGGTGTGGAATGAGTCCCGCCCCCCAACCCCCTTAGCTATTCACTTGGTAACTCAATTACCTCTTTCAAGTCTTTGCTGAACTTTCATCTTTTAGCAAGCTTTCTTCTGGCTCCCTATTTAATTTACCTACTTAGGTTATTTATTGTTTATTCTTCTCCTAGTGTTCTTTTCCAATGTAGTCTTGATCTGAACTTTTAGAACTATATCTTAACTAGTCTCCCTGTCCCTGATCTAGCTCCATGTCAATCTATGCTCTATAATGCCAAAAACTACTACCTTTCAGAAATGTAGATGAGTGTATGAAATTCCTTTGCATTAAACCAATACACAAGAGATATTTTTATGGAACAAAATGAAATATATTTTGTCTCCCACTGAATAATATTCTGTCACACCACATTAGCATTCATGGCTCTCACAGTCTGGTCCTAATTTGTTTTTCAGTGATATTTTCTGTTTCCAACACTCTCATTCTCAACTCACTCTCAGTTATATATCCACATGGACTTGTTTTATTCAGAACAAGCCACATAGTTTCTGCCTCTGTGCCTCCTTTCTACAAAGTTCTCAAAATGTCCTTCCCTACTAATTCATCTTTCTCAACGAAGACCAAACATCTCCTCTTTTAGAAAGCTCTCCTTCATCCTTTAGTTATGAAAACTTATTCTCTCTTCTAGTCATAGCAGTATTTGGTTTAGACATTCATCATTTATCACTTCTTTCATTCATTTTTTCAAAAATTCACAATCATAGTTGATTATGGTCTATGGGCCAGGAATCTGTCACTCTCAGATATGCATGAGAGTTCTCTGGAATTGCTTCTGAATTCCTCACTAGATCAAAGCCTCCCAATGGGGATAGACAGTGTCTCACTTATTTTACATCCTCTAGTGCCTCCTACAGAACTTTGTGGAACTGAATAGAAAGAATTAGACGAATCAAGATTATCTGTATGTCCTCATTACATTTTGGAAAAAAAAATATTCCTTTTAAATTTCTTTAAACCTAAGTGAAATCTGATTGGAATGATTTCATCTGGGAAAAACAAACAGGTATTACTCCTTTAGAGATACAAATTTCTATCTACTAAGTGAATAATCTCAATCTACATTATGCCTTCCTAAATAGAGGACTTTAGACTATCTTATTTAAAACCACAATAACCATTATGAAATATGGGGGAGGAAGATAGGAAAAAACACAGGTAAGTCATTTTTGAAAAATTTTGCTTTGATCATGACATACCTTACCCTCCACTCACCTGTTTATTAGTTTCTTTTTCTGTTTATAACGTAACATTATATATTTACTTATTTATTTTTCTATTGCCTGATGTCTTCTTATTAGAATATATGCTTGATAAGGGCAGGGGCTTTGTTTTGTTCAATCTCGTATCCCTAGTACCTAAAACAGTCACAAGACTAGCATGTGACAGGTACCCAATTCTTATTTCTTATGAGGAACAAAAAATTTACAAAATCGTGACAAGAAACCAAACGAAAACTAGGAAAGATTAACATGAGTATCTGAAACAACAACAAATAAATAAAGATACAATTTATATTTCAGAGAGGATACACTGACATCCTAAAGACAACAATTCTCTCCCTAATGATCTTTAAATTCAATGTATGCCGGGGTGCCTGGGTGGCTCAGTGGGTTAAAGCCTCTGCCTTCGGCTCAGGTCACGATCCCAGGGTCCTGGGATGGAGCCCCGCATCGGGCTCTTTGCTCAGTGGGGAGCCTGCTTCCTCCCCTCTCTCTCTGCCTGCCTCTCTGCCTACTTGTGATCTCTGTCTGTCAAATAAAATAAATAAAATCTTTAAAAAAAAAATTCAATGTATGCCAATTAAAATCCCAACAGATTGTTTTATGAATATTAATATTTTAATTTAAAATCCATTTAATACATGCATCTAAATCAGCTTTTACTTTGAATTTGGTCAGCAATGTTTATTATGATTCATATATTATAAAGAGAATGGCATAATTTTAATATCATTTTTTCTAAGCACAAAACATTTTGTGACTTTTCATATAAATTTGAATTATAAACTACACATACTTTAATCCTAAATGAAAAATTCAAGTAAATTTACCTATTTAAGTCTTATTAAATGTTTGATGTGATCAGCATTTCAATTCTCCGCTAAGCAAGCTATTTGGATAAATAAAAGATTTCTTCTCCAAACATTATCATTGTTCCAAATTGCTAATATCTAACAAGCATTTTTGGTATAAATTATGTCCTTCCTTGAAAGACTGTCTATGCTTTTAGCATCCATACTACAAATATGAGGAAGGGCTCTAGTAAAATATGAAACAAAACGCCTTATTGTTTGACTTTCCTACCTGATGTTGTTCACCAAGTGTGAACTGAGTCATGCCATCTAGAATTGCCAACCCCAGACCATGATTGTGCTGCTGTCATTAAGCAATGCTTAACTCAAAGCTCTTCCTTTGTGAAACTCATTCGGTAATCCTGAACCTGGCCTCTAAAAAGAGTAAAGTTGTATCTGTATGTCTAATGGTAGAGCAATTAAAGTAAAATTATCACTCTTTTAAAAATACATAAATAAGTAAAACCCCTTTGAAAGAGAAAATACATGATGTTAAGAAAATTCTCAATAAATAAGAACTTTGGGGGAATTTCTCTACTAGATTTAAAAAGTTCCAATAAGGGACGCCTGCGTGGCTCAGTTGGTTAAGCGGCTGCCTTCAGCTCAGGTCATGATCCCAGCATCCGGGGATCAAGTCCCACATCGGGCTCCTTGCCCAGTGGGGAGCCTGCTTCTCCCTCTGCCTCTGCGGCCACTCGGCTTGCCTGTGCTTGCTCTCTCTCTCTCTCTCTCTCTCTCTGGTAAATAAATAAATAAAATCTTAAAAAAAAAGTTCCAATAAACTATACTAATTAAGGCAGAATAGTATTATCAGAAGAATCACAAATTAAGGGAATATAAGAGAACTTATAAATACATCATATGTTAGAGCTGTTATTTTATATCAGTGTGGCAAAGCACAGATTATTCAATAAATAGCATTTACAAAAATATAAGATTAGAGCTATCTCTTGAATTATACACACAAAATAAATCCAGATAGATCGTGGAATTGGATAAGACAAAAACTATAAAAGTTAGAGGAGAAAATTATAAAAACAAATGTTAATCTATACAGGAGAAGTTAAACAGAGTATGATACATCCATTCCAAGGAATATTTTTAGTATGTAAAACAAATTTATGAAAAAAGCTCCAAAATGCATTGCTAAGTAAAGGGGCAAAGCTATATATTTTATATATTTATTTATTTAAATTTTATATATATATATATATATATTTAAACCCACCGAGCCACCCCGGCGCCCCACTTTTTTTTTTTTTTTTTTAAATCACATCCTCTTGCTGATCTTTCTTACCTTCCCAACCTCCTTTGGAATGTTCTTGGATTCAGTCTCTGTACTTCGTCATCATTTCTATTCCTAATATAATCTCATTCAGACTTACTCTCTATATGAATTATCTCACAAATTTTTTAAATGAATGTAATAATATTTGTACTTATTATCTTGAATATTCAGAACATAACTGCACATATTTTATTTGAGAAGACAGGAAATTAAAAAATTTTAACTTATTACATTGACTTATATACATGACAATTCCACAGGGTAAATTAAATAGTATTATGTAAGATGACTTTTTTTTTTTTAAGATTTTACTTATTTATTTGAGAGAGAGACAGTGAGAGAGTACATGAGCGAGGAGAAGGTCAGAGAGAAGCAGACTCCCCGTGGAGCTGGGAGCCCAATGCAGGACTCGATCCCGGGACTCCGGGATCATGACCTGAGCCGAAGGCAGTCGTCCAACCAACTGAGTCACCCAGGCGTCCCTGTAAGATGACTTTCAAATCAGTAAAGAAAACTAAGAAAAGAATACAACTCTTTCATCTAAGCCAAATAGAAAATACCAGTAATAACTTGCTTTTTCATTCAACAAATGTTTATTGAATTCCTTCTCTAAGAAAGTACTGATATTTTGTCCTAGTGTCAAGACAATGGAGAGAAAACAAAATAGAAGAAACTGGAGCATGATTTCTGAGCTCACTGTGGATACACATTACTCAGAGAATCACACAAAATTTCAGTAATGATGCAAGGTCTGCAAGTGAACGGTTTGTGATACTATAAGCTGTGATATTATGATATTATGAGAGGGTTTCAAAAAGGGATTTGACCTCATCAATGAAGATCTAAGAAGACTTTCAAAGAAACTCAAAATAGGCCTGAGAACTAAAGGATGGGGAGCACAGAACTAAACATAAAATGAGGGAAGTGTGTCTATGCAGAGGGAGCTGCACGAGATAGGAGGGAGCATGTGTACAAGGATCTGAAAGATGACCTGATGGATGTGGAACAGAAGGAAAGGGAGTGTGAAGCAAGGCAGGGGATTCAGTGGGAGTCAGAGCAGCAGGGCCTTGATGCCCACGCGAAGGATGATTAGCTTTAGCTTAAGAGTCAAGTAGAACTATAAATAGAGTTTCTAAGCAAAAGAGCAATGATCTCACAAATTTCTTATCTTTAGCCCAGATCTGTCTTCAGGAACCCAAAATTACTTATCCAATTCATAATGAAACTTCTGCACTTTAATTTCTAAGAGTCATATCAAGCTCAACCTACCCCAAACTGAACAATTTCCCTTTCAATTTTACTCTTTCAGCAGTCTCACCCAATTCACTAAATGATAATTCCATCTTCCCACTATTTCAGGTCAAAACTTGTATTTTTTTTTTTTGACACCTCCATTGTCAATAATTTCTGCTGACAATACCTTAAAGATATACCCAAAACTTAATCATTTCTTTTAAAGCTCCCCTCTGACCTAAACCACCATCATCTCTCACCTGGATAACAGCTCACCTGGTTATAGCTCCCTAAAGGCTCTCTGTGCTTTTGCTCTTGACTGTGTTTCAGTCATACCCATCTCTTTGGTATTCCTCAGGAAACAAAAAACAAAAAACAAAAAACAAGTTTCTGCCTTTGGGCTTTTTACCGCTATTCCCTCTGCCTGGAACACTCTTTCTCCAAGATAACTGCATACATAGCTTCTTCCCTTATCTTTCAACTATCTATGTAAATGTTATCTAAAAAAGGCCTTCCCTGGCTACTCTATATAAAATAATATCCCTCCTCACTCTACTTTCTCTTTGCTTTATTTTTCTCCATAGCACTTATCACCATCTGATATACTGTAGCTATATTAAATGATATGCAAGCAGGAACTTTTCTTTTTCCTTCCATCTCTCCAGCTCCCAGAAAAGTACCTGGAACACTATAAATACATTTGTTGAAAGAATGGATAAATGAATGGATGAATGATTACATTCAGTTGATTCCTTTTGTCAAAAAACCTAAGATACTTGTACATATACATATTTGTACATATATGGATGGAAACATGAGAAGGGAGTGTCATTGTGGGTAGTGATGCTGAAACAGACTTTCACTTTTTACTGTAAGTTTGTATGCTGTCAGAATGCTTAATGTTTTGAGTTCACTCAGTTTAATTACTTTATTAAAGCTTATTTTTTTTTTAGATTTTTTTTTAATTTTTAATTTTTTATAAACATATATTTTTATCCCCAGGGATACAGGTCTGTGAATCACCAGGTTTACACACTTCACAGCACTCACCAAAGCACATACCCTCCCCAATGTCCATAATCCCACCCCCTTCTCCTAAACCCCCTCCCCCCAGCAACCCTCAGTTTGTTTTGTGAGATTAAGAGTCACTTATGGTTTGTCTCCCTCCCAATCCCATCTTGTTTCATTTATTCTTCTCCTACCCACTTAAGCCCCCATGCATCTATGTTCTTTCTATAATGCTTTATGACAATAAAGATAAAATATACATTGATAGGTATCTTCTTGTTTTCACAAAACATTATTTTTAAAAAGGCCAAATATGTATTATTTGTCAGTCCTTTATCTGTTTTTAAATTTAGTTTATGTTCCAAGTCATTCTCTTCTAGGATGGAATAAGACCGCTTAGGTTTCCTTAAAAGTATTCTTTAGGGGTATCTGAAGACTTGACATGTAGAGACTGGTTAGTAAACGCAGTATTGGGATTTTAGTTGTGAAAGTTTAGAAACTTATTTCTCACCTTAAAGCTTTATAGTTCAAAATTAGCATAGAGACTACAAGACAATTGTACAAAAATTTCTTGATTTTCATTTCAGCTTTTAAATGAGGTTAGTGCCTATGGTAGTCAAAGTACTACCCAAAGATAAAAGACATATTGGAATTATATTAAAACTGTCCAGATTTCTGAATCATTTCTATCTTGCCAGGTTTTTGAGTACATTAAAACTAAAAGGATAAATACAATTAAATGACTATGTAAACCAGACCTGTACTCCTTAGCATTAGTAGCAAATATGTTAAAGAATATATTTTTTACAGATTTTATTTATTTACTTGACAGAGAGAGACACAATGAGAGAGGGAACAGAAGGGAGGGAACAGGGGGAGTGGGAGAGGGAGAAGCAGGCCTCTCGCTGAGTAGGGAGCCAGACGCAGGGCTGGATCCCAGGACCCCAGGATCATGATGGGAGCCAAAGGCAGATGCTTAATCACTGAGCCACCCAGGAGACCTTTGAATAAAGTCAAAACAGTACAACTAGAAAAGGAATAAGTAGATAATTTAAAAGTAGGTAAATTCTAAAAATTGCTCTATTCTCTTGAAATGATTAAGTATGGGTATAAAAATTTAATAACCTAAAAAGATAAAATTTATGCATAGCTATCAACAATGATTTAAGTTATAAAGGAAGTACTAGGGAAAGATCCTAGAATTCAAGAGATTTAAAGAAAATCACAGCACAGTGATCGTATTTTCATGTTAATTAATTGATACATTACATAAATATGGATTGAGCCCCTAGTGGTCATCTCCTTCTGCCTTCACCAGGACGTACCTTCAATTTAAGACCCTAAGATTTATATTCCACGTATGGACTTTTCTACACAGATTATTCTAAAACAGCAAAGCTTGGTTAGTCAATGGTAAAAGAGTAATTTACTATTTCTCATTTGTTTCTCTCTAGACCGTAAGAGGTATAGCCATATTTATAACATCTTTCTTTCTGCAGCTTATCTCTATTTCTGGCTCCATATATAATCAATGTATTAGTATTTCACTTATCCTTTGGTTAAAAGTACAGCTAGGAATGTTATCTCAAGGGACAGAATATATAAATTATAGGATACATCCAACAGAAAATAAACAACTAGTTAAAATGTATATATTACTTTGATAGAATCATATCTATGGTAAAATATTTTCTTTTTAAAAAATATTTATTCATTTATTTTAAAGCAAGAGAGCTAGAGAGAGAGAGAGCATAAGTGGGGGAGGCCCAAAAGAGAAGGAGTGGGAGAGAATCCTCAATGAGCCCATAGTATGACTCGGGACTCAATCCCAGTACCCTGAGATCATGAATGGGGCTGAAATCAAACATGGCTGCCCAACTGACTGAGCCACCCAGGCACCCCCTAAAACACCGTTTCTTAGTGAATCCATCTGGACACTACTGTCTTGGTATTTTTGTGCATGGCTATAAGAATGACAAAGTCTGGGTGCTGAGAGAAAACACTGTGTTGGTCTGGCCACCAATGTGATAGTAGCTCCCCACTGGTGTTTCTCACTGTGCCCAAAAAGTTTCTCCTGCTGCTCTTGATGGTCTCTTTCACAGCCTTTTATCAGTCTTGATAAAACAGTTTACATTGAGACACATATGGAATATCTGAAACATTAAGTCAGTGAGACAGTTTTTAGACTAATATTATGCATCATGGTGTGACTTCATTCCAATGAGAATTTTACTCATCGTGTCAGACTGATGATGAAATAAATTTAGAAACTTGCTTATAATTTATTTACCATGGACAAAAGAAATGTGAGAATACTATATTCGCAGCAAAATATTTTTCAAGATCATGTGCTCCATATATACAAATCCAAGTCTGTATATAAACCTAGTAAAATAGGGGTGCCTGGATGTCTCTGTTGGTTAAGCACCCACCTTTGGCTCAGGTCATGATTCCAGGGTCCTGGGATGGAGCCTTACACCAGGCTCCCTAATCAGTGGGGAGTCTGCTTTTTCTTTGCCCTCTGCCCGCGCGCCGCCCCCAACACCCCATGCCCGGCTCATGCTCTCTCTCTCTCTCTGAAATAAATAAAATCTTAAAAAAATAATAAACCTAGTAAAAATGTAAATTCGTTTTTTAAAAGCCTGTTTTATATTAGTTTGATAGTCAACTTTCTGAAAAGAATTTCTATTAGCTTTGACTTCATATTACTCTGTATTTGAAACATAAATTATTTCTCTTTATTATTTCTTTTAAGCAGATGTATTAATTTTCTATTTTAGATTAACCACATTTTTTACTTCTTTTATTTACCATGAGCACAGGCAGAACTTTTCTTATGCTGAATAAATACAATCTGCATGAGCTTCAGAAACCACTTTCTATTAGTCACAAGAAATAACGAGGTGCAAATTAAAGAAAGAAAGGGGCAAAATGTATTAAAACTCCTTATTTAACTACTTCTAAACAGCAAGAAGATGCCCTATGGCAAAAGTAAAATCAGTGCCAACACTCTAGAAAATGTACAACTGACTAAAGATTAGATACAGCTGTCTATGTGAAGTAATTGTATAAAGACTGCCAAGTACATCTAGAAATCTCTGTATTTTCCCCATATTAATTGGCAAGAATTATTCTGAGACATAAACCCAGCTGAATAGTGAGAAGTAATATGATATTGTAACAAAAACTTATAAAAAGCTGAATCTACAAAACTGACAGTAAAGTCTACTTATCTGCTATAAGATTACAAGAGCAAATACCTTGTTCAAGCTGAGACTGCTCATGATGGTTTCTAACTGAATTACTAAATAAGCTAATAAACTGTTAATATTGATGGTTAAGCAAATAAAAATATAAATATGCACTTTCTACAAATTATTATTAGGTAATTTAACCTCTTAGAAACCAAACTTTGGGAAAAATAACACTTAACGACCATTATTATGCTGATTTCCAAAAACTCCACATTCTCATCCAAATGCAGAATCATGGCAGGAAAGTAGATATCTGTTCATGCAAATCCAATATAATTAAGAAAAAAAAATAATGAAACTAAACCTAAATGTCATGATAAATATAGGTGAGTTTCAGTTGAAACAAAAGGCGTATTTTGGAAAGGTACATTCAAGTCACAGAATCATTACTGGAGACATGAGAAACCTCCAAGGTTATTGAATTGAGCCCCTTTCTTTTCACTAATTTATAGATGACTCACAAAGGCTAACCGGTTTATCCAAAGCTGTAGCACTACTAAGACAGAAGTAAAACTCTAGGCAGTCAAACCATGTCCTCTTCTGTGTGGTGTTCCTGGACTCCCCTGGGCATTTAAATGTCACCAACTCTACACTTCCCATGTAACTTATAACTGGAATACAGCAACTATCACACTGTGTTACAGCTATTTTTGTTATCTGTCTTCCCATTGGGCTGTAAATTTCTTTAAAGTGCTTTATCTAGAAATCCTTGGTATCTAGCAAAGGGGGCAGTTAGTGGGTACAAAATTCATGGTATGTCTTCTAAATCTCAGCACACTCTGTGTTGAATAAAAGTTTTACTGATATTCTCAATGCCCAAAGCTTTTACTAAATCAGTTCTTATGTTTTCGTAACTGTTTCAGAGTCTTTGTTTTAATTGCTGGTTAGTTTTAAATTAAAAGGAGTTGCTAAATAAAATTTTATGTTCCAATATCCAGATTCTGGATCAAATATTAATGATTTGTAGCAAGGTTAAAAGACAGTTCACTGAAAAGAATATGAAATATAATCCATTCACTTGTAACTTGTTTTTGAAGTTTTCTTTTCTTCAAAGAATTGTTTTGAAATATAATCATTTACAGTTTTTTTATTAATTTTTAATTTTTTTCAAATTTTAAGCTAAAACTCTTAGAAAACAATTTAAGTGATGAACACATGATATTTAGTATGCACCATGACACGTGAATAAAGTAAAATATTTCTTCTTCGACTTTGAATTTATGAATATAAAAAAATTCCTGTGACACTCAGGTAAGAAATTACAGTCCTTACGTGAATAATAGGACTGAAAAAGAAACAAACTTGGGCAGATACAAATACTCTTATACCTGTCAAAATAAAGCAACTCATTCTTCTAACAAATACATATTTGTTATCTGCTATATAACAGATATTGTTTGTCATGCTTAACAGATAAGGCAATCTGTTTATTATTTTTTTAAATTTAATTTAATTAATTTATTTGACAGATAGAGATCACAAGTATGCAGAGAGGCAGACAGAGACAGAGAGGAGGAAGCAGGCTCCCTGCTGAGCAGAGAGCCCGATGTGGGGCTCAATCCTCAGGACCCTGAGATTACAACCGGAGCTGAAGGCAGAGGCTTATTTAAACTGCAGATTGCCAGGTGCCCGGCAATCTGCAGTTTAAATAAGCAAATTCACTTACTTATAACAAACATGACATAAATTCATATTTACTTTACACTCCGTGTTACAGCCAGTGATGTGGTAAATCTGGCTCCTAATGGCTCCAGAAAAAGCTGATTATGTCATTTCTTCCCAGTTCAACATTTAGAGGAGAGTAGCTTGAAACTGGCCAAGTAGGGTGTATTTACACCATGGAAATCAGAAAACACTGACATTAAGGGGCTTTTATTCAGGTGCAAAGCCAACCACTAAAAATGTACCATCACGCTACTGGCTGCAACCCATTAGGGGGTCACAAAATCAACTCAGTGGATTGTGATCAACATTTTCTAAAATTTAATAGGAAGGAATAAGATAAACACATCAGCAAGCACTGTGGGTTGTAAGATCCAGCACCTTTTGAAGAATAAATATTAATTAACCAAAAAGAAAAAAAGAATAAGCACCTTTTTGGTGAAATTTCAGTACCAATTTTATTTACCTATTAATCTGTAATGACATAAAATGTATTTCTTAATTTGGATCTGATGAAAAAAATTATGAAACTACTATTATAACCAGGAGAACAAATACATTCTTCTCTCACAAACATGTTTTACAACCTCTGTGGCCATCATAGGCTTTGCGGGTAAAGATTAGATGCTTTAGAGAGAAATAAAAACTTCACAGTAGGTGAGTATTTAGAAGTTTTTTTTCTTCTCAAAGAAAACCAAAGAGGGAATGACAATTTATGACACATAGGACTCTTGAGTTTGTATAGATTTAAAATTAAATAAGACCCCTGTCTCACCAGGATAGTGTGAAATCATTTTCATCATTTTGCTCCAGTGGCCTCTGGAATGTAAACCTTCTCTAACCTTCTGTTTCTTATCTTTGCTAAGAAGGGCAAAGCCAGCTTAGTACCTTGAGAATTCCCAAACCACTTATGTCAACATAATGATTTCTTCTCAAGATGCCTCATCAAACATACTTGTTTTTTCTTTAGTTTTAGCCAGGACTGAATCAGTTTTTTTCTTAATTCATAATTTTATTTCAATGTTATTCCTTTATTGAGTACTTGCTATATATCACATATTTTGGTCAATGTGAGGCATTAAAAGAAAAGTTTTGAAGATAAACTTTTTGTTTAAAACTGTGTCAGAGTCTACTATGAGGAATAAATACAAAACTATCCTGAAGAGATTAAACCTAAACCATTATTTAACCATGATTAAATAATGCGGTAGGTGCCAAAGCAAAGGAGCACACAAAGAGATCATTGCCCCGCTCCTCTCACAGAGTTAGTGCTCTCACTTTGCTCAATCCTCAAAATCAGTACACAACAGAGAGGAGACAGGAAAGAAAGGAGAAAGTAGGAGGGGTGGGAGAGGAGAAGAAAAAAATATTTTGCAGATATAGCAAGCTGTTCGAGAGTCATTCCTTTTTTAAAAGATTTTATTTATTTGACAGAGAGAGATCACAAGTGGGCAGAGAGGCAGGCAGAGAGAGAGAGAGAGAGGAGGAAGCAGGCTCCCCAAGGAGCAGAGAGCCCGACTCGGGACTGGGCCCTGAGATCATGACCTGAGCTGAAGGCAGAGGCTTAACCCACTGAGCCACCCAGGCGCCCTCAAGAGTCATTCTTAACACCTGTCTCCTTTGCTGCCTCACCAGCGAAGCTCAGAAAGTCAAATAGTTACTTTTCCAGACTCCCTTGCAGCTAACAGTTACTTTGCGAACTATGTCTAGACAAGGAGACATAAAACAATTCTGAGAAATTTCTGGACAGATTTTCTTCACCCTCCTTGACAGAAAGGGAGAACGCATGAGGAGAAAGTCTCTAACTCATATCACTTCTCATGAAACTGCAGCCCTGACAGGGAAGTAGAGATGTGAACCCAGAGCCCCAATGTTCCAGAATCAGTGAACCAACCCTAGAACGGCTACTCCTGACTTCTGTTTATGTGAAGAAATTAAGGACTTTATTGTTTATGCCGCTGTTGGGTGGACTTATTATTACAGAAGTATTTTAAAACTCAGATTCTGGCTTAGATTCTAGGTATGGTTAACCACTATTTTCTTTCTTTCCAAGATGGGGCTCTTCACAAGTTGCATGCCTCCTACATTATAGACAGAGCTTATCCTAAAACCATGTTGGTCTCTTTTCT
Organism: Mustela nivalis; assembly: GCF_964662115.1. Lineage (NCBI taxonomy): Eukaryota > Metazoa > Chordata > Mammalia > Carnivora > Mustelidae > Mustela > Mustela nivalis. The sequence goes on from NC_139026.1 coordinate 35,977,158, forward strand.
CTCAAGGCCCATGTGGCCCAAACAAATAGAAAATGAATAGAAAAACAGACAAAACTAATTATGCGGTATAGGCTATAAAACCAAAAAATGAAGGCAAAATCAAAGCAGGATACAACTATTCAAATCATGCCAATTTAGGGGCACCTGGGTGGTTCAGATGGCTAAGCGTCTGCCTTCAGCTGAGGTCATCACCTCCAGGTCCTGGGATCTAGCCCCATGTCAGGCTCCCAGCTCAGTGGGGACTGCTTTTTCCTCTCCCTCTGCCTCTCCCCCTGCTTGTGCTCTCTCTCCATCTCTGTCTCTCTATCTCTCTCAAATGAATAAATAAAATCCTTTTATTTTTTTTAAAGATTTTATTTATTTATTTATTTGTCAGAGAGAGCAAGCAAGAGTGAGCACAGGCAGACAGAGTGGCAGGCAGAGTCAGGGAGAAGTAGGCTCCCTGCGGAACAAGGAGCCCAATGTGGGACTCGATCCCAGGACACTGGGATCATGACCCAAGCTGAAGGCAGCTGCTTAACAAACTGAGCCACCCAGGTGTCCCTGAATAAATAAAATCTTTAAAAAAAAAATGCCAGTTTAATAAAATATTGATCCTAGCAAATAAAATAGCTGATATCTACATGAAAAGAGAGTTTACAGAATGTGAGAGATGCCACATTTACCTCATGTTGATTACCTATATTGCTGAACTTTAACACAAAACAGACATTTAAGGATAGTGCTGCTCCTAAAAACAAAAGGTGAGTACTACCATATAAGCTGGGCCAGAGACCCCTCACCCTTATCATATTCCAGGGAAGGAAAATGGCACCATGTCACTTTATGTGACTGTGAACAAGTTAGAGGGTATAAAACTGAAGAAAGAGATGCAGAGATTAGGAAACTGTCCTAACCCTGTATGAATGATAGATTCACCAATCTCCAAACTGTCTTGATCTCCAACAAAGTCAATGTCCTTCCCTAGTTCTCAAACTCAAACTAATGAAACTTATCCATATTTAAGGACTGATATTCTTAAAAAGAGGTGAGGACCAAAATAAGTCTTCAGTTCTCTGCTTGGACTCTCCTCTGTATCTAGGAAGAACTACCATTTGTGTATCCCCTGAGTTTCCCTTATTTGCCCCATTTAATTCACACAGGATCTAAATAAGCTTTTGCCTCAGGTTGTTTTAGATTCTCATCCTCAAATAAGAATCAGAAATTACTCCAATGCTAACACGTTGGGTTTTAGCCCTGATGTTTTAAAATTTAATAGAATCTTCCCAGAAGGCCAAATCCTATTTCTCTGTCCCAATTTCTGATGGATGTTTTAAGAGTATGACTCTACAGCTAGACTGGCTGGGCTGAAATTCTAATTCCTTGACTTATTAAATATATATATATATATATGTGTGTGTGTGTATACACACAAATATGTGTGTATACACACACACACACACACACATATATATATATATATATATATATATATTTACTTATTTGATAGTGAGAACAGGAACACAGGCAGGGATAGTAGGAGAGGGAGAAGCAGGCCTCCTGTGGAGCGGGGAGCCCAGTGTGGGGCTTGATCCCAGGACCCCTGGGATCATGATCTGAGACAAAGGCAGATGCTTAATGACTGAGCCATCCAGGTACCCCAAAGATTTTATTTATTTATTTGAGAAAGAGAGAGAGTGTGTGTATGCATGAGAGAGAGCCAAGAACGGGGGAAGGGGCAAAGGGAGAGGGAGAAGTAGGCTCCCCTTTGAGCAGGGAGCCCCATGTGGAGCTCGATCCCAGGACCTGACCCAAGATCATGACCCAACCAAAGGCAGCCGTGTAACTGACTGAGCCAGCTAGGCACCTTGGAGTTTGCCTTTTGAATACCAATGAGGAACTGGCTACCTGATTTGGGGTGAATACTTCTACTGGGTTAGTTCCCCTAGCCTTAGTCCCACAATTTCTGGTTGATTTTCCTTTCCCCACTGTTAGGGACCCAGCCAATCTCATGGTTGAGAATCACAGGTCTTAACATTTGCTCTTGGTCACATAATTGTTCTGCTCAAAAGTTTTCATTACCAAAATGGACTTTCTAGATGAGTCCCTTTTAATATTCTTCAACACTTCAATACTTCCTATGAATCAGGTTACCACCTGGCTAGAGAATTCATCCATTTCCAGTAACTGACCTACTGCGCTTTAACTTAACCCGCCTCATTCCTAAGCTTGGAATGCTCCTCGCATTTTTGCCTATCTAAATCTTACACTATAAAGCTCAATTCAAAAGTTACTACCTTCATAAAGTTTTTCCTGATCTCTTAACAGGAAGTAATCTTTCCATTTTAGCTGAAATGGTTCTTTCAGCCCTTATATTCTTTTTTCTCACTTCTAAGAAATCACTTATAAATCATATATCTTCACAATTAATTCATAAATTACATATATTACTGTTTGTTGTTGTTACTACTGTCAGCTTGTATACATTTATAGTACATAAATACAGCTATACTCTCAAATTACATGTTTCACACAAAGGAGAAAAGCACTCAGAACAAGACCTTAGATTAACCCCAACTAGATAGGGTATCACAAAGGCGCTCAGAACTAAGAGGAGTTATAATTATTAAACAGAAGAAGAGGACAATGGATATTATTACATTCTGTTTCACATAAATACTGTGACATTCCCCAGTCTCCTTTATACTCTCCTCTTTCCTGTGCCTTATTTGTGCATTAATACTACACCTGGGCTTCTGTGGGTGCACACATACACATACCGGTAAGTGGTAGAGAATGCTAACTGCCCACCTAATACCCAGTTTATCCTTTCTCACTCACAGAATCTTGGTTTCATTTGGAGGTACAATGTACCCATCTAGAAGGTTACATTTCCTAGTCTTCTGAAGTAGTCTATAAGGAAAGGAAGTTCTATAAAGGACAGTGTCTCAGATGGGAAAAACTCCCTCATCTTCGTATTTCTTTTCACTTGAACTGTAATGGTTGGAGCAGTAGTAACTATTATGTAATAAGCCACAACTGAAAGGCCAGTAAAACTGTAGAGACGTTGGCCTCTACATTCTTGAACCATATGAAACACTGTCTGCTACCACTTTACAGATTTTCCAGAAAATAAAAAAATAAATCCTATGATTACCACAATAGCTCCATTTCCATGTATTTAGATACATTTATAAAACTTTCCCAAAATAGGATCACTCCTACATAAAACAATCTCAAATATTAAACATGTTCAAAACTTTGCCCTGAAACTTGGTCTGTCCTTAGTGTTTCCTATCATGTAAGCTGTGCCATCACCTGCACTGAAAACAGACACTTTGTAACAATTTCTGAAATTATGGCTGAAAACAGACACTTTGTAATAGTCCTTGACAATTCCTGCTTCCTTATATCCCACTCTAAATAGTCCTCACCTTTGTGGTCTCAGCTTGTGAGAGTGTGTCTATGAGACTCCTTCTGTATGTGCCTAAGTATAGGTGTATCATTTGCAGCCTGCCACACTCCCCCACCCCCAACGAACTATGACAGCAAAGCTCTAGTTTGCGGTGTGCAAACAACCTTAGAGGCTTCAGTGCTGCCATCATCTTTGTGGATTCCTACATCTTGACCTGATAAATACTTTCTATCTTTCCAGTATTTCAATGCTTTTAAGAAACAAAATTTAACTATCTATATTCAGTACTTTCAGTTGAAGAGGGGCAAGGAGCATTCAGGTTATGTCCAGCCAGACATATTTTGTGATTTAGTTTGTACGTTAAGTTTTGAGCTTATATTTGGTAGGTTTTAATCTATAGAAATTCCAAGGGCCTGAGTTTGGGAAATATTCCCTCATAGGAATTTTATTTTGTTTCTGTATATATATCTGACTGAAAACTGTTTTGTCTCATTCAAGGTCATAGCTTAGTATGGACTTTTCAGGTTTAGCTCCCTGACTATGCAGGAGGCCCAATATTAGTCTCTAGATCCTACTGTGAGAAGCATTTGCCTCAGGACAACACTCCTACTTTATGGCTCCAGTTCTGTGCTCTGGTTTCAACTCCTTTTCTTTGTCTCTCCTTTAACTTTTAGGTTTTGATTTTTCTTTAATCATAGAGATTTCCCCTAATTTTTGTGGACTCAGCAATGCTTAAAAAATACATGTTCTGATTTAGCTGGGATCTCGCTGAACTGTAGTAGGAGGGTTCCTCAGAAAAATCACATCTCCCACACTGCTAGAAATGGAAATCAAATACATGTTTTGAAAAGAGAAACCAGCTTTGTTCCTCAACATCCCTCAAACTCCCAGTATTAAAAGGCCATAGTAGGCAAAAGATTTATTTAATAAAATATTTAATAAAATGTGTCAGAAAATACTGTTTTTACTAAAAAGGCAACAATTCTATGTATTGCTGCAATGACGGGAATAATTCACTATTACCTTGACTAAGAAATTAGTTCTATGTTTCTGTATGATACAATGCACGGTTTAATGCTGATATTCACCAGCTAATATTGCCTTGGGAGTTTTTAATACCAAATACTGGATATCTGAAGATCTCTAAATACAAGCTAAGCTTATTTTTAAACAGTATGTTACATTTTCAAATGACATGCTCAGTATCTTTTTTTTTTCAACTTCCAGATGTCTTTCCCAGTGAAGTACCTCTAAATTTAAAGCAATTATATCAAGATTTAATCCTCAAAGACAATAAAGATGACTATAGAAGTATCTAGCTCCCTTAAAACTCTTATTGGTGACAAAAATAAATAAACAATCTACAATATGAGAGCTATCATGTGCCCTTAAAATATTTCCATTGGATACAGAAATGTCAGAACCAGACTGAAAGATGCCACTAAAAGATATCTACAGCCCTCCTCTGGTTAAAAACGAAACAAAACAAAAACAAAGCAAAGGTAAATGGAGGGATCGATGGGACAATCACCTTAATACTCCGTAACACATTAAGGCTGGGGGTAAACATGAAGGTTTACTTCAGGCTTTCAAAGGTTATACCATTCATGTTACCTACAGATCTGCAGTATCTGGAGTTTAGGAATGGATATGAGACACAATTCTTACCAATTTATTGTTTATTAACAATTCTAGAAGACTGCCTGGCATTGGACTGGGGATGGGGTGGGGAAAAACCAAGCACAAATCTGTGTCCCCAATAAGAGGCGCTCCTAGCAGCGACTTCCTCCTGAGGCCAGGGAAGAGGTTTCTATAAAACCGCCTGAGGTGACTCTCCAGGGTCCTAAATGTTTCTCTAGGCCTCCCATACTCCTAAGCCTCTGCAATGATCATATAAATTTAGAAGAAAAGTAAAATTACCTTTTTCCCTCAGACTGGTCTTGGCACACTAACACCAATTTCTGACAGTAAACATAACAGGCAGGTACAGAGATAATTCTGTTAGGCTGAACAAACATATATAGATGATCAAGTCCAGAGGCCAAAAAAAAAAAAAAAAAAGTGATTTCTCATCTTGAGATCAGTTTTAAGAAAAACAAGCAAACAAACAAAACAAAACAAAAAAAAAAAAACCACAAAATTTCCTAGGAAACCCTCTTAGAGATATGCTTCTCATGCTTCATTAGTAAGAATTGTGTCTCATATCCATTCCTAAATAAATGAAATTACCACAATTAATTGAGATTGAAAGTCATCTATTTCTGGGGAACCTGTCTGGCTCAGTTGGAAAAGCATGTGACTCTTGATCTCAGGGTTGTGAATTCGAGCCCCACGTTGGTTGCTGAGATTACTTTAAAAAGCAAAAAAGAAAGTCATCTATTTCTGAGGCTATATATAGAAGGGCATAATCTTCCTAAACGCTGATGTCTTAACAAAATTATTGTTCAATTAGCAAGGAAGAAATGATATGTGGATCTAGATAGGTAACTTTTCTACCTTTATAGGAAAAACAACCAAAAGAATTTGTCTCTCCAATTTCAAGGAAAAGAAGTACTATAAGTATTTCAAATTAATTATGACAATAATAATCAATATTAAAACAAAATGCTGCAACAATTCAAGCTTGGGAAAATATATATGTTCTATAAAGCACTGCAATAAAACTCTTTCTGGTATTTCTTGTTCTCAGGAACCACTGGCTCATAATGTATAAATATTTAAAAGCAGTTTTTGAAACATATGGCATAACTTCAGTATTCATAATGACTCAGAGAGCTTTGAGGTATTTTTGAAAATTGACATTCATGGCAGACCACCTCTATGGTCTACCACAGCATGCTGGGTAAACATATCATGTAAAACACATATTGTTTACATAGTACATATCATCATAAAAAGTTGCAGTGTACATACCAGACTTTTCTACTATACTATGTTGGACTATTAATAACTCAAATTTACATCCCAAAGGGCTACCATGCCCCAATTCAAACTTAAAAACAGCTGTGCAAACAAAGTGAGGGTGAGGGGCAGGTGTATAAGATATGAAGAGAGAGACACATTACACACTTGACCATTCAGAGATATAATTCCATGGAACCCAAGTGCTAGATGTATGACAGGAAATAAGCTAACTTTGTGCATGCAAATCCCTTGCCCTGTAATTTAAATATAATGATCAAACTGCATGGTGATGGATTTCTATTTTAGTAAGAAATAGGAGAACTATTTAGTATATACTGTATATACAAAATGAGACTATATCCATATTCTATCTATCTACATAGTTACTGCTATACAGTCCATAAAAACTGCTGTTGTCTGCCTTAACATACACACACACACACACACACACACCCCAAACACATGTACCCCCTGCTCTTCAACAAAGTTATCAAAATTCTAGTAGTATTCATAATTATCTTGGACATTTTTTGCTTGTCCTAGCTTCCCCCCTTGATTTTGTCTAGTTTCTAGCACTTAAGTTTATTATGCTTTTATTACATGGAGTCCTGCCCTCTATGTTTGGTTTCCCCAGGTTTTATCCTGAGCTCCATACCTTATGGATTTTTTTTGGGCTAATTACTTTAGCACCCCACATTCTGGACTTTGATACACCTTCCTGGGCCCTTCTGGTTTCAGCCTTTGGTCTGGATCTACAAACTGGCATGTGAGTAGAGTCTGTGTGTGAGAGAAGCTGAAATCACTATTAGTAATGTTGAATATATTTATACAAATCATCTTTTAAAGTTCTATATGTCTCTTTATGGAACCATAATAAATATCTTGTTTTCAAACATGCTGTTCATTAGAATTACCTATAGAGCTTCTTAAATATTTTTAAGAAGCTTTTTGGTAATGCTATATATAGAGAGAGCTTCTTAAATATTTTCAAGAAGCTCTATAGGTAATGCTATATATAGAGAGAGCTAAATATAGTGCTATTTCTGGAGACTGTAGTTTGGAAGGTCAGAAGCAGGTTCCTAGCATATATATATACCGAAAGTCTCATATTTGATCCAGCTGGGCAGCCAGAATTGAGAAACACTGTTATAAAAATTGCAGGGGATGGTTCATATCATCTTCCTTTAGTATAGCTAAGATAAGGCAAGAAAATGGAGATAAGGGCATGGGAAAGAGAGAAGGGTATAAGTTACCTTTGCCATCTGGCTTTTGAGATGAGAAAATGTGGTAGTCCAAAAGAAGGCAAAACTGCAAATAAAGATTGTTTTTGTTATTCCTATCAGTTATTTTTCTATATTCTTCTCCTATCTTTTGGCTTCCCACCTCTTTTCTTGACCTCCAAATTATTTGAAGGTACTCGTGTTGTATACATCTCTACCTACTTCATCGTAATACTCAGTCCTGTTGCTTTCTGCTTATTCTTCAGTTTCCTGACAAGCAAAACTCCCAACCTTCTGTTTGTTTCGGGCATGCATAAGGAAAGCAAGCAGCACTAAGATATTAATATCAGCTTTTGGCAGTTAAGCCTAGTATTGTTTACCTGATAATCTCAATGATTCACAGTTAAGATTTTTTTTTTCAGTTAAGATATTTTTGATAGGAAAGCCTTTCCCTGAATTAGTTCTGCCTATAAAGAGGGCAAATGAGTCTGTAGCTGCCAGTCACTGTTGTTACAACCCTTCCCAACACTCTTTCTTATGTAAATCATCCAGCTAAAAATGTCGTATTCACTCAGTGAACAATGGCAACTTCCACTCTATAGAGAAGGAAAGGATCCAAGACCAATGCTTGAGATCTGTTAACTGAGAGACTTTCATTTCCAGAGTGTGAAAATCTGTAGTTATTTGGTTTAACATTTTCCCAGAAGATCCAAAGGTTATTTTATGAATAACTAGGTACTAAATAAATAAACCAAGAGAACCAAAGAGAGATTCTGAGGAAATCACTTATGGGTAAACTGAAATCAGAAAATGGAGGTGTCATTCACTCTGAAAGCTACCCCTTTCTATGCACTGAAATGACCAATAGAATTATCATTATCACTGCTTCTGAGGAAGACAAGAAAAAATAGGATGGGAGAAAAGACAGAGAGAAACAGTGACTACAGAAAGCAAAGAGAAGGAAATGTGATTTTGAACACTTATCTCCCCAAGCCTTTGTTTCCTATCTGCGTTACCTTTCCCATGTTGCCTGATTAACTCCTACTGATTTTTTTGTTTTTTAAGATTTTATTTATTTATTTGACAGGCAGAGATCACAAGTAGGCAGAAAGGCAGGCAGAGAGAGAGGAGGAAGCAGGCTTCCTGCGAAGCAGAGAGCCTGACACAGGGCCCGATCCCAGGACGCTGGGATCACGACCTGAGCCATAGGCAGAGGCCTCAACCCACTGAGTCACCCAAATACCCCTCCTACTGATCTTTAAAGTCATAGGGGATGTTGCCACACTGGGAACATAACCTCAATGCCCACGTACCCCCATCACAGACAAAGCTACATGTTACTCTGCTGTAAAATAACACAGGTATAATATCCTGTCTTATAGCACTTATTACATTCTTTTGAAACTAATGTTGGAGGATTAGGAATTAAAGGGAAACACTCTTGGGGCGCCTGGGATCGAGCCCCGCATCGGGCTCTCTGCTCAGCGAGGAGCCTGCTTCCTCCTCTCTTTCTGCCTGCCTGTCTACTGTGATCTCTCTCTGTCAAATAAATAAAATCTTTAAAAAATAAATAAAGAAATAAATAAATAAAGGGAAACACTCTTTCTATATTTTGTGTTCTCCAAACTCTACAGTGAAATGACCATCTGTTCACTAAATTATGGTCTGCTGGAAGAAAAGTACCATTGTTTTCAGAAAATATAACTATTTAGGATTGAGTAAATAAAAAATAGCATATGAAATACCTTGGAATCACTAAAAAGAATAAGGCAACATTGTGTGCTGATATGGAAAGATCACAATATATTAAGTGTAAAAAGTAAGGAAATTAACTGTTTATCTTTTGGTTCCCTAAAATATAAGAATATGAAGCATATACATATGGGTATACATTTTCTTTTCTAGAAAATTACATAAGAAACCAAAAATATGGGTTGGGAGACTTTATTTTCAATATCTTCCTATATTATTTGAATTTTCTATTCTAAATGATTTCTTACAAATTAAGTTACTTACAGGGACTATCTGGTTCCTAGGATTAAGAGCTACTTTTTTTATCCCTTGAGGGTGAAGATGATATCTCATACATTTTAATATCATCACTGCGTAGCACAGTATGGAACATAGCTGGCATTCAATGAATGCTGAACTGAACTGAACTCTGCTTGGCATCTATTTGAGTTTTTTTACTTCTTTCCCAAAGTACTGACTTTTTATGAGGGCCTCCCAATCTCTCTCTATTAGTCTACAGTGTCAAGTTCCATGCCTTGAAAATAGTAGCTAGTCAAGAAATGTTTATTCAATTCTATTTTCTCCTACCAGTATGATCTGTAGCTGCCAATACAGTGATAGTGAACTTTTTTTCTACTGCTTGTCACTTGTCCTTGATTATCTATTACATACATTATACAAATATTGATCTCCATGTATCATGTTTGAGGCAATGTGCTTAGTTTTGAAGATACAAAAATGAATAAAAAACAGTTTCTACACTCTAAAGACCCATATATATATATCAGATTTTCCCATGGCAGGAAAGAAGTGGGAGTTACTGAAGATGTAGATTCACCTATCTTCCCTCCCCTTCCAGATTCTTCAAAGGCCTCTCCACTGAACATGACCTTTGCAAATATATTGTTCATTTTAATTCAAATACATAGTCAATAAATACTTGTCAATAGTTTAATGCAATGCTATTTAGAAAAGGTACTGGGGCACCTGGGCAGCTCAGTCAGTTGGGCAGCCAACTCTCAACTTCACCTCAGGTCATGATCTTGGAGTCCTGGGATTGAGCCAGTGTTGGGGTCCACACTCAGTAGAAAGTCTGCTTGAGGATTCTCTCTCCCCCCCACTCCGCCTCTCCCTTCGCTCACACATACTTGTATGCATACTCTCTCTAAAATAAATAAATAAATCTTAAAAAAAAATACCTAAAGGCTGATGTAATATTGATTGGCAAAGAAGTAACTAATCACTCTCTTAATTTTTTTCTACTCTAGCAAGCAGCTTTTACCAAGCCCTTTAGGAATAGAGTTAAAGAACTAGACATGAGATGAAAAATGTACCAATGTTACTTCCTGGTTGCCATAAAATAATGAGTCAGTTAAATCTGAATTTCTTTACATGTTCTACAAAAACCAGATAGAGAATAAAATTACTAATAAGCTGTAATTATACTACAAATTTTGATTTAAATATAAGTTAGTAAGTAAACATCCTAAACTCGCAGAACCAGCTGAGAGATCAGTCCAGAGGGAGAATCAGGTGGGGAAAAATGGGTGTGACAGAGAGCATAGTACAAAGACAAAAAAGAGGATCTCATCCATGGTGGGAAATATTGAGGCTACATCTGAGACGTGATGATACAGAACAATGGCTGCAAAGGCCCAGAAGGACCAGAGATAGCAGTCCTAAAAGGGTACTGCCTGAAGAGGAGGAGGTCCTTTGGAAGGGGAAGGCATCTTTGGGGGAAAGATGATGAAAAAATGAAAGAAGGAAGAAGAGAGCTGAAATGAAAGGTCTTATACTATAGAACAATACTATTAAACTGAAGAATACACCAGGCATCTATACCTATCCCAAATGAGCCAATTATTTAAAACAATAACAACAACAACCTCAAAAATATTTAATTGTACCTACAGAACAGGAAGCTGTTGAACTAAGAACCAAACCTCCCCTACATAAAATCTTATGCTATTGCTGATGCAGGAAAACACTATTCATTTAATATTTTAAGAGCTGTACAACTGTGATTGTTTTGAAGTTCATTCTTTTTTTTTCTTTTTTAATTTTTTTAAAAGATTTTATTTATTTATTTGACAGAGAGAGAGATCACAAGTAGGCAGTAGGCAGAGAGGCAGGCAGAGAGAGAGGAGGAAGCAGGCTTCCCGCTGAGCAGAGAGCCCGATGCTGGGCTCGATCCCAGGACCCTGGGATCATGACCTGAGCCGAAGGCAGAGGCTTAACCCACTGAGCCACCCAGGCGCCCCTTGAAGGTCATTCTTCACTTCTTTTAGGAAAGATAGGAAATAAGACTGTACAATAATGTAAATATTTGTGTATATACTTTGCTATACTTTTTTCTATTTAAGGTTCACTTTTTTCCCCCAAATGTTTACGTTGAAAATTTCTGCACTCAGAGAATAGTCATAAAAAAGATATAAATATTCTCCATGTAAAACGAACTGTGGTTAACTTTTTGCCAATTTGCTTTCTCTCACTTGTGTATTTCTGTATCTTCACAACTTTACTTTTGTGAATCTTTTCCTAAAAGATACTTTTTAAGACACATAAAAGAATTCAAACTCAATTAACTTTTATTTCACAAAAAAATCTTTGTCAGTTTTAAGAATAATCTCTGTTTCATCCAGTCAAATTTCAGTAGAATAATACAATCATAATTTTTGTTTCTTGGACATGGCTAATTGAAAAATAATTAAAATTTCATATTCACCTGGCTTTTAAAACTGAGAGCATACAATACCATCCATATGCACACATCTTCCTGATGTAAAAATTCTTAGCAAGGGATGGTGGATGTTGATAAAGACTTCAGTATACTAATAGAAAAGAGAACTGCTAATGTTAATAGACTAAATAACCATCTAATCTGAACCAGTGGTTTTGAAAGCATATCTCATGGACAGATAGAACATATAAAATGAATCAGACAGAAGAGTTTCAGGTGTTGCTCTGGATGAAGGACTATGAGATGTTTCAAGTCCTACCAAAGTACTCTGTACTTTATTCCTCAGGTACCTTCTCAGTTCAGGGAGTAGTCTGAATACTATTTTGATGTAACTGTGTAGTTATGCAGATTTTTTTTTCAGGATTTTATTTATTTGAAATAGAGAGAGAAAGATCACAAGTAGGCAGAGAGACAGCCAGAGGGGGAGGGGAAACAGGTTCCCCACTGAGCAGAGAGCCCAATGCAGGGCTCAATCCCAGGACCCTAAGATCATGACCTGAGCCAAAGGCAGACACTTAACCCACTGAGCCACCCAGGTGCCCTAATCATGCAGATTTTTAAAATAGGAGTATGCTGACTCTTCAAAATACAATAAGGAACTTTTCTTTCTTTCTTTTTTTAAGAAATATCAATACAGCTTACAAAACAGAGGCTTTAGAAATGAAAGCAAACTTTGCAACTATATATTCATCTCAAAATAACTTAGCTTTACTATTTAAGTAAATGTATATCATACAAGTAAGTTGTCTAAAACGTACCACATAAAATCTTTAAATATTTGCAGTTTTTAGCATTCATTAATGCTAGTGTTTCTTTCTGTTTCTTTATGAACAAAGAAAATACAATAAAACACATAACGTGATAGCATATCAAATTTCATCTGATGTAACATTAAAATCACAAGAATATTAGATCCGGTATTCTCTCAAATGTTAATTCAAAATGTTACTGTCAACAATAAAAAAAGGAGAGATAAAAAATAGCTGTTATGCTCAAATAAATAGAATTAAGAGATATGGAAAACTCTGTACCTTTATGTGGGTTTTCAAACTCTTCAGATAAGAGGTGGTAGCAACAGCCCACACTGCAAACTCCCTTGATTTCAGATTTGGCAGTAAATATTCGAAGAGTGTTTGGAGCAAGATCACCACAAGTATGCAGACCTACCATCAAACAATCCTTTAAAAATGAGAAGAAAAAATACATTTTGGCAATTAAAAGGAAGGCTAGAAAAACATTCCAGGTGAAGTTTTTAAATGTTCATTAGAATATATGGAGCTTTAAAAAATGATCAAATTCTACCTAGAAAGTAGTATATGTTTATTTTAAATGAAGAATCATTTCCTTTATAGGTAAAATGACTGTGATTTTTTTTTATCACAACTAACATACTTTCGAGTTGATATTCTAATGTTTTTGGTTACTTGACCATTTGAATTTTCTGATCTCTTTTACAACAAATACTTGCTTAACAACTAGTCAAATTAAAGATTGGACAATCAAACAAAGCATGTCTTACGAGGACAAACTTGTGATCTGAGACACATTTATAGCTTTAAGTAGGTATTTTTATTTACTTCTTTACAAACTGCCTGCCAAAACTTAGTCATAAAGAATAAACGCTGCTGGGGTGCCTGGGTGTGGTTCAGTGGGTTAAAGCTTCTGCCTTCGTCTCAGGTCATGATCCCAGGGTCCTGGAATCGAGCCCTGCATCAGGCTCTCTGCTCAGCCAGGAGCCTGCTTCTCCCTCTCTCTGCCTGCCCCTCTGCCTACTTCTGATCTCTGTCAAATAAATAAATAAAATCTTTAAAAAAAAAAAAAGAATAAATGGTTCTAAGGTGGCATTTCTACTCCAACACCAAAAAGTATAGTTTATTCATTTTATCAAATATGGCAATACTAAATTCAGTAAAAATTTTTAAAATGTACACATGTACAGAATGGGCACACATGTACACTTACAGATCTTAATCAATATACCAAGTTTGTTTTAACTCTTCCGTGTCTTAACTTGCTCCTCTATAAAATGAGGATAATAATAGTACCTATCTCAATGGGTTGTTGTAAAACTTAAGTAAGCTAATACTCATAAATTAGTACAATCTCTAGCACACAATAAAATTCATTAAGTGTTTTCTATTCTTATCGTCATGTTATTATAAATTCAAAATAATAGGCATATTAAGTTGTAATAAAGTATATTTTTTATAACTATCTTCAGAACACATACAATTACTTAAGTTATTCTACTAAAAATGTTTTTTTAGCCCATGTATTCAGACCTTAAGCAAGGCTTAAGTCTAAATTTTCTAAACAAAAAAATTGTACCTATAAGTAGCTTTAACCTGACAGAATATTCAGTTGCTTCAACCGCCACAGCCTTCAAAGTTTTTGGAGTGCTGTGCAACTTTTCTGTTTTCCAGATGACTAGATAGTCTGGGTAGGTTTTACTTAGATGTAACATTGTAAGTAGAAAGGAATTTAGAGAGGAAGTATCTATTGCTAATTAGGGGTAGAACAACAGAGTTGTATAAATTTCTCTTTAAATTTAGCTAAGCTAGAGGCACTTGGGTAGCTTAATGGGTTAAAGCCTCTACCTTCGGCTCAGGTCATGATCCCAGTGTCCTGGGATCGAGTCCCACATTGGGCTCCTTGCTCCGCAGGGAGCCTGCTTCTCCCTCTGACTCTGCCTGCCACTCTGCCTGTGCTCGCTCTTGCTCTCTCTCTCTCTCTGACAAATAAATAAATAAAACCTTTAAAAAAAAAAAAGTTAATTCTATGTCTTAGAGCATTTTTACAAATTAAGGAAATTAAAAGTGAAATCACCTCCAGATCTTTAATAATATCCTGTAGTTGTGAATCAGCAGTGATAACAGATGTTAAAGGTGAATATATATTTAATTCACTTGACTTTGATATGTGTTTTCTTCTCTCTTTATTTGTTTCAGACATTTTTGTCTTAGGTGTCTGGAATAAAGCAGGCTCTATGGCATTAGTAGGCAAAAGGTCTATAAGAGAAAAGGCATTTTCAAAACACAAGTTTTCTTCTTGATGTGAATATACATGTAGGTTTTCCATTTGTGTTCTAATGTTAGAAATCACAGAATTTGAAAAATCTGGCAAAAAATCTGTTGTAGACATCTTTTCTTGATTCGCAGGACTGCTGTTACATATTCCTTCAATATCTACTTTATACTTAATTTCATCTTGCACTTTCCCTTCTTTTGTCATTTTTAATGCCAGTCCATTGGCATCTAATTTTGACCGAGTATGGTAGACTTTCCAATGTTTCTTCAATTTCCTGTTTCTCTCCTCAGCTCCATGAGTGTTGGTATTTGATGAATCAATTCCATAAACTTTTAAGCCATACTTCAAGGACAAAAAAGAGCTTAGGTAGCCTTTTCCAGAACCCAGGTCAATTACCTAAAGTAAGAAAAACAGAATGAAGTAAGTATTTTAGTCAGATGAGAACAGAAAGCATTCTCAGTATCTTTTTTAAAAGCAAGTAAAGAAAGGGTCGTATAATTTATACAACCTGTTATGTTTTTAAATTTTTGATTCCTACTAAAAACCATTTCATCATTTTTATTAGACATTTTAAAAGATTCTAGACAGTATAATAAGTCAAGGAAAAGATGTAGAAGATATAAATATGGGGGAAAAACTGTCTTTCTTCATAGACAACATGATTTGCATCTGCAAAAAAATCTAAAGAAATATATAAAATTAACAGAACTAGCAAGTGAATTTAGCAATGTGTCAGGATACAGGATTGTTAGAAATTAATAATGAACCATCAGAACATATACAATACAGTAGCAAAGAACAAGGAGAAAATAAAATTTAAAACCAAGTGAATTAAAATAGCAAGAAAATAGAATATCTAAGAATAAATTTAATGAAGGTTCTTCAAGGCCTATTCACCGAAAACTATAAAAGCAGAGAAAAAAATCGAAAGATCTAAATAAAGATACACCATGCTCACAAAATGGCAGACTCAAAATGAAGATGCCCAAAATGACTTACAGATTCAAAACAATCCTAATCAAAATCCCAGCAGGGTTTCTTTAAAAAATTGACAAGTAGATATTATAGTTTATATGAAAAGGCAGAGTACCCAGAATAACCAAAACAATTTTGAAAAAGAATAAGGTTAGAAGATTCACCCTGATTTAGGAATTAATATAAAACTGCACTAACAAAAACAGCATAGTGCTGGTATAAAAACAGATAAGTAAATCAACAGAAAAGAACAGCATATGGAAATAGACCCAAACCTATATAATTGATTTTTGACAAAATGGCTAAAGTAATCCAATAGAGAAGATAATCTTTTTACCAAATGATGCTAGTATAATGGATGTCTGTCCAGGAAAAAAGTGAACTTTGCTTGTCACACAGCAAAAACAAAATTTAGTTAAAAGTGTATCACATATCTTAATATCATAAAAAACTATTAAATTCTGGAAGAAGGCATGAGAACATCTTTGTGACACTGAACGAGCAAAGATTTCTTATGTAGGACACAAAAAGTATTTGCTACAAAAGAACTAATTGAAAAAAAAAATGGACTTATTTAAAATTAAAAATTTTGCTATTAAAAATAGTTAAAAAAAAGAAATATCAGGCCACATTGGTGGCTCAGTTGTTAAGTGTCTGCCTTGGACTCAAGTCATGATCTCAGAGTTCTGGGATCAAGTCCCATGTCTGGCTCCTTGCTCATTAGGAAGCCTGCTTCTCCCTCTCTCTCTGCCTGCCACTCCCCCTGCTTGTGCTCTTTCTCAATCTGTCAAATAAATCTTAAAAAAAAAAAAAAAAAGAAAAAGAAATATTTGTAAAACATATATCTGACCAATGGTTTGTATGCAGAACATATAAAAAATTCTTACAATTCAAAAATAAGATAAGTGGGGCGCCTGGGTGGCTCAGTGGGTTAAAGCCTCTGCCTTCGGCTCAGGTCATGATCCCAGCATCCTAGGATTGGCAGGGAGCCTGCTTCACCCTCTCTCTCTGTATGCCTCTCTACCTACTTGTGATCTGATAAATAAATAAAATCTTAAGAAAAAAAAGTAAACTTAAAAACTGGCAAAATATTTGAATGCACACTTCACAAAAGAAGATAGACAGATGGCCAATAAGAAAAGGAACCCGAAATCACTAGTCATCAGGGAAGCGCAAATTAAAATCATAATGAGATGTACACAAATGTAAAGTGGTACAGGCACTTTGAAAAACACCGGGTAGCTTATCATAAAGTTAAAACATACACCTATTATATGACCTACAAATCCCATTTCAGGTTCTTTGCCAAAGATAAATGAAAACATGTCCACACAACGTCTTGTATGTGAATATTCAAAGCAGCTAAAAAAAAAAATGGTAACATCGCAAATGTCCATTAACTTGTAAATGGCAAAACAAATTATAGTATATTTATACCATGGCATAAAGAAAAACAAAGAGTAAATACAACATTGATGACTCTCAAAAGTTATATGCTGGAGGAAACAAATCAAACACAAAAGTCCTCATCCTGGGGCGCATGGGTGGCTCAGTTGTTAAGCGTCTACCTTGGGCTCGAATCGTGATCCCAGTGTCCTGGGATTGAACTCCATACTGGGCTCTCTGATTGGTGAGAAGCCTGCTTCTCCCTCTCCCACTCCTCCTGCTTGTGTTCCTGCTCTCGCTCTCTCTGTCAAATAAATAAAATTTTAAAAGAAAAAAAGTCTTCATCCTATTTGATTCCATCTATATGATATTCTAGAAAATTCATAACTACAAGTTGGTCATGTGTGCCTGGCTGGTTCAGTCGATAGTGCATATGAGTCTTGATCTCAGGGTTATGAGTTTGAGTTGTGAGTTTGAGTTTGAGTTGTGAGTTTGAGCCCCATGTTGTGGATAGAGTTTATGTCAAAACAAAACAAAACACAACTACAAGCAGGTCAGCAGTTGCCTGAGAGTGGAAAAGGAAATAACTTGCAGAAAGGCATAAAGAAACTTTTTATGGTGGCAAATACTTTTATTATGGTGGTGACTACACAATTGCACATACCAAATTCACCAAAATGTACATCTAGAACTGGCAAATATGTAAATTATACCTCAGTAAAACTAAAAATAAAAGAAATATTACAAGATTACAAGAAATCAAGATTGTTATTGTACTGGCATATCATTTCATAAGAAATAAATGAACAATTATAGGAATACCATCATAAAAATCAGCATCTAATCTTAGGTTTATCCTAAAATCAGTTAAACACTGATGTAAGTATGAGCCACTCAAGGAAACATATACTTGAAATAATGCCATTAATTAAATCCTCAAAAATATCAAAGTCTTACAATTTAAGCAGTTTGTAGGTAAGACTCCATCACATAATTCCCATCAATAAATTCCCTCTGCCCTTTTTAATGTTTATTTCTGGGGTAGGTTTATGGGAAATACAGAAGCATTATATATCTTAATTTTAAGGAATTACAATCTAACTGAAGATACCAAAGCCATATTCAGGAATACAAGGGCCATACAGTAGAAACTACTAGTCAGTTCTCCCCTATCTGAATCTCCAAAGAAAGCAAAGCTCTCTATTCCTTTCTTTCTATGAAACACACTTACTGACACTGATAACAGCCTTCAAGTCAGCAACCAGTGGGTTGTTTATAAGCATCAGCACATTTGTTCCTACCAGTGTAAATGTTTTCTTACCAAGGGGTAACTGATTTTGTTCCTGTATCTGTTTATGGCAATTCCACTTGTGAATCAAGAATATGCTGGCTGCAAGTAACAGAACATCAAGTTTTGAACAATGAATAAAATTCACTTCACTTAAGAAATCTGGTGGTATAGTGGCTGAACCATTCAGAGGCTCAACCACATATAGCCTTTGGAACATCTTATTTGTAACTTCGCTGGTTGTAAGATGGCTGTGGAAACTCTAAGAATCATGTCTTCAAAATATTATATCTAAAAACCTTTTCAGTAATGGGTGAATTTTCCTAAGAAATCTGTCAGCTGACTTACTCTACTATTTTATTAATTCAAGTTGACTTTTATCCCCCTCCAGACTGGTCTTTTAGGAGCATATGCCATGTGAGCAATACAATGAAAACCTCTCTGCAATTAGGTACCATAAACTGTAAAACTTTTTGCCTTCAAACTATTTGGTCTGAATAACAAAATCTCCACCATCCTTATCTCTTGTCCTTTACTCCGAGTAGGCTTGTCCTTTCTGATCATCTTACTGGATTGAAAAGAAAGGATTTTCCAGTCCAATGCCTGGCGGGAGGTATCTTCCTAGTCTCCTAACTCTGTTTAGGAGACTTTACCACAGAAAAATTGTCACATTTAGAGATGATATTTCTTAACACTATTAGTATGGTAATACGCTTCATATAGAAGAGTTATATATTTTTTTGAGTCTGCTTTTTTTAATAAAAATTGTATTTAAGGCATACAACATGATGTTTTGATATACATAATGAAATGATTACTACAGGCAAGCTAATTAACATAACCATCCCTTCACACAGTTACATCTTTTTTGTTTTTAAATAAGGAGATTCACAGTATCTTTTTTTATATTAGTTTTAGAGGTAGAATTTACTGATTCATCAGCTGCGTATAACACGCAGTGCTCATGACATCAAGTGCCCTCCTTACTGCCCATCACCCAATCCCCCACCTTCAGCAACCCTCAGCTTGCTTCCTAGAGTTCAGCATCTAGAAGAGTTATATTTTGTTGTCTGACCTAGAGATCTAATTACCATTCTAGGTTAATGACTTCCAAATTTATAATTCTAGTATGAAATTCTCCCATGAATTTCATATTCATATAACCAAAGTCTACTAAACATTTCCACCTGAATACCTAATAGAAGTCTCAAATTTAGTATTTTCAAAACTAAGTTCTTGATATCTGTAATATCAAGAATATCCCATAATATTCTCCATCATAGTTGATGATATCTCCATACTTACTTCCAGGTGGAAATTAAGACGCCATTCTTTTTCTCAGAGCTTCCATGTGAACTGTGAGCAAATCCATAATCTTAGCAACTGCCCCTAAACCTACCTTACTGCAACGACCTCCTCAGTAGTCTCCCTGCTCCTTTCCCTTAAGTCTATATTCAAGAGAACAAAACAAAGTCTGATCACAATACTCCTCTTAGCAAAATCTCTCATCAACTCTTTCATCTTATCTCTTCCTTACTAACCTCCTTTGTTATTGGGATTTATGCCTTAACTGAAAACTCTTGACGTGTTCAAGCAGGAACCAATTTCGAGAACCAGCCTGAATGTCTAAAAAGACAATGGTTAAGAAGGACAAAGACAGTGAAAATATCTGCTTTGTAACAGCCCTCAACACAGCAACCAGAGTGATCCAGTGTGGCCAACGATTTCTCACCTCATCAGGATAAAAGCCCAAAATATCACAATGGCCTCCGAGACTACAATTTTATGAACTGCCTTCTACCACTCCAACCCCAGCTCTTACTACTTTGTGCTCTTAATCTCTCTACTGGAGCTGACCTGGCTTTCAGGCTCTTTCAAGAACACACCAGACATATTTCCACTCTAGGGCCACTGAGCATGTTATCCCTTCTATCTGAAAAGTTTTCTGTCCAGATAATCTAATGGGTAATTCTTACCTCCTGAAGGAAGCCTTAATTCAAATGAGTTTAAAATGAGTTCTTATTTGTTCCTTCATAAACAAAACCTTTAATCTCCCATCTCTGAATTAGCTACTTCCTTTTGCTTTTTACTTTATCTCTTTAAACTACATCAACACACACAAAAATATACACTTAAAAAAAAAAAGATTCTATTTATTTATTTGGCAGAGAGAAAGATCACAAGTAGTCAGGGAGGCAGGCAGAGAGAGAGGGGGGAAGCAGGCTCCCTGCTGAGTAGAGAGGACTCAATGCAGGACTCAATCTAGGCCCCTGAGTCAAAGGCAGAGGCTTAACCCACTGAGCCACCCAGGCATGCCCCCCAAAATATACGTACAATCAATTTATTATCTATCTCTCCCCACTAGAATGTAAATGCCTTGAGGCAAAGATATCATTCGTTTTGTTCACTACTCCATCCTCAGTATCTATACCGTTGCCTGACACACGGTAGGAGCTAATGAAATATCTATTAAAGTATGCATGTATGCAGGTATGAATGAATAAACACATTTTAGAAATAAAAATTAAGAAGCCTTGGTAATATGAGTAAGAGAGGCAAAAGGCAAACAGGGAGCAATGTGGCCGAAGCAAAAATGAATTCTGTTTTGTTTTCTTCTCTGGTGTCTATGGTCATTAGTAAAGTTAGGTATTTCAGAATCTGGATTTCCATCTATCCCCATGAAATCTGTATTTATTAAACCTACATTTTATTTTTATTTTTTTTTTAAGATTTTTTTTATTTTTTATTTATTTATTTGAGAGAGAGAGACAGTGAGAGAGAGCATGAGCGAGGAGAAGGTCAGAGGGAGAAGCAGACTCCCCATGGAGCTGGGAGCCCGATGTGGGATTTGATCCTGCGATTCCGGGATCATGACCTGAGCCGAAGGCAGTCGTCCAACCAACTGAGCCACCCAGGCATCCCTAAACCTACATTTTAAAAGTAAAAGCTGTACATATACAATAGATCTTAAACTTTACTATTGTGAGAATTAAATATTGCTATAAAGGGATTTGAAGAGAAAGACTTTGTAAGTCTGTAACTTAGGTTTTCATTCCCTAAGAACAGGACTTAGTGCTATAATAGAGTTCCCTGAAAGCAGGTCTAACATGATATATTAAAGTATTTCAAATTTCTTTTTCTCTACACTTTAGCAATACAATAATCTGCTGTATGAATTTAAAGTTATTTATTATATAATAGTTCACATAAATAAAGAATAAATGTAGTTTAAATGTAAAGTTATGAAGCACAACAATAAATAGCACTTATCTTAGTTTGGGTTATCATAGAGCAGACTCTTTTTTTTTTTCTTTCTTTCTTTTTAAAAAACTTTATTTATTTATTTGAGAGAGAGAGAGAGATCACAAGTAGGCATAGAGGGGAAGCAGGCTCCCCGCCAAGCAGCGAGCCCAATGAGGGACTCCATCCCAGGACCCTGAGATCATGGCCTGAGCGGAAGGCAGAGGCGCAACCCACTGAGCCACTCAGGTGCCCCCACAGAGCAGATTCTACCACAAAGATTTAAGTATAAGTCAATTATTTGGGAGGGAAGTAGAGAGCTGAAAAGGAGAAAGGAAGGCAGCGCAATAAAAGCTGTGCTATTGGGGCACCTGGGTGGCTCCGTGGGTTAAAGCCTCTGCCTTCGGCTCAGGTCATAGTCCCAGGGTCCTGGGATGAAGCCCCACATCGGGCTCTCTGCTTAGCAGGGAGCCTGCTTTCCCCCCTCTCTGCCTGCCTCTCTGTCTACTTGTGATCTCTGTCTGTCAAATAAATAAATAAATAAAATCTTAAAAAAAAAAAATCTGTGCCATTAAGAAAAATACCACTGTAGAAGCTAGCATACAACACATACCTCAGAATCATCCTACCTGAAATCCTGAAATGTCAAGGAGTTGATGTATTTGTATACCAACTTTCATCAATCATTAATTCAAGGCTGTTCAAAGGGAAGAGTTAATATCCAGAACCTATAGACAAGTAATGCTTTGCTTTGGCAGCCAGAAAAAGCACACAGGGGAAAATGCAGATACTGTCAGGTAGAAGGTAGGCTGGCATACCATGAAATGTCAGAGAATATTTGGGTTAGCATCCAATAGTATCTGCTATAACAATGAACTCACCAGCCATCCTATGAATGAAAATATGAGTATTTCCACTGCACATACCTATGTTTTCCTTCCATATCTCAGCTCACTGCTTTCTCAGCCAGAAGTAACAAATATTCCCAAATTATGATTCCCTTGCTTCCTTATGAGTTGTTTTGCATGTACTTTTTTTTGCATTAAGAATATACCATTATTTTGCTTAAAAGCTTTAAAAAATGGTACCATAAAATATGTAGTCCTCTATATAAACTGTTCAGTTTTTCACTCAATTTTATGTTCCTAATATCCATCCGTGTAATATGTATAGCACTAGTTTTATTACTGTTTAATTGCCCCTTTTACTTCAGGTGAGTATCACTACCATGGTGCCTCTTACTGATCCAGATAGGTACTGCTAGGTATGATACACTCAAGAAAAGGTTGAAAATTACTGCCTTAACTCTTGCCTCTAGCCATTAACCTAGAGATCTATGCTGCCACAAGTGGTTTTGCATGCCTAGCCCGAGCTGTGATAGTTTTCTAATCATCCTCAAACTCTCCACAAGTCTGGAAGAATCCACGGAAAATATTCTAACACCTAACAGAAATTGAAGGAGGGAAGATTCTCCACTACCCCCACAGATGTTCTTGTAGAAATAAGAAAAATTATTTACTATTTTTACAAGCCAGGGATAAGTAAATTAACTTACTATTTTTATAGGTCAATATAGGCAATCTTTGATTTTATTTTAATATCTGTTTTTAGACATTACTGTTTCACAAAAGTTACTTTTCACAATAGGAATGCACTGTGATTCTGACACCGTGAAAGAATTCTAATCCTAAAACATAGTTTCTCAGAGTTACTATCATGAGACAGGTACCCCAGACCACAGCTTGGTAACCCAGGTTCTGAGAACACCAGTGGCAAACCATTTTGCAGAATGTCATTACCATAATGCTGCTTCAAGACAGAAACTTAGTGAAGATAATTTAAAAGAGTAAAACTGGTGGCAAAACGTGAATAGTCATACCTCATTTTTAGTATAAATTTTTTATACTCACACTGTACTGGGAAATGAGAGCACATATTTGAAGTGTCCGACATAACTAACATTAGCTATTATTTAATAACATTTAAAGGCTAGACAATGATCATAGATAAGAATGTAAACGATACCCAAAAAAGGAACTAATTTTAACACCTGAAAATACAAAGAAATTCTCTTACCTGCTTTATCCCATAGTAATCAGCAATACTGCTGATCAGCTCTGACATGGCCTGAACTTCATGAGATTTTTTCAAATTCATAAATTCATCTGGTTTCACATTTTCACCTGAACAAAAATAAAACAAAATTAAAATACTGCTATTAAAAAAACAAAATGTAATAAAAAATCATCAGTTAATGTTCATGTTTTCTGTAATTACATATGAAAATAATATAGAGATTCCACTGTGTCTGCATGGTAGATCTCCATTTATCTGCTATGAATCAAAATTTGAATTAAGAACATAAATAAGAAGATCCATAGAACATTATGTAAACATTAAACATTATGTTAAGAAAAAAATGTTCCTTGAGGGGTGCCTGGGTGGCTCACTTGGTTAAGTGTCTGCCTTTGGCTTAGATCATGATCCTGGGGTCCTGGGATTGAGCCCCACATCCAGCTCCCTGCTCAGCAGGAAGCTTGCTTCTCCTTCTCCCTGCTCCTCCACTGTGCTCTCTTACTATCTCTCTCTCAAATAAGTAAAATCTTAAAAAAACAAAATAAAAAGTAAAAATGTACCTTGACACACAAAAAAACCCCCAATTAATTACAAAGGAAAAGACTGATAACGACTAAAATGTAGGGAAAAAAATGTGGAGCTCTGTAACTAAGTAGTTCTATACAATACAATGCATAAGAAAACCTACTTATCTAAGTATAAGCCAATCTAACAGTGCTCATGATAGAAAAGCAGTGATAGAACAATAAACTAAGAACATGTTGGAAAGAATACATGAATATATATGAACAGTATATTGCTTTTTTTTTTTTTTTTTAAGATTTTATTTATTTGTTAGAGAGAGAGAGAGAGACAGAGCGCAAGCACAGGCAGACAGAGTGGCAGGCTAGAGGCAGAGGGAGAAGCAGCCTCCCTGCCAAGCAAGGAGCCCGATGTGGGACTCGATACCAGGACGCTGGGATCATGACCTGAGCCGAAGGCAGGCCAACTGAGCCATCCAGGCGTCACAACAGTATAATGCTTCTAATAACTAAAAAAAAACATACATACACACTTACCAGTTCTCTGTTTTTTACTTCCTTGAAGGGCTGTACGTAACTGCTCAAAAGGAGTACATATTCCCAAGTTTTGTACAGAATAATATCTCACAGCCAGAGCAAAGGCTTCCACACTCACCAGCTTCTGGGAAGTTTCACAGAATATTTTGGGAAAATTAGTAATACCTAAAAAGATCAGGATAAAAAGAGAAATGTTAGCAATAACTAGTTAATGCAAATTTGTGTGAGAGTTAAAAAAAATAAATGAAAAACACTGCATCTTTAGAACAAACTATAATATTTTCATTTTGTTTGAATTTTGACAATATCGCTAATGGTTCCACTGTATTTGTTAATTCAGCTATTAGTTATTTACAGCACTCAGTTTTCTCTTAAGAGTGTCAATTATATAACTAAACTCCAAATTAAAATTAAAATTTGGCCTTTTTTATCTTCCCAAAAACAAAACAAAACAAAAAAAAAAACCAGCAGCAAAATAAAAGTTTAAAATCCTGTTACACTGTAATGTGGTCATTAAATTTATGGATGGTCCTGGCTGACCTACAACTGTGAATTTAAAGGCAATCAGTCTACACTACACTGTTATTCCCTGTGCACACTGTGTGTGGAACAATGGCAATGTCCCCAGTGGTAGAGATGTTACTGTAAAAGAGCCCCTGCATCATTCAGACCATGGAGAAATTTTGCATGTGTGTGTTCAATGCACTGTCAATACGAGTTTTAAAACTCGTCATGTTAAAATTAGGTGAAAACAGTTCATTTTTTTCCCTAGTCAGTTTTAAGCCATATATTCTGTAAGTTTACTATAGGACCTACTGATTATTCCCACATGCTCACTCCTCAAGAAGAGTATGGTCAACTGTTATACTGCAAATATCGGTACCTCTCTGTGTGAGCAGCCTGTGTCCTGTTCAATTCTGGTGTGGACACATCTCACTGAAGTGAACTATGCCATTTCAAACAGAAGTTTAAAGAACTGGAGGATTTGCTATGCCTTTTTTTCCCAGAACTGTTAATCACTGAAGTATGTGTCAAGATGGAAGCTGAGTCCTTGAGTGACTATGACATGCACATCACTGATGCCAAACTACCATGGACTACAATACAAAGGAAAAGTAAACTTCGTTTTTTTTAGTCACTGAGCTTTTAGGTTTATTACTGCAGCATAATCTCATCTATTCTAATGGAATATATGGAAACACATATACACTGATAGAGTTGCTTTTTATTTGCTCAATTTCAATTTTCTATGGCTATTTTTATATATTTATTTAGGAAGCTTACAAAAAGGGCATTCCAATGTGTCCATAGTGGTTCAAATAAACTCTTTGGATGGATCAGTCTAATTAAGTTCATTCACTGAAGAGTCCTTTCAATAATTAAAAAGCCCCACACATCCATTGTTTAAATAAAGTATTTAAAATGCTCACCTTATGAAATGAAAGAATGGTACAATTCAGGAAACAACTTTGGTTCTACCAGAGAAACCAAACTATACACTATGAAGTCTATTCTAGCATAGCCGACGTTCCACAATTACTTATAAAATTATAAAAATTCATTCAAACACAAAGAAGAATGATTCTAGCAAAAATAAAAAGAAGAAAATTCATGAAGGCTTACAGAACTCTAAATAAAACCAACATGTTTAAGATAGTATCCTTTTAAAGCTACTATCTACTAAGTTGTTGGTGATGTTTACCATGTTAATCAAGAATTGGTAGAGACCTGTAACTTCCATTTCTGAATCAACTAAATAGAAATTTAAACTACAAAATTACTATAGTGAATTTATTTGAGATATAGTTTGTGTATTATAAGTTCTTTGGATATTTTACAAACTGAATTTACTAGCACAGCCAAGAGTAATAAAATTCACATCAAAATATTTAGGCATGATACAGAGGGGAAAACTCAGTCAACTATTAAGTGAGACTCTCAGGTTTAAGGGCAGTCTCAACATCCCCAAGTTCCAGGGCAGCAATTTCTCAGAGTGTGATAGAATAAGAGTATTAAATCTCAAAGTGCAGAGGGAATATTATAGTAGTCAGCTATTGGACAATGTTGCCAACAGAAAGAAATGTGATGTTTCTGTTGGAAAAGTAATGGTTCGAATCAACTTAACTATCCTACTGAAAATACTTGAAAAAATCCAAATCCAACCTGATCTAAATGTTTATTTGCTTTTAATTTTACGCCTCACAGAAATTTCAGAAATCTGGATATCTAAATTACAAAGCTACTATCTTTTTAACAATGCTTGCTTTAAAAAAAAAAAAAAAAGAAAGAAAGAAAAGAAAGGATAGTGTTCTGATTTTATCCATTAGTTTATGACATTTAGGGCTACACCAGTATATCTAGATAGACTAGAACCTGTGAAAAAATCTTTCTGAATTACCGAAATATAGCCTCTAAACTTTCTTTGTTTTCAAGTGATCTAGCCTGTAATTTCCACTAGCAATTTTTAAAGATTCAGAAAGAGAGAGAAAGGCAGGTCATGTTCTTATCTTTACTTCTACATCTGAAATAGTCTGTAAGTAAAGTTATGTGGCAATGGTAACAGTGTAAATAGTCTCCTCATAGTGCTTCTCTAGGTACTTGTAGAACAAGTTTGAGTTTGGCAACTGGCAAAACAGAAACCACAGTGTTACTCAGCCAATATTTACCTAATTATTAGTTAGCTGGATTTTTTTTTTTTAAATTCAGGAAAAGCTTTGTTTTTAAATTTGTTGCCACTGCACCAGCATATTAAGTGACTTGATTATTTTGCAAATATCTCCCCCTACTGGAAGTACCTGTTCTGCTTGATCGCATGCTTTGTCTTTATTTATTCTTATTTTTTGTACACCCTGGATCACTATTCCACAGAGGTTTCTTGTAATACTGGTTAATGGGAAAGAGAGTGGGGGGGTGGGGCGGGTAAAGAGGCAGGGGAGAAGCTATTTTCTGTTAATATGAGACCAGGATATCTCTAGGTTTCTGTTGTTTTTTGTTTGTTTGTTTGTTTGTTTGTTTTTTAACAGCAGAGATCAATGCTGTTAGTGAAAGATAGAAAAGTTACACATACACATACTGATTATGAAAATCTCAAGGTACAGAAATAAATAATGCTTCAAAACTAAAAAATTACAATCAATATATTTATATTTTACATAGTTTACATATTTACATTTTTTGAATTTTCAAAAATAAATGTTTGTTATTTTATTTGAATGTTATCTAGCACCTTAAGGAAGAATACTACTAGATTCACAATAACTCATTGAAATTATAACTAATATTTATTGTGCATATGCTACATGTCAGGCACCACGTTTTACATTTTACATTTAATGGAACAATCTTATGAGGTGATCTCCAGGAAGAAATAAAAACTTAGAGTGGCTACATGTTAGTCACATTTGCACAGACATCAAAGGGCAAGGCATGTGAACCAAGGCAGTGTTCAGGCCTTGCTTGTAATTCCCAAATTTAATTATTATCATGCCACAGCAATAAGGTCAATGGGCAACAAATGAAAACAGGAAAGACAGCAGTCAAAACAGCTAGGCAAGTGTATGACTGTCAGAATTAGGTCTGCAAGAATTCCCTCTGGCAGAGAGATCCATACCATGGTACTATCTTAAGATGGTTCATATTTACTTTGTTCATGTTCTTAATTCTTTCACTTTATTTCCCTCAACACCTCCCGCTCTGCCAGAAGTGATTTTAAGATTTTGAGAAATTTAATAATTTTTGCACACAGAACAACTGATGTCTCTGAAAATGACATAAAAAGGGTTTATAATGAGATTTTGTTGTAGTACCTATTTCTAGAAATAAAGCAACGCAACCGCTTCATGCCGTTTTAAAGCAACAATACCTTCATATGGCAGGCACTCAGTTAGGGGGTGAATGGATGAGTGAAAGCAATTCTTTAATATACTCACTACTGCAGCATCAGCAGCTATACTAGGAGAAACAAATTCTATGATTCTGAGGTGGTAGTGATCACTGAGGCCAGCCGGGAGGACTTCGATAGCACTGCTGAGCCTGTTAGAATAAAATCTCATCTCAGCCCTCATGTCTACAATTATAGGTGAGACAAGAGCGATTCAGAACATTTAGAACATGATACAAGATAAAATATAATTATGTGCTAAATGTTGAGGTTTAACCATGTTACAGGAGTTAGGACAAAGGTCACTATTACTATCCCACAGTCTAGAACTGTCCCATGCCCAGAATGTCATGAAAAATCAACAGTACCCTCTTTAATAATAATCTTCAAAGGACATGGAAATGTTTTATATTCATTTCTACATGCATATCCTACAGATGCCTCTAATTCAAAAGGTTCAAAATTGAAATGCATATTCTCGTGCTCTCGAAAACCTTTCCTTTCCTATCTTGTTTAATAATGTCCTTACTCAGAGCTGAAGTCTTCATGTTATCTTAAATGCTCCCTGTGCTCTCGCTCCACATATCCGTCACCCATCAATCTTAATGTAAAAATGTCTTTCATTGTGGAACTAACCACCATCCTTCCCTGTGCCCCATTATCACTGACAGAGTTCATACTCTATTAACTCTCACCGGTGCTACTGCAATAGCATCACAGGTGATTTTTTTTTTTCTTATTGATAAAACCCCCAGAAGCACAATTAAGTGCTCGTAAGTGTTGGCTGAGTTGAAATGAACATGTTTTCTAAAATGGAAATTTACTTATTTTCAGTGCAAATGTAACTGAACATTTTAAGGCTATGAGTTTCACGATGATTAACTTAGGCTTTACTCTTTTACACTTGTTCAATAGACTTCAATCAAAAGTTAAAGTCTGTCTTGCTGAACTTGAAAATTATAGGTAGGATGCATTAAACTTTATGAATATCTGAGTATCTCTATAATCCTATCACTTACATAAGGAAGAAAATAATGTATATACTGCTGTTTTTTAAAAAGTTAATTTATATCATCCAATTATATGCTAGGAAACTTTGCCTATGCTACTTCAGAATAATTTCAGGTTGTATATGAAATGAAACAATATGTCTGTTCCAATATTGTATGTATAAAGCATGTGTAACCATAATCATTTCAAAAGCATTTTCACATTTAATTAGTCACTTATAAAACTAAATGGGAAAATCTAACTACATATTTTAATTGTAACAGAAAATTTTCATAGTTGAATTTTGAGGAAAATTAAAATATTATACAAAGAAACAGCAATTTAGAAACTGACTTGCTAAAAAGTAACCTGATTAAAAAATTAACAATTCCAAGGTGCTTACTCTGTGCAAGGTAATAACTGAAACTGAATAAAGCTAATTTAAAATTCACTTATGGGACACATTGTCTTAACATTTACAAAGCACACATGCAGTAAATGTTCAATGTGGATTCTAGGAGGCACAGAAATTCCGTTAGAATACTGCTGAGATCCCATAAGGGATGTGCTTACTCAGGCCTCTGTGATTGTTTTTAACTCTCTCCGCAACCATCTTCTCTCAGGTATTTTCATGGTTCACTCTAACTTCCTTTAGGTTTGTGTTCCAATGTCACCATTTCAGTGAAAATTTCTCTGACAATTCTGCTTAAAACTGCAACCCCATTCAAAGACCCTTACCCTCTCTGATCTCTTATTAATTTTTTTCACAGCACTTATTACCATCTGACATGACAAGTAAGATCCAAGAGGACACAGATTTTTATTCATTACGGATTCCTCAGAATCTAGAAAAATGCCTGGTACTTACTAAGTAACTAAGTAACTAAGTAACAAGAACTAGGTTTGGATTGTGGTTCTCAGACTATCTATCTCTGTATAGCCATGAATAATGTATTTATTTGCTCTAAGTCTTGATATACCTATAAAATGGGAGGAATACACATATTTTATGTTAAAGAATACACACACACATATACATGAATATGTATACAAGTATTTAATGTAAGTACACACAGATGTGCACACATACATGCATATACACATATATATACCATCTTAATATAGAGCCTAGAACATAGTAGGCAACCCCTAAACCATGAATCCAAACTCAGTAACTATATATATTTCAGGATTTGTTGGAATACAAGGTTGAAAACACTCAAATATTTAGGCCCAGAATATCATACAGGTTATTATGGAAGAACCCAAAAGAAAGATCAATACATATACCCAGTTCCTAAATGTGGAACCTGCTGGGAGAAAGGAGGTTTAGAGTCTGGTATTTGGGTAGAAGGCCTCCATCACTAGAATAAAGGCACAACTAAGGACAAGTGAGCTGTAACTTGAAACACAACATAGGAGTCCAAGAGCCAACCCTGGGTTCTACATTCTAGGTAGGGTGACAGCAAGAATTATTCATTGTTGGGAGCATAGTGGTTAGCACTAGGTACCACTATTGCAGCATCAGCTTTAAAGTTGAGAGAATTCTAGTACTAATGATATTTCTCATGGGATTTAGTGTGAAATTTAATAGACAGGTAACAAGCTGGACTATGCCTTAAAGACCTGAGGTAGACTTTCAGCTTTTACTGTGTTTTAATTTTCTGTTATCAAAAGTATCTATTTTCAAAAAACAACTAAAACCAAGAGACAGATTACGAGAAATCTGACTTCAAACTCCATTTAAAGCATTTATGAGTAAAGTATTTGTAAATACTTTCTGAAGAATAAATTTTAAATTTAATAAATCAAGTATGATTCTATTATCAAAATAAAAATTAATTCCAAATTGTAAAACTTAAAAAACTGATGTTATAATTGCAACAGATACCTTAAAAATCAACTAATAAGTGCTTTGAAATGCATCTGTACTTCTCTTGTTCCTACCACAAACCTCTCATTTCCTATATTTGAATGTCACTTCTAAACACCACTCTTGGCTCTACCACACACAGTGCCACAACAATGCCAGTATCTTACTAACTAACATTACCACTGATCTCTTACAGAGAAGACAGTTTTTTTTTTCTATACATGGACTTGGACCTAGATTTCTAAGCTTTCAAAAATGAAGACTTTTCAGTTTATTTATTATTTGAGGCAGGACACAAAAAACTTTTGTCCCATGTAAACTGTAACTGTAAGCTTAATAGGGAATTTTGAAAGAGTAAAATTAAGTCACAACTCTGTCTTAAAATTGTACTTTTTTTCCTTATGCATTTTACTAACTTTAGCTTTCATATACTATTGTTAGCTAAAACTCCATTACTTACATTTCAACATTAATACAAAATGTATATGTCTATTCCACTCTTAACTCTTATTTAGTTATAATCATTTGCCAAGTAGGAGGATGATGCAAAAGTAATTCACATTAACTATACAGTTTTGTCTATATAGTTCCTACCATACTCCCAGCAGATTTACTCTTTACTTAATTTTTATAATGGTACAAAGAATTAATAAAATCAAATCAATATTATTCTTTAGGAGTCAATATTCAAGGTGGCTACAAACAGCTTAAATAAATAAAATGCCAAACTAAACTTTAAAATTGCCATTTTTGGTTTCAATAATCAAGAGGGAAGAATTGAGATTCAGTAACTGTCATGGGTGTTACTTAGAGATACTGGTTTGCCAAGCTACATCTGCATCTGAAATGGAGCCTCCCCTAAGAAGTGGAGAGACTGTTTTCAGCACTTAAAATTATCTTTAGCAGCTGAATTATGGTAACAGCCTAAGTGCCCACTGACCAACAAAGAGACAAAGAAGATGTGATGGATACATGCAATGGAGTATTGTTCAGCCATCAAAAAGAATGAAATCTTGCCATTTGCTGCAACAAGGACAGAGCTGGAGCGTATCCTGCTAGGTGAAACAAGTCAGTCAGAGAAAGACAAATACCATATGATTTCATCTGCATCTGGAATTTAAGAAATTTAAAAAAATGAGTGAAGGGGAAAAAGAGAGAAAGAGGCAAACCAGGAAACAGACTATAGACAACAAACTGATGGTTCCCAGAGGGCAGGTGGGGGAGGATGGAGGAAACATCCATCATGGGGATTAAGGAGGGCACTTGTGATGGGGATTAAGGAAGGATTAAGGAGGGCACTTGTGATGAGTGCAGGGTGATGCATCGAAGTGCTGAATCACTATATTGTACACCTGAAATAATATTACACTGTACATTAACTGTAATTTAAATAAAAACTGAAAAAAGGGAAAAAAATAAACGATAAAAAAGGAATAAAGACAAACTATACAAAAAAAGATTAGTTAAATGAAAGTGTGCAAATATATAAATAGCTTATAATATAAAGAACAAAAAGTTATGAGAAAAAAATGAAGAATGAGCACAGTGTTGGTCTAAATCAAAAAGAATTCGAATAGCTTTGTAATACTAATAACACTTTCAACCAGTGTTTCTTACCTTGAGGTCTAAGAGTTAAAGAAGCCTATGAATCATCTAGAGTTGTATGTAGTTTTGTGTCTATTTATGAACATAGATACCGTTTTTTTTTTTTTTTTTTGAGGAAGGGGCGCTATAGCATTCATTTAATACAGCCTTTTAATGGGATTTGTGACCTGAAAGATTAAGAATCATTGTATTTTACTGTTTTTTTCATCTTATATATTGCCAAATCTTAATACTATAACATGCAATTCAACCAAATATTTTTCCTCTGGCTTCCAGAGATCGTTTTAAATATTCAAAACATGATAACTAAATAGTGACTACCAAAACCACCTAGGATTATTCTTTCTTTCCTACTAGTAAAGAGCTATAAATTCTTTTTTTTTTTTTAAGAATTTTATTTATTTGAGAGAGAGAGAGAGAGCGTGAGTGTGCATGCTCAAGTAGGGGAAGGGGCAAAGAGAGAGGGGGGAAGCTCCATCCCAGGACCCTGGGATCATGACAGGAGCCAAAGGCAGACGTCCAACTGACTGAGCCACCCAGGAGCCTGAGAGCTATTAATTCTTAACACAAATTTTCTATTTTTGAAGTTACTCTAACTTTGCAAAGATAACCCTCTCTCCTCCAGTAATTTTATTATTAAGCAGAACCTCAGTGTTGATGGTCAAAGTTTCTAAGTTAGCTTTTTTAGATAATGCCCATCTAAGCAAACCAAATAAATAATTTAAGGTACGAAAACATATCAGTCTGTTCCATCTGACAAAATATATGTTATAAATAAATGGTTTTAAATAAATTTGCACGATCTAAATTTAAATCTCTAATGAAAAAGGCAAAATTGTTGCTTGTTTGCACAATCCCAGAGATATCTCAAGTGAGACATACAAGCACCCAATCCAGGAGAAGAATGAACCACATATGAACCACATATTTTATTTTTTGACAAAAAAATAAGTAAGTTAACTTATTTAAGCCAAATGTACATTCTAAGTAAATAGGGTGGAGTGCGGATATCAAGGAAGACTGAAAAAAGAAGACTGAAAAGAGCTAACAGAGGTAGAAGTAATTTGGGGCACCTGAGGGGCTCAGTTGGTTAAGTGCCTGATTCTTGATTTCTACTCAGGTCATGATCTAAGGGTTTTAAGATTGGGCCCTACATCGGGCTCCATGCTGGGTAGGGAGACTGTTTAAAATTCTCTGTCTCCCTCTCCTTCTGCCCCTTCTACCCTCTGGCCCTCTTTAAGAAAAAAAGAAAGTAGAAATAATTTATGCAGTTTAAATTTTTCTGATTAAAATGACCCTTCTTCTGTGGCACCAGGGTGACTCAGTTGGTTAAATGTCTGCCTTCGGCTCAGGTCATGACATCAGAGTCCTGGTATCGAGCCCCACAAGGGGCTCTCTGCTCCGTGGGGAGTCTGCTTCTCCCACTTTCTCTGGCCACCACTCATGCTTCTCTCTCTCTCTCTAGTGCTCTCTAATAAATAAATAAAATCTTTTTTTAAAAAATGACCCTCCTCCTACAAAAAGAATTATTTCCAGATAATTTAATAATGGAATTATACTTCCAAGCCTGTCTTTGGTAGAAAATACTATAAAATATTAAGCAGTATTAAAGGTTTATAAATATAGGTGCTGGAGACAAAAGGACAGATTCACTGTGTTTAGGTAACGCCTTTATAATCCATCCACAGATGCAAAGAGCAGACAATTAAGAGTAATCATCTTTGGGAAATAACTATTGACAAAGAGCCAGCTGTAGTGAAATTCTGTAATAAACTGAAAATACTGTCACTTTTTAAATAAAAATAATAGTTGTCGTGGCACATTACCTCACTAAAATGGCATAAGCATTCCTAAGAAACACATATAGATGAATAAAACAATAAATGAGGAACAGCTTAACATGCCAGGAGGGAAAACTAGAATTTTATTATGGAGAATTATAAAAACCCACGAAAGCAATACAACAACTGAAACACACACAGCTGGACATTTTAAATTTCAAATATAAAGAATGATAAAAAACTTATTTGAAAAATAAAATCAACTGGTTTTGGATAAAAACACTGGCACACAGCTGGAAATTAAATAATAATAATTATTTTATTGATATGTAATAATTATGTTAAAACATCTAGATAGAGAAAGCATTCTCTTGGGCAATGAATTAGGATATTCAATTAGAATTAGGATATTCAAAGATCACTTAGTCTAGGAAGTATAATACTATAATTCTCAGACTATGTCAAATGGAAAGAAACTAGAAGAAAATTCTGCTTAGAAAGGAAAACATTCATCTTCCCATTTTGTTTTGTACTAGAATTACTGATGTCTTTTCTCTCTCTTATTGGAATGTTATTTTTTAAAAAGAGATTATGCCCAGTTCACCCTTGTATTTAACCACAACAGCTAGTATCATGTTATACTAAGAAAATATTAAGTAATCTTTGCAAAAATAAATCAGGATATAAAAATAATCATGATTCCAAAAGTTGTGAGGCTTAGGAACTACTGACCTATTCTTAATTCTAATGACCACTACAAATTTTGAGAAATACTGAACTTGTAAAGGTAATAGAAGCAATGCTCAAGGACTGCTTATCTCTTCCTCTCTCCTCTCAACTATCAGGAGGGTTAAATTCATTTCAATCAACATCTGGTCCTTATAGCCTAGAGAAGTGATAATTTATACTATTCAAATAAAATATGTAAACTAATTCTAAAAATGTAAGGCAGCAGGTAAAGGACTGAAGAGAAATGAAGATGAAATCTTCAATCTTAAATATCTCTACTTGTGAGACCTTAAATACAAGGTCTAAACTAAATGCATTATTTCCCCCAAAGAGCTCCATCTGCCAATTTTCCTAAATTTTGTCAATGGTACATTCATCATTATTCCTCAAGACATTTCCAAAATCAAAATCTTGGAATTATCTTTGATTCCTCTATTTACCTAAACCCACATAAGAATCAGTCACCAAGAACTACCAATTTTCTCTATACAAATTCTTTTAAGACTCACTTCCTTTGCATTTCCATTGCCAGTTATCTTGCCCCACGTCCATATTTCAAATCTACAAACTATCACAAAAGTGACAGTGTCACATAGAAGAATGATTCCAAACAGTTTAACATACCAGTCTCCAGAAACTGGCTGCAATGTTTCCTGATTTTATTTTTAGCTATTTAAAAATTTATGAATGCTCTGCTCTCTGTTCCCGTCTCCACATATGTTTTATAGTTTTCATCTTTACCCTTTTGCTTATACTGCTCTACCTATTGGAATTCCCATGTACTCTACACTCAGCAGCTATATCAAATCTAACAAACATATAGTGAGAACCTACTATGTGGTTCTCACCATATGCTAGAGTCCAGAATTCACATACAAGTTATGTCACAAGAAGCAAATCAATCTAATACAATGTAATAAGTGCTCTAATAAAGGAAGAAATAAAGTAATGTACAAATAACTAGATTTGTTACTTCCTTCCAAATTATTTAGTATAATTTGATCTGGGCTTTGATAGAAAATGAAAAATAAGTGGATAGTTAGTAAATAATTGGGGTGGGACAAAGAGTATTGCATGAACAAAATGAGGGAGGGGAACGACACATGGCACATTAAGCAAATAAGGCAGCAGAAATATAAGGTATTTGGGCAAAGAACAGCAAGAGAAGTGCTGATAATACTACACCACAGCCTTCTACTTTCTCTCTTCAACTCTGAAGATGTATCTTAAGTGAGAAGTATTTCACCACTTTCATAATTAAAGTTGATCTGAAGTCAGATCCTGTGGGAAGTTCAAAAATTTATTGACTTGGTTGACCCAATTATAACTGGTCATAGGCTTTTTCATCTCAAGATTCAGGTTGATCCAGGCCCTCAACATGATCATGGGTTTACCACCAGGGACTAATAAGGTCTGGAGATAAAAATATTAAATCATTACATTCCATAGGACTTAAGAACAAGAAGCAACCCAAGATAACTTTTAGCCAAGCGACCCATACTATTTTTGGTTGCTGGTCTCCTTCCAGAATGTGAAACAAACTCCTGAAATCATTTTCAGGGACTACAAAGAAACTGAGTGGAGGCCACAAACCAAGAGCCATAACCTCTAGTACTTTGGAGGGCCAGGGAAATTCAGACAGTGATGCTACCTAGGGGATGAGGATACACTTGAGGGTATAAAGAGAGCTATTTGCCACATAGAGATAAGCAGCAAAACAGCCGGATTTTTTTTACTTTGTTTTCCAAGAGAAGCTACAATTCCGTGTGTGTGTGTGTGCGCACGTGTGCATATGTTAAATCTGTCAATTTTGAAATGTTGGCTAAAAAAACAGTTAACACTTAGTGGTCATGTAAGACATATCGATGAGACTGGGG
This sequence comes from Mustela nivalis, assembly GCF_964662115.1. NCBI lineage: Eukaryota > Metazoa > Chordata > Mammalia > Carnivora > Mustelidae > Mustela > Mustela nivalis. Next base: position 36,014,932 of record NC_139026.1, read on the forward strand.
GCAGCTATTTTCCACCTCAGTCCCTGAGGAACACCCTAGGCAGTTACTTCTTAGCTGAGGAAACTAAGGCCTACAGTTAAATATTTGTGCAATATTCACAGCTAATCAGATTTAGCGATGGATTATCCAGGTCTTCTGACTCTGGGCCCAGTCTGAGGGGAGTAGAATATAGAGAAGATTGCTAATATTTATTAAATGCCCACTCACGTGGTAGGTTTTAACATCTATTTCATTTACTTTTACACAGCCCCTATTGAGCAGGAATTATGAGTCCCATTTCTCAAAGGAGAAAACTAAGGCTCCAAAGCTGAACGAACTTGCACAAGATAGTACAGCAGTAAAGTATAGGAACCAGGATTCAAAACTAAATGTAATGACCACAAAACCCAAATTCTTTCTCTGCTGCCTCCTATTTGCTTATATTAACAGCTGAGGCTCCAGCTGGAGAGGAGATAGTGGATAAGGCCAGAAGATGAAGGACTTTATTCTGTAGAAATGCAGGCCTATGGATGGCTTTTGAGCAGAGGAACGACAGGACCAGAAGTATGAGTCTGGAAGACAACCGGAGAGCAGTGTGAATGGAGAAACAACTGAAATACAGAGTCGGAAGGCAAGAATAACAGCTCAAAGTGATTGCTAAAATTCTGTTGCAAGATTTAAAAAGGAGGGAACAGAACTATTTGCTATGGGAATGGGAAGCAGCAGAGGCAAGAGAAATTGAGGGAGAAGAGTTGGCAGATTATGAGCTAGAGTAACAGGAAAAATATTAATGCCTCTTATAGAGAAGCTCTTTAATCACTGAGGTGATGAGGTCAAAAAAACAAAAACAAATGCAGACCCTAGCAAGTATGAAGCCATGCAGGCAAGCAGGGTGTTTTTGTAAACCAGGGAAATAATCTAAATCATGATAAACCATAAAGACAGGTTATCATAATTGCAAGCTTCTGAAGGGTTAATGATTTGACCAAATTTAAATTAACAACAGTATAAAATGAATATCTAAACACATAGAAGTCACTCAAATTTATTCCAACTGGTAAAGTGTAATTTAAGTAGAATGAGGAGAAAAACGCCACAGAAGAGAGGAATCTTCATGAACTTTGTTTTACTAAGCATCTTAATAATGAAAAGATACAGGGGAGGGAGTGCCTGGGTGGCTCAGTCGTTAAGCGTCTGCCTTCGGCTCAAGTCACGATCCCAGGGTCCTGTAATCGAGCCCCTTATCAGGCTGTTCAGTGGAAGCCTGTTTCTCCCTCTCCCACTACCCCTATTTATGTTCCCTCTGTCTCTGTCAAATAAATAAATAATTTTTTAAAAAACAAAACAAAACAAAAAAAAAGCGTGGGGAGGATACACTAAAAACCAGAATATAAATTCAAGTTCTAAATGGTCTCACCTAAAAGGAACAATCTGAAAACACTTTCTATATATCAAATTAACAAAGTATGATAACAAATTACTCTGGGTTCCCAGATTTGTTTGCTTTTTTACTCTCCCTTACTTACAATTACAGTAGCAACCCAGGAACAGAGCTGACACTTGCCACTATCTTATGGTGTCATATCATTTCCATACTTGAAGTCTCCTAAAAAGATCCAGAAAAACTGAAAAAGGGAAAATAGAGTTCAGGAAAATACATTAGGAAACTGAATGAATAGAAGTTGAATACAACAGAGTAAAAGAGATGACACCAATTATTTCTCTGTTGTTTTCATTTTATATTTCAAACACATTTTCTGGCTTCATGTGTTTTGAATTAAACGTTAACACAATGTCAATACACCACAATCACCACCATCACCACCACCAACAAAAACTACTTAGGACAGCCAAGAAGCAATGTAATCTATTAAGATGCAATAAAAATAATTAAAGAGAAAGCTCAACAAAATAATAACCTATCACAGGCATACACTTTCTGCATTGTTCAGTTAAAATGATAGTAAATTAATTACACAGATGCTCACCAAAAGGAACCAATTCTAAACATTTATGCAGCATCCAATCCTGGAAAGGGTCATTTGAGTGACAATAATAAGAAACAGGAGAAGTAGCATATGGCCTCAAGAAGCTGGAAGAAGAGAGTCAAGAGAGGCTCTGGAGGCTCAGGCTGGGTCTTAGAGCGGCCCTGGGCTTTGGCAGTCACCAAGGATGGCTTTGCAGGTATAGAAACTGGATTTCCTGAGAGCTGAAGAGGTTTTCCACAACAGATTCTAAACAAAGTTACAAGAAATTGAGATATAAATTTATTAATATGCATTGAGAAATAGAATATTTATAATAATAATCCATATCATTCATTTGCCAGGACAGTCTACTAATTTAAAAATTAAAAATAGAATAAAGACAGATATTCTTAAAGAAAATTTTAATCATGCTGGATAACTGGTTGTCTCTGTACTCCAGATCTATTTCTACTTCATAAAACATTTTGGCTACTGTAGCTCAGACTATCATTTCTCTCTTACTTTTTAGAATAATTTTCCAGACTTTATGAAAACCAGTAAATTTCTGAAGACCAAGAGATGATTCATTTGAGAATATTTATACTTATATACCTAGTATTACTTCCTAAAGATACAGCCTTGTTCCCTTAAAAGGGGTATAACAAAATCTTACCTCTGAAATGAGACAGAGGAAACCCCTTTGTCCCATCAGAAAAGCATTTAGATCCATCTCGCTGGTTTTTTCCTTGCAGATGGCTAATCCCACCTACATATGTAATGATTTTTAGAAATTTTAACCTGAAGCGATGCCTGTCTTGCTTTTACCTTCAAATTCTCAGGGTATCTTATTATAATTTGCAATGTACTGAAAGAATTATGAACTTTTCCCAAAGGGAAAAAATAATTACTGATTTCTATCCCTTCAAATTAAAATACTTGGAACGAATCATATATAAATAAAAATAATAGACATAGTATAGACAGAGACTGTACCAGAAATAATAGCTGTCTAGTTCAGTACAACTTTTCAAGGGGTACATTCAGTAATACTCATTATAGTTCTATGCTTCATTCATTTTTTAACACTTTTTTATTTAAATGCAATTAATAAACATATATTATTGATTTCAGAGGTACAGGCCTGGGATTCATCAGTCTTATATAATACCAGGTGCTCATTGCAACACATGCCCTCCTTAATGTCCATCACCCAATTACCCCATTCCTCCAGCAAACCTGTTTGTCTATGATTAAAAGTTTCTCTGTCTCCCTCTCATTTTGTCTTGTTTTATTTTTTCCTCTCTTTCCCTATAATCCTCTGTTTTGTTTCTTAAATTCTACATATCATTCATTCTTTAAGAATCATTTACTTTCCTCATCTGTATGTCAGAAACTGTTTAAGATGCTGAGAATACAACAATGAAAAAAGCAAACACTGTACTTTGGTGTGTATATGACTAATAATGTAGTTGCAACTACAGACAAACCAATGGACAATAACATTTGTTAATATGGCAGAGAACACAGGTGTTATAGGAGGCATATACATTTCCAGAAGTTCCTGACAATTTCTTTCTTTTGAGGAAAGATACCATCACCACTAGAAGAATCATCACCACGACCGTCATCATTTACTAGTCACAATTTATTGCACCCATGCTATATTCCGAGTTCTACATTGAGAGCTATGGTATATCATCTTTAATCTTGACTGCAACTCTGCAAAACAGGTAAAATTTTACTTCTGAAAAAAGAAAAAAAATCAGCTGTGACAGACAGATGTCAGTTTATAACCACCTTGGCACTGACATATAGGTCATACATAGGTCTTCCTTACTGAATACAAAAAATGTCATAGTATACCAATATCAAAACAAGGTCTGTGACCATGACTACTCCATAATCATGTCTGGGCACAGAGAAAAACAAGACCATTGTGCAAATATAAAAGTTTCCACGCACATGGTGAGAAAGGAGGCCTTGTGCCAATGGGCAGCACCAACTAACCACCAATGTGAGTGAGATATCATGGAAGCAAATCAGCAACTGCAGCAGCCCAGCCAACATCTTGACCATGACCTCATGAGACCCCAAACCAGATCCACTCAGTTAATCTGCTCCTGGAATTCCTGGCCCATAGAAACTGTGTGAGATTGTGTAGTTTTCAGTCACTTGTTATATAGCAAGAGATAATATAAAACACTAATATAACTGTGTCAATATGCATGTACTTTTCCAGTTAAAAGAATTATGAAGTAGATCATATAATTAAATAATAATGCTACATTTTCCTTTAATTCTTCAAGATTATTCCTAAGAGTATGCCTTCTTCTAGTTCTTTGAATATAGTTATAAAAGCCAATTAAATCCAACACCTGAGCCCAACAGGATCAGCTCCTATTAACTCATCCCTGCTTCCCCTGCCCCGGTCACACTATTCTTTAATTCTGTGAACATCACTACTTAAATCCAACATTAGGGCTCATTTGGAATTAGTCTCCTAAGTATGAATCACACTTTCTGTTTCTTTGAACATCTAGTAATTTGGGGTTAAAAAGCAGATAATTTGTTGTAGTGAATCCATTTTATTTTTCTAAGGGTTTGTTGTAGTTGAAATTAACTCGTCTGGACTCAAACTGTGAAACCGATCTCCCATCTGTGTGAAGCTCTGATGTTTCTGCTCAATTACCAGTTTACTAGCCTGCCCACTAAGGGTATTCCAGAACCTGTGTAGTTCAGCAGTCAGACAAGGATTTGGGAAGATTTTTATAGTCAGATTGCAAGGTTCTTCCTCTTTGTGGTTACCTTGGTTTCTAGGATTCCCCAGCCTACATTTCCACTTGCTCTACAAGTCTTGAATTCTTTCCTTAAGTACACGAATTCAATCAAGCTTCTCATTTTTGCCCCCCAAGCTGTGTACACTCTGGGGAACATGTTCTGGCAAAGGTGCAGTAAAGTTACAAATCTCACCAGAAGTTTCTCTAACCCCCTAGTTTTGCCAGCAATTTTGATGGACTCTGCATGTGGCCATGCATGTGACCTCTAAACTTAGAAGTCATCCAGGGCAGAGTTTGTATTTTAGATCTCAACCCCTTCTGTGGCTGTCCTGCTTCCAGAACGTACCCCTTAAATATCTATCTGCTGTATCTCTGAATTTTGCCATTACTACCATGATCTGGCAAGCATGCAGCTTTCCATTGCCAGATCTGTGAGCCTGGGCTTGGGGCACAAAAGAAAGCAAGAAAGCCATTAACTCCCAGCTCTTACCCAATCAGTAGAAACCTTCTATGGTAAATTCTTTCACTTACCTTAGGTCATTTTCCAGAACCTTCCAGTAGTTTTTTTTTTTTTTTTTTTTAAATAATCTGGCCACTGCTTATCATTATTATCTGCTAGAGAAACTATCTGACCTCTTCAAATTGCCATTATGTGAACTTATTTTATTAGCCTCATATCCTGTCTTCCTGCTTCCACCCTTCCCTTCGGAAAGCCTCTTCTCCACACAAAAGCCAAAGTCATACCTTTAAAACATAAATCACATATCACGCCCCCCCCCCCAAATCCTTGAAGAGCATTCTACCTCACTCAGAGTAAAGGCCAATCCCTCATATGGCCCGCAAAGTCCTATATAAAGTTGCCCCAGACCACCTCTCAAACCTTATCTCAGCAGTCTCACCTGGACCATTCTCCTGTGCTTCCGATACACCTAGCACACTCCAGCTTGCTCTTCACTTGGCCTAAAACACTCTTCCCTCACTTAGTTGCATGACTGGCTCCCCTCACTTTCTCCAAGTTTCTGTTCAAATTTTGTTTGAACAGAACAAATTTTGTTTGTATCTGTTCAAATTCTGTTCAAATTCTGTCTTGCTAGAGAAGACTTCCCCAGTCACCCAATCTAAAATAGCATTTCTCTCTATCACACATCCATCATCTCACTTTCCCTTCCTTGCTTTGCTTCCCCTCATTGTATTTACCGCCACTGATCTCACTTACTTATGTACCATATACACATATGGTTTACTATACAATTAAGCTCACATAAACATAAACTCTATGTGGTGGGAATTTTGTTGCATCCAGTATCATAACTATAGGGCCTAGAACAGAGCCTGGTAGGTAGAAGGTGCTCAATAAACAGGAGTCAAATAAATGAATGGGGTAAGTGCTGTTGTCTCTTAGGCATTATTGTATTAACTCATGTTACTTTCATAGTACCCTATCAATAGGCACTATAATTATCCCTATTACAGATAAAGAATCAAAGCACAAAGATCTGAAGTCCAAATTAACAAAACAAGAAGTGGAGCCAGGATTTGAACTCTGGCAGTATTATCTGCAAAGCCCACTGCATTAGTCTGCTCTGGCTGTGATAATAAAATATCAGACTGGGTGGCTTGAACAACAGAAATTTATTTTCTCACAGTTCTAGAAGATGAAGGATAGAGGTGATGGCAGAGTTAGTTCCTGGTAAAATTTCTATCCTTGGTTTGCAGATGGCTGCCTTCTCACTGTGTCCTCATATAGTTTTTCTGTGTGCCCTCCTGGTGTCTCTTCCTCTTCCTGTTGGATTAGGGCTCCACCTGTACTGACCGCATTTAGTCCTAACTGCCTCCTTAAAGGCTCTATCTCCAAATACAGTCCCAATGGGGAGTTAAGATTTTAACATATGAGTGGGGGGGGGGTTCCAATTCAATCTACAATACTTGTAATTTATACCCATTAAACATAGTTGTTTTCAACATCTTTTGTTTTTATTTTAGAGAATTAAGTATGTCCTCTTTAGTTCTTTTTAGATGGACAGTGGAGAAGAAACTTCCAGGATCCTGACCAGGCCATACCATCACCTGGAAAGTGAAATCTACTAACATAGCTACACTCAGGATCTTCAAAACAGGGTGATCTCCTCAAACACCAAATGATTGGGCCAAACATTTGCTAGTGTACTTTCACACACTGTGCATTAACTCAGCGCAGCTCTGGGAATTATGTTTATTTGTAACTCCTCATACAGAACCAGCAGAAAACCAGATAATTCTTGTGAGCCCCTAATGGAGCACTAATAAGAGCCCCTAATGAGCTTGGATCACCAGTCTTCTTGGTGAACCTTAAACACAAAGTGCGTGCTCCTACCTCAGGGCCTTTGACTTCCCTTTCAGATAGCTTCATGACTCGTTTTTCTCCTTATCCAGGTTCCTTTTCTAGTTATCTACATGAATTCTTGCTGGAATAACCTATTTAAAATTGCAAACATACCTTCCCCCTGCACTGCCCGTCTATTCCTTCCTTTTCTACTTGATTTTTCTCTGTGGCATTAAAAAAAAAAAAAAAAAGTCTCTTCCTTCTAGAATACAAGATGAAGATAGGGGTTGTTGATTGTTTTATTTGCTATTTCCCTAGCTCTTAGGAAAGTGCTCCTAGCACACAGCGGACACTTAGTAAATGCTTGCTGAATGAATGATCCTCCCCAAAGTTAAAGAGCTAGTAAGTGGTAGAACTAGAATCTGAACCACATCTGAACAAAAGCCTAAAAATTTAACTGCTAAATTATGCTGTGCATAGCAACCATGTGATGTAAGCTTTAATAAGACACAAATATGTTCAAAGAGCAAAGACTGTTCTTCTCTGACACAAACAACAGACCTCATATAGTGATAGAGAAAATGCCGATACAAAAATTAGTATTCCTTACAAACATGAATTATAAAAATTCCTTCTTTTTAATAGTAAGGCAGCTGGCCATTTGTACAATTGAATATTTTGCGTAAAAGTTTGCAGGGCCAGAAACATTTCAAAAGTAAACAATGGGTAGTCTAGATTCCATCATTGTATAAATAAAAAATTGGCTGTAAGGTTTTCCCAAAAGATAGTAGTATTTTATTCCTAGCCCCAACAGAATGAGTTAGTGGTGTAATTCATTCATTCATTCATTTGGCAAATACTATTAACCATTTACACTGACCACGCTTCATACTAGGGATACAGCAGTGAACAAAACAATTCTTATATTTTTAAAGGGGAAACAATAAAAATGAAACAAACAAACAAAAAGGAATGTATTCATATCACAAAAACATTGGTTTTGTAATAAATGGCCTTTGTAATTCACTCCTGAATAATTCAGAGTAAACTTTTATCACAGCGGTAGAAATTTCAGATGACCCAGGTTTGAATCTCCATTGCTGTGACCCTGGCAAACTGCAAACTTCAGGTTGCAATTTCACAAATAGGGGAAAATAGAACCCATCTTGCAAGCCTGATATACGCTCAATGTTAAATGTTGAAAAAGAAAATATGCAAGAAAATACTTAGCACACTGCAGGGTAAATAATAAATATCAAATAATCTTATAATAAGGATATATAAACAATTTCTTTCATTTTGTGAAACCCAATATGAAAATCTTGGGCTTCATATTTAATTACAATTTCCTTTCCTTTTTGGGAAGTTATCATAAGTCATTCATTTATTCATCCATTCAACAAATGTACAAAGTCAGGTGGTGCTACAAATACATCAGTTTACAGGACACACACAGTGTCCACACAACTTGGGAGACTGTGTCCCAATAAGGACTCTGTCCATATTACCCAGTATAAGTACTTATTATCCTTATTACCCAGAGTAAGTACTGGGTATTATGAGACCAAACTGATGCCAAACTTTTCAACAAGAAATAGTAATTTTCTTTCTTTCCTCCCTTCCTTCCTTCCTTCTTCCCTCCCTGTTTGTTTGACAGAGAAAGAGCACAAGCAGGGGGAGCAGCAGGCAGAGGGAGAGGGAGAAGCAGGCTCCCTGGCTGAGCAGGCAGCCCGATGTGGGGCTCCATCCCAGGACTCCGGCATCATGACCTGAGCCAACGCAACACGCTAAAGACTGAGCCACCCAGGCGCCCCAAGAAACAGTAACTTTAAACCCGTATTTACCAAGTCCTATTACAGGAGTCCCCCCGTAATGGTACTTTGCGTTTTGGAAAATGCTTAGTGAATAAAGTTCACTACCAAGGGCAAACTGCAAAGTTAAGAGAAATCCCAGAAGCCACTTATGGTGTCGTCTCATCATTCTATTTCTAAAATGGACTCACCCTAGCAGAATCTAAGTTTCTCGAAGGCAAGAAACCCCGGAGCCTACGAAAATTAATGGCACATAGCAGACCCTTTGTAACAGCTTCAAGCGAACTAGTACATATTCCAGTTCTTCACTACTACCATCCTAATCCCTGATCGAATCATCTCTTTCTTGTACTACTGAAAAGCCTTCTAACGGACCTCAGTTGTTGCTCCATCGGTCTGTTCTTCAAATAACTATAAAAATTATTTTTCTTCAAATGTGAGGTTAAGTCCTTCCGAAGGCTTCCCATCACACTGATCACACCTGCCATTTCCCAGCGCCAGGCTCCCGCTACTTCTACTTTCCTCCTGAACCTCAACCAGCCCCGCTCCTCTGTGCCTCTGCGGTTCTCGGGCCCTGAAATCCTCTCCTGCGGCTCGCGGCAGGCTGGCGCCTCCTCCCGCTTCTGACCACCTCCCACACAACCGCTTATCACATTTAACTGGTTTTTTTCTTGACATTATCAACATGTGAAATGATCCTGGGGGTGTTTCATTAAGTGTTGATTTATCTTCCGCCGTCCCCGTGAGGAATCTATAAGCATGTTCCGCTTGTTTCCCTCCAGTCGAGAAATGGTCGAATTACTCGAACACCACCCTCCGCGCGATTTCCTGATCTTTTTAAATTGGGACAGACACCGGGACCCAGGGATGATCGCGATTACCCGGAAGAACGTCCCAGGCCCGCCCCGCCACGAACCTGACTCCACTTCCGCTGCCCCCCAGCCAGCCTCCGCCCGCCCTTCCGCACACCTGTTTCCGCTTTTCTAACACTAGGGAGACGCTTTGTTAGGCCGGACCGTCTCTCCTCCCTGCCTGTCCCGCCCACCTGCCGTTTACCTGATTGCTTCTCGGCTTCCGCCAGGAGGCGCGCCTCCAAGGGTCGGGCCTCAGCCTCTGCCACTGACTTCCTCAGTACCCCCAGCACGGTCTCTGGGGGCAAGTCGACCAGTTGCTCCCATACGGACTCCGTGTAGAAGTCCACCGTATGTGCATTGGAAATGGACAGGGCTTTCCTCAGGAACTGCAGCAACTCCTGCAACTTGGCACGCAGCGCGAACAGGTCCTGGGTCACTGGGAGCGGGAAAGAAGCCGCCATAACGCTCACCCTCCGGGGCTGTAGGTGGCGCAAACGTAGCCGCAAGGCAAGGACTCGGTCGTAAGTAACAAAGACCGAAGGAATAGAACTCCGATTTGGACATTAGTTGGGTGATGGATTGCTTTTGTCTCATGACGTATTTTAGCAGCGTCGGTTACGTTTTTCTGGCGACTTGGTTGGTGTGCCATGGCGCCGATAAGGCGGTTAGCCGAGTGGTCAGCAGAGGATTTGGGGATGCGTAGCCAAGGAGTTTGTTCGGTCGGACTCAAGAATAAGAATGTGAAGCAGAGGACTTGGCGATCTAATCACCCGCAGGCCTTCGTGGGGAGCGTTCGCGAGGGTATGTAAGAAGACAGCCTTTTACAAATCTTAAGGCCTGCTAAATTATAGGATACGCTACCCGCCGAAGCAGGGAAGAAGGATTTAGGAACCAGACCCGGCCCCGCTTAGGGCAGAGGAAGCCGTTCTTAAACCCGCTGAAGCCGTGGGCTTCCCAGAACTGTGAATGGGAGGAAGAGTTAGTGTTGCTAACTAATTCTTTTAAGTGTCTCCCTCGACTTAACCCCATTCTTAATCAGAATTATTTTTCTCTAGAGTTTTCCGGTGAAACCGTAAGCGGAGACTCTATGGTTCCAAAGCATTCCAGTCTTTTATTACTGATCTTTGCTTCGCTTTAGTTTGTTTTTGTCTTGCTGTCAGCAAGTTCCCTTGAATTCCATTTGGGCTGTATAAGTCTTAAGTAAGTTCAACTTTTTCATAACTGCTAGCTGTCTAGAAAACCATAGACCATCTCTCTTGTAGGAATTACTTTAGAAAATAAGTCGTATAGTGTTTCTCTAAGGTAAAATTATTGATATGAGGGTGTTTTTTTTTTTAAGTATTGAAGATGAGGATTAACTGTTTTAGGTGAATTAAAGAATTTGTTTTGACTTTGGGTGCGGTAAATTGGATTTGTGCAACACTAATCATTTTCTCTTCTTTGGGCTTATCACTGAGCGTGCATGACTGATGTTAACCAGGTGTTTTTGAAAAGGACCAACATACTATCTTTCCGTTACCTTAAGCTTGTTTTCTTCAAATGACCTTTTAAAGCAAATTAGTGTAATTCTAGCTTCTGAATGTGATGATGTAAGAAATTTTCCTTTTTAAACTAACAGCTACATTGTTTTATGCAGTTTATTTTCTGAGAAAGTAATTTATGGTTGACACTCTTCAATAGGACAAGGCTTTGCATTCCGAAGAAAGCTGAAGATTCAGCAAAATTACAAGAAATTGTTATGGAAGGAAAAGAAGGCCCAAACCTCACAGGAATCCCAGTTCACAGACCGATACCCTGAGCATCTGAAACATCTTTATTTAGCTGAAGAGAAAAGACTCAGGAAGCAACTTAGAAAAGTTGAACAGCCTTTATCAGAAGAACAAGCTGATCAGCCTTTGGGAAAGGAACAGTGTGGCATCAACCAAGCTTTGTCAGAGTACTGTAGTTTTGAGCAGCCTCAGTCAGCAGAACAGTGTAGCACTAGAATGAAGTATGTATTGTCTTCTTTCCAAATCCTTTTTAAAGATTTGTTTATTTATTTTAGAAAGTGTGAGTGGAAGGGGGGGGAGGGGCAGAGGGAGAAAGAACCTCACACAATCTCCTTGCTGAGTGCAGAGCCCACCCAAAGTGGGGCTCAGTCTCAAGATCACAAGATCATGACCTGAGTTGAAACCAAGGCACCCAGGCACCCCTCAGATTCTTTGTTGTAGATATAAGCAGTGTTTTATGAACTAGATTATAGGACACATTATGGAATTGGAATTTTTCTTACTTAAGGAGTTACAGAAATCACAGTGGATTATGCAAAAATATTTTCAGGGAAGCTTTCTTTTAGCTTAAATGAATGTGTTAGGCTAGTTTCAGTTGATGGAAGAAGTAATGAAATTGGAATGAAAAGATCTGAGTTTTGGGTTTCAGCCTCTTGAGTATATTTAATTTTTTGGGACCATGGTTAACTCCTGTTACTAATACATGTTTAAAAAAAAAACTAACCTTTGAGAGGTATTATAATGTAGGGGTTAGTACCAGACTCTGGAGCTGGACACATATTGGTACCTGGTGTCCTCTTCTCTGAAATAGAAATGATAATAATTAGTATGTAATTCAGAGCTGCCATGTTTTACAATTCTAGAGTGTATTATTCACAGAGATCCCATGGTATCTCCGACCCATTTCATGATGTTGGGAAGTGAGTTTATTTATATAAGATACTTACAAAGGCATATGGCACGTAGGAAGTGCTTCATGGATGTTAACTGCTGCTATTAATACTATTCTGGATTTTGGGGGCGCCTGGGTGGCTCAGTGGGTTAAGCCTCTGCCTTTGGCTCCAGTCATGATCTCAGGGTCCTAGGATCAAGCCCCTCGTTGGGCTCTTAGCGGGGAGCCTGCTTCCACCCTCCTCTCTCTCTCTCTGCCTGCTGCTCTGCCTACTTGTGATCTCTGTCTGTCAGGTAAATAGATGAAATATTAAAAAAAAAAAATACTATTCTGGATTTTGTTTCCGGAGGACATAGACTTGGTCACAGTTAAAAAAACAAATGGCACAACTGTATAACACTTTGGTTTTATAAGAGCTAACTTACAAAGCTTTCTCTACACATATCTCAAGTTAAAAAACTGTTGAAACCTAAACTAGCAGAAAATCCAGCTGTTACTTGGAAGTGTAACATTTTAGTTCACTAAAATACTGTGCTTTAAAGTTGCTAACTATTTGTGGTAAAAGTAACAGGAAACAAAGCCCTAGGAAAAAGTGTAATGGACGTAAAGACAGAGACATTAAAATTTTTTCAGTAGGTTTGTGCATCATATTATTTAATAATGAATGTAAAGCTCTGGCATATCTAGAATTGTAGACTTCAGTTCTTTGGCAATCTGCAAATGTAGATTATTATTCCTGGTAATAACTGAGGTAAAGGTTAAATCATGAGACATATGAAAGTAACAGTCATATTCTTAAAGATTACTTACTTTGAGGTAAAAGCAGAAAAAAAGGCATTGAAAAAGTTAAATAGAACTGTCATAATTGGAGAAAGAGGGTAATACAGAGACAGTGAAGTCCACAGATGAAAGTTGTGCAAAGTAGGGATTGGTCATCTCTCAAATACTGTAGAGTCCAGGAAAAATAGGACTGAGACCAAGTCTTTGAATTTATGGTCTAAGTAATCATTGGTAACTTTGGAAAGATTTTAATAGATAACCCTTACTAGGATTTTGACCTTGCATCCATGTGGCATCTGAAGCCATGGTGATGGTTATGAATGGCATGGACTGTTCATTAGAGAGAGCAAACACCAGATTACAAAGAGTTAAAGAGGGACTGTGAAGAGAAAAAACAAAAGGAGGGAGTGTGAAGTGGTCATCCATGACTGAGTAGATGAATTAAGAGATGATCAAAGCGCTCTGGATTAAAGTTCATTTCATCTATAACTTCTTTCACCTCCTTCAATTTAATGCCTTTTCCAGCCTGTCATTTCTGCCATTGTGCTGGTTTCCTGTTTGTTAACATTTTAGGAGCTTTCAGGACTTTTTGTATTGTCTCTGGTTTAATATTTCTTCAAGAGTTCTCCATTTACCATTTTTTAATTATATTTTGAAAGCTGTAACTATTTTTAGCATGTTATTTGGACATTTTACTATAAGATTTTTGTTCTCCTTTTGCCAACCTCTCCTCCCTGCTCTATTACTTTGCATCACTGAGATTTTATTGTGCAAGTACTATATTTGACGTAATTACTTCATAATTTTGGTTACGTCACTTTTTTAATCCTTTGACTTACGTATCTTTATCTTTAAAAGCTCCATTACTGTTTCAAAGAAAAATAAAAAGAAAACATCGAATCAAAAAGCACAGGAAGAATATGAACAAATACAAGCTGAGCGTGCTGCTAAGAAACAAGTAAGATCTTTTAAAATACTTAACTCCTTTTTTGAAATTTATTCTAAATGTAGCTGTATGTAAAGCTGTGTCTTTTAGTATGTCCATATAGTATGTCCTGTGTAAATATTTGCTGAATAAATGAGTAGTTTGAGCAGAGCTGGAGAATTTAAACAGTCAAATTCTTTTATTGTTTATATTACTTTTGAGAAGAGATACTAGTTGGTCAAGAATGGGATTTTTTAAGATTTTATTTATTTATTTATTTGAGAGGGAGAAGGAGAGCGAGCAGAAGAGGGGGCAGTGTCAGAGGGAGAAGCAGATTCCCCACCGAGCAGGAGGCCCAGTGCTGGACTGGATCCCAGGACTCCAGGATCATGACTTAAGCCAAAGGCAGTCCCCAACCAAGTGAGCCACCCAGTAGCCCCAAGAATAGGATTTTAAAGGTTGTGAGCATATGGGGCAACATTTTTCAAGGGTATGGTCCAAGAAGTTGCACTTTTAACAACTGCCTCAAGAAATTCTTGGGGCGCCTGGGTGGCTCAGTTGGTTAAGCGGCTGCCTTCGGCCCGGGTCATGATTCCAGGATCGTGGGTTCGAGCCCCACATCGGGCTCCCTGCTCAGCAGAGAGCCTGCATTCTCTCTCCCCCTCTCCCTGCCGCTCTGCTTACTTGTGCTCTCTCTCTAGCTCTCTGTCAAATAAACAAATAAAATATAAAAAAAAAAAAAAGAAATTCTTAGTATAATAAAATTTGAGACTACTAAGGAAAGTGTAAATGATTATCATAATTTTACATTGAAATAAAAATCGGAGGGAGGTCTTAGAATAAAATATTTCTTTAAAGAGTCGATCTTGCCTATTAAAAAGCTTCCTAGATTAACAAAAAATTACCAACTTTTATTATTCAGAAACCCATAATCAAAAGTCTTTTACAAATGAGTACAATAAAATTATCCACAGCTTCAACAAAATTTTGTTTAATCTGTGGTTTTTATTTTTTGTATTGAAGGTTTATTAATCTATCACTTTAAAAAGGCTATCACATCAATCAAACTACTTTAAAAATCATACTGACATAATTTATTTTATGTGTTAGCTTTAGAATTTGTATAAGAAATCTGGAAGTTTAACATCTAAAATTCTCGTGATTATTCTTAAACTAGTAGACTAGGGTGAAGCAAAAACATTTCTCTATGTAAGTACATAGAGAAATCATAGTTAGTTACATTATATTCTTTTCTAACCAACCATCTGACATCTGCCACCTTTGTAAATAGTATACCAGATAAGGTAAAGCCCATTATACTGTAAAACATTTAGTATCTTTTTAAAATTTTCTTTATAAATACTAGGGCTATGTAGTCATGAAAATTGACAGTTTCTTAGAACTTGTAGATACTGAATGTCAGTATAAAAAGCTGTAATGCCCAATCACGAGGAATCAAAGAAGCACCCATAATAGATGGTAAGACTGTTTAATTTACTTTTTTTTTTTTTTACTTTGTTTAAAGAAACTCCAGAGAGGTAAACTAGATTGCACATACCTTAATTCATAAATAAGTTCTAGAACTTTTGTGCTTAATAAAATAAATGATGTACTGAGCCATAAGAGACCATAAGTTTGAGTGCTAATAAGACTTTGAATTCACGAGATCTAGATGTGAGACTTGCTGTGCTGAGTATTTGGGATTTGGGGCAGGTCACTTTCAGTATCATTGAGAATCAACTTCTCATCTGTAAGATGAAAGTAATGGCTTAGCATAAAAGTTTTACAAGAATGGAATATGTTCTTATGGGAAGGCACTTTGATAATTATGTTACCATGCAAATACAAGCTGAGTCATTTGGGGGCTATATGTGTTACCAGGGAAATTACAAAGCACGGTACATATTGCATTATTTAAGAACCTTCATTTAACTTTCATATTTAATTTAGTAAAATGTTCTGCATTTCCAGTAGGTTTACATATAAATTTGAATTTTTTTCTTATGCTTAAATGAATTTGAGTCTTTATCTTAGCAAGTCAAACGAACGTGATAATTCTTAATCAAAATCATAATGCCTAGCAGTGTTCTGCCTAGTGTAGAGTCAGTAAATGTTTCCTGAATTAAACCTGTCAAATGGCAAGTTAAAAAAAAAAATACCAGATATTCTGGAAGTGAAGATTTTTGTATATATGGAGTAGATAATTTTTAAAGTCTCTTCTAACTCTAGAAGATTAATTAAATGATGAAATCTTACATAAATATGCCTTCTTTCCTCTGTGCTCTAATTTTAGTTGTGTCCAAATAATTAAAAAATTGTAATAAATTTATATTACTCTATGTTACAGTATGCATTATAGTGTAAAGGCAAAGGGTACACTACTTTGGTTACAGGTAACCCCTCCCATTTTGCAAAATATAAGACAACCTAAAGCATTTGTATGGTGATAGCTATTTCAACACAATTACTGAAGTATGTCTGTTGATTGTTACTAATGGAAATTACCTATGTTAATAATTTTAGGAATTTGAGAAGAGAAGACGAGAGAGAGAAGAAGCTCAGCGGCTCTATAAAAAGAAGAAAATGGAAGCATTCAAAATACTGAGCAAAAAGACTAAAAAGGGCCAGCCAAACTTTAATTTACAAATGGAGTATCTTCTTAAAAAAATACAAGGAAAAAATTAAATCAGATATTTTCTTAATTAAGGATGAAAATATCTGCCCTCTACTGAGTTCTTTTGTATTTGTCCTGTACCTCCTATCAATTAACTAAATTTGTTAACATAAAATAGGCTGCAAAGCTGTACTAAGTATAAAATGTCCAAATATTTTTATTCTTGTGAAAGAAAATTTTCTTTGTATGCTCTACATAATATGTTTATTTATTTGCCTTTGAAGGAAGGTGGCTCAAAGAACTGAAAGAACTTCTCTATTTGAACATGTTTAATCATGTAATATTTTTGTACCATATGAAATTCAGATGAAATAAAATGTTTTGAAATTAACAGAGCACAGCTTTCAATGAATCATTACAATGAAGTGCTTACATTTAGTTATCAGCTGTTAGGGTTTTAAATTCAGAAACCTGAAGGCAGGCTACATGAATGCTGAAGCTACCTTCTACCCCCATTGTTATTACCACATGGTCTTTATAAAGTAAGAGTTTGGTGTAAGCCTTCCTTTTGGTATTTACAAACATTCTCCTAAGTGGAAGCACATAGCTTATTGGTGTCAAATCTTGAAAGATGTTGGAAACTGAGCAGGGTCACAGCAAGAAGTAAGCTTTTCAGATTCTGTGGGATCCTATTATGGAAGAATGTTGTCACTGAACATTAGCGGTGTTGTCTCCCTTGGTACCTTTGTGAGCTGAGGGAAAAGACTGCAATACTGCTTCTCCTGCCTCCTTGAGAACACTACAAAGTGAGAAGGGCTACTTTATCATCATCCCTATAATAATATTTGTACAATGTTGTATAATTAAGTTTTCTAAATGGTAGCAGATGCTGGATTAAGGTTTTAGGGAGCTCTGGCGCTCTGCTGTTTGCTTTGCATTTTAAAAAAGTGCAATAGGAGACTCTGAGGAAACAGCTTACTAAAGAAGAGGAGCTCTTTATTATGTAGAAAAACGTGACTTAGGAATTTGTAATACATTATATTGCCTCTAAAAGGAGCCAACTTAAAAACCCTAAATGTGGCTAATCAGTAAAGAGAATACATTGTGAAACAGTAACACTTTTCAACTAATTGCTGCTACAGATTGTGTTTTTCTTTTACTTCTAGACGCTTTATCAGGATACGACAAGGGAGGCACTTTATCAGGATAGGATAGGACAAGGGAGGCGATCTAGTCCTTTTGGGAGGTGAGTAAAAATTAGTTGAGTTCATTTTAAAAATGTTGAAAAAAATTTTGAGTAGCTGCTGTTATGTGCAAGGGCCAAGTTAAGGAATTAGTCTTAGAAAAGAATTCCTTCCTCCAAGCAACTTAAAAGAGCAGTAAATGCCAAATAATATCGTAGGATGAAAGTAATCTGTTACAATCAGGTAAAAAAAAAAAAAAAAAAAGTTCAGACTTCACTAGGGAAGCGCACACACAATTTCTTTCTTTTTTTAAAAGATTTTATTTATTTATTTGACAGAGAGAGATTACAAGTAGGCAGAGGCAGTCAGAGAGAGCGAGGAGGAAGCAGGCTCCCTGCTGAGCAGAGAGCCCAACGCAGGACTCGATCCCAGGACCCTGAGATCATGACCTGAGCCGAAGGCAGCGGCTTAACCCATTGAGCCACACAGGCACCCCCCACACACAATTTCTTAAAGGGCACATTCAAGGGTCCTACTTCCAAGATTTGGATAGCATCAATGGGTGCAGTAACATGTTTTAACAAAAAAACTCATGATCCTGTTGTGGTTGGTCCTCAGGACACATTTCAAGAAGTACTGGGTAAGGTCCTCAGTTGTCTGAGAAATTTCGTGTGGTTGAAGACATTAAGGATAGTTTCATGGGTGAGATGGCCATGTGGGAAAAGCCTTTAAGGTTGAGAAGTGAAGAGATTGTGAGGAAAAGACAAAGGGAAGAAAGCCTGGGACATATTTAAAAGTTTATTTAGAAGTCTTAAAAATAGCTCCATGTATGTTATTACAGTTGGGGGCTAACACTTTCTATCCATTGCTGATGTTTTCTTCCATGTTAGGGTGAGGGGACAACCTCACTCTAACACTCATGGTCTCTTTGCCATTCTTAATGTTTCTGCCCAGGAAAGTCGTGACTTAGCTAAATGATAATTTGGAGAGAACACCTGGACTGCCTGCACAGTCATATACTCTTGATGACTATACTTACACCGGAATTGTAAAGTATAGTCTGTATTGATGAAGGGTAGGAAGGAGATGTGTGCAGAGGCAGAACAGGGGAAAGGCCCACGTTTGGGAGAATGTAACATCCAAAACCAATTTGTGCTGCCTGGGTCAGCACATCAAGAGAAAAAATGAGAAGGAAACAAGAGAACATGGTATGCAAGTGCAGAAGCCTGGGGTGGCTAGATCTTGTGGTTTTAGAGCTCAGACTTTAACATATATACAGGGAGTGTTGATCTCGGCAGTTTGTAGGCGCTTAGACTGGGCCATTAATTTGATTTTTATAATATTCAATAGGCTTTTAGTTGCTGCCATTTTGGCAAGATACTTTAAGCCATAAGGCCCACGGGATTTTGATTGGAAGTTCAGTGTAGCTTCAATCCTCAGAAAATTGGTTATTTCTACAGAGGCAGGGTGCAATATTGAGCCTCCAGAAGTGTATAGGACTCAACAAAGAAGCAGGAGGGGAATGGGAGTGGTGGAGACACACAGGCTTCAGCAAAGGCACAGAACGTGGGAGTGGGCTCACCCATAGCCTGACCTGGATGGCCTCAGCTGATGCCAGCCAAGAGGAGGCTCCGTGAGCTGCCATAGCTATGCTGGTAGGAAAGGCATTGGTGAGTGCACGCAGCAGCGGAGGCTTCTGCAGCTTGACCTTGAGCTATATTTAATGTAATGTATGAACATCATCAAGGGCCTCAGCAGAGGCTGCAGTGACACTAGAAAGCAGTGTCATTAGGATTTAATGATAGAAAAAATATAGCTGTGCTACACCTTGACTGTATCAATATTTGCTGCTCTTAAACTTCAAGGCAGAAGCTGTGCATGCAATACAGATTTTTGTATCCCCGTGACTTACTTTATAACTGAAAGTTTGTACCTTTGGACTCCATTCATCATCCCCCGCCTGCCACTTGATTTACTGTAGTTTATAGATGAATTTTATTTTAAAAATAACAAAGGCATCCACTGTTACTGTGTCTACTGAAAATACAGCCATTAAAACAGCTCCATTACATAGTATTTGATCTTCCCAGGTAACAGAAGCAATAGCTCCGACTGAACCCTGTACTGTGGTAAGAGACAGAAATTAAAACAGTAGTAGATATGCTTTTAGAATCGTTACGGACATTGGGGAGGGTATCTGCTATGGTGAATACTGTGAAATATGAAAGCCTGATGATTCACAGATCTGTAACACTAGAGCAAATAATACATTCATTATATGTTAATAAAAAAAAGAAAAAAAATACATACATTTATATATGTATATATTTATATGTATATATTTTATAAATGTATATATTTTATATATTTTTATTTATTTATATATTATTTATATATTTATATGTACATATTTTATATATGTATATAATACATTTTATGTTAATAAAAATGTTATGAAATCTGAAGGATTTATGACTTCTGATTTCTGAAGAATTTATGAATACTGAGAAAGATATTGATGACTTAGTGGAAGCTTTTCAAAACTCACAAGGAAACAGTGGTTGTGAAAGGAGAAGGGCATAGGCAGACCAAAAGCTGATGACAATGCCCTCACAGAGCTACATGCTAAATGAGCAGCTTCTACCAACCCAGTTCTATGAGAGGCCTCTAAGTCGAGTTCTCTCCCCACTAAACCTCCAAACAGATCATTTTCTCATGTAAGCTGGCTATAGTTGACTCGCAGAAGCTAGATCAACCTTCTGAAAGACAAAATTGACCATCAGAGAGATGGAGGCCAGAAGTCTGAAATCAGGGTGTTGAAGGGTCATACGTCCTGTAAGGTGCCAGGGAAGGATCTGTTCCATGTCTCTTTTCTGGCTCTAGTGGTTCCTTGGCTTATGAGAGTATAACTACAATCTTCATATGCTGTCCTGTGTGTGTGTGTGTGTGTGTCCAAATGTCCCTTTTTTATAAGGATACTGATTATATTGTGTTAGGCTTCACTCCAATTATTTCATTTTTACCGTGATTACCTCTGTAAAGACCCTATCTCCAAATATGGCCACACTCTGAAGTCCTGGGATTTAAAACTCCAATGTGTCTTTTTAGGGGGACACAATTCAACCCATAACACATACCATCATGAAAATGCCATATGAAATTTCTGGAACACCATTTCTGTTGCTTCTATGTGTTCATGTGTCATTGTGCAAACAAACCACCAACCCACATCAGTGGATTTCCACTCACATGATTCCTTAAAATGAGGCTAAGTCAAAAAAGTCTGTAGCAGACTGTTTCAAAAAGCAGTATGAACCAAAGGTGACAATTGGTGTGAAGCTCATGCCTGAGATTGACAAAATAAGACAGCACAATGATTTTGTTTTAAACTTTTCTCTTTTTGTACTTACTGTTCTGGTATTCTTCTGGTGATTTAACCCAAATAACCCAAACAGTTTGTTTTCTGTCAGCATAGTTGAGTTTAACCATGTTCAGTTCTTGGTATATTGAAAATACATGGTTATAATTAGCCTGTGCATTTCCAGTAGCTTTAAATACAAAAATGTTTGTGTCTATGAGAACTTCCCTTTTTTGTTTGCTTTTAAAGATTTTATTTATTTATTTGAGAGATGGAGATCACAGATAAGCAGGCAGAGAGAGAAGAGGAAGCAGGCTCCCTGCTGAGCAGAGGGCCCGATGTGGGGCTCAATCCCAGAACCCTGGGACCATGACCTGAGCTGAAGGCAGAGGCTTTAACCGACTGAGCCACCCAGGTGCCCCTGAGAACCTCCCTTTTTATACACAGGAAGTCTCCATGCTACTATGGAATTATCCTTGTAATTGCTAGTTATTACACACTGGCATCAGTGAGTGCTGTGGTCCGCAATGGTCATATCTTCATGAGGTTTGTAAAAGCCTTTCTGTGATTCTCTGTAGCAGCCAGTTTACTTAGTCATAATCCACACAGGTCATGGGGGGTGAGTGGGGACAGCCTTTGTTATACCTTAATTTCCAGGGTTAAAAGCAATAGAAAATGATCACCACTAACCTACTTTCCAGTGTGCATCACTTTCAGTAATGTTCAGGAGATGAAAAATAATGTAAAAATGACAGGGAAATAACACAAAGTATCATTAGTCCAGAGTTTCTTAAGGGTTGATTTCTTTGCATCTTCTTCCTCCCTATATTGCATTTGTGCAGCTAGAGCTTATGAGATGTTGCCTGTTAACTGATCATGCTTATAATTTATCCTATCTTACTGTCAATTTGGCAGAGTATACAAGGTCCACTAGAGATGGTGAAGCAGTATTCCATTGGTCAAAAAAGTTCATCATTGGTTGGTTCAACTTCTACTTGTGGTTGTGTTTATACTAATGCGGTTCCATCATACAGGGTTCAGAATATTGTTATCTCAATAAGCCAGTTCTGTCACTGAACCTATGATACACAGACATACTCAAATGATGAGTCTATCTAAAATAAGCCAAATACTTTATGGTCAAACCTTCTCCCCTGGGATGGAAATATAACTATAAGAAGAGACTGATGAACTGTGGCCTCTTGGGCACACCACATACAAAGCAGAGACAGCCAAATGCCATAATCCTAAATTGGTGAAATCACATATATAGCAGAAGTGCTTAGCTGGTATAATCCTAAAATGGACATCATACAAACACTCCCAATTATTTTAGTGCTTACTTAACCCCAATATATCCATCCAGTGGACATCACTGACACATCTTGTTTTTCTAATATGGAACAAAGAGAGTTCACTGTCTTGTCAATATAGAAGACCTAGTCCATTTCTCTTTTCCCAGACTTTTTTATGAGAGCCTCCTGTATTTTGTCTGCTATTATTTATATATAATTTTATTATTATACTTTATTATATATTATCTAATATACATATTATATATATATAATATTACTATAACAGAAATAGAGAATCTTGTAGAAGGAACTGGCTTAGGTTGAAAAATGTTGAGTTTGTTCAATTTACATTGGAGTAGACTCAATTTATCTGTTCACCACAGTGAAGAAAGTCAAGAGGATCTTTAATACCATCTACTTCCTCTTGACATCCTTAGGTTGAAGAAGTCTTTTGGAAATTCTGCTTCAGTTAATTACCATGGCAGGAGGCTTAGAAGGTTACTTTTTGTGTTTTAAGTGTAGATTAAAATCTGAATTCATTTAAAAACATTAGCATATTTGTGTGACTTGCATTTTGTGCTTGCATATTGAGAAGAGTAATTTGGATTTCTTTTGTTCCAATCTATGTATAATTTGGCATAGTATCAAATGTATCATCTTAAATTGTAAATATTCAGAATAACTCTTTCCCTTAGTAAAAACTGAAAAACTGCTAAATTCATCCATTACATCCTTAGCACCATTTCCAAACGAATTTACTTTTTTGTATGTCTTATTGACAGATTAATTTTAAAAACCTTGGTTTTTAAAGTAAGCTCTATGGCCAGTTTGGGGCTTGAACTCTTGAACCAAGATCAAGAGTTGCACGCTTAACTGACTGAACCAGCCAGGTGCCCCCCAAAAATCTAACTTTTAATCAGAAACGAGAGGTTACAATTTACAACAACTCATGTTTAGCCCTTTAAAAAAATTTTTTAGATGTATTCTGCATCATGAATTACCACAATTTATAATTCTCAACGTTTATATATTCTTCACAGGGTATATACTCTGTCATCAATTCTTTGATTTTCTAGGAATATTTTTACATTAGTGTAGTAGTGTCGTGTATTAGGCCCAATAAGTGAGCCATCCATGTGAGTCATGATGACAACTCTTCAGTGTACATAGAGTTTGTAGCAATAATGGAATATGTATTATTCTAGAAACCAGAAAATGCTAATTTGGTATGAAAGGAAAGAACTGTTCTTTACTATTAATTGAAATATTTCATGAGCTTGCAGTTTTTTTACTGTCCCAGGAATAGCTAAAACAGGGAAACATTAATGATTAATGTAGAGTGTAAAAGAGACAAATATGCTTGAATTATTAACTTACACATTTACAATTTGACTAAGAATGGAATCTATATTTAAAGTTGTGTTTACAAATTATTATTGTTTTTCCACTTTCAAAGAAGTTATTAAAGAATATGAGAGTAGCTTAAATGTTCTACCTTGGGACACACTGCAGACGACAAATTTGGAGGTTGGCTCCTGATACTGCTTCAGGATGAGACACTGAAATAGTAATAAATATTACTTCTAGGCCTTTCTAAAAATGGCTCAATTAACTGCACTCAGGTACACTTATTTCACCTAGATTTCATCAAAACAGAATTCTAAATATAATTTAGAAATGAGAATATATGAAGTAGAATACTATGTAGATATACATATATCATATGTAAGATATTCAAGGTCACACAACAATTTGGTTTCTGGGCTTAAACAAAAACTCAATTTCCTAACATTCCCCCCAAGCTGCTATGTGAATAACTCTAGAAATTCCATCTGTGAAATTTCAATCAAGACAGATGTATTTAAGCCCTTTGAAAACTTGGCTTGCTATGTAATTCCACATTTCAGACTGATTATTATATAGTCATTCACAGTGGTCTTTTTTTTTTTTTTCCTGACAGTACATGCTGGCACAGCATTTGGCATCCTTTGCAGTAACCATGACACATACACTTTCAAATAAATGAACCTCTCAGTCTTAATGGACTCATCTGGGTTGACCAATATGATCTCCACAGAATACAAAGTTGGGCTTTAGCTAGCAACATTGAAAGCAGTAAGCTTTCCTAGTTCCCTCTCCCTCTTAAATTCACCTTCCTGTTTACAGGTATCCATCTAACATGCCATGTTTGAGATTTTGGAATCAGTGAAAAGGAAAGGAGGGATGGGAAAAGCATTTAAAACCAATGAAATGTTTTTATGGAGATTAATCACATTTCTCCTCTTTACAAGCTGGGTGACTGCAAATGGCTTACCATCTCTGTGCCCTGATTTACCTATCTGTAAAATGAGCATGATAATATAGGTTCTTATTTTCCAAAACCCTTGGGTCCAAGATTTCAGATTCAGAGTGTTTTGAATTTTAAATATGTAATTCAGTACAACCACCGCATATTGACATAACAGTCACAGCAGGGTCTCAAGCAGCATATTAAAATATTAAAATTGCTGCAGTAAAATGAATATTCAAACTAAGAGATGATTCAGGAATATAAATAGCCTCATATCAATTCAAGTCAAATCTTTGCCTGTATGAAAAAACAAATAAACAAACAAAATCCCAAAGTTTTCCGGACCTGCCATTAAAACTGTAGGTAAAAAATCAGTGACTTGAAATAATATATGCATAATAGGGTAACTGAAGTGGATAAGTAAATCATTTCACACTTTTTAAAGATGAAAAGCCATTAGAAAAAAAGTGTATATGTAGTCAATATAAAGCACTTGCTATAACCCATAATTGCAATTATATGACTCTGTAGTATTTTAAATATGAATCACTTATATTCTGTATCAGTAATATTTAATAATAATTTTTACATTGTTGAATTGAAAATCATACCTGGTTGTTTTTGTGTCACAGGATATAAGCACATGCAATTAATAATGGCAACGATAGCCATTAAGAAACCATAAAAAGTCCTCAAGTGATCCTTGAGTCCTGGATCTCTTACAGATAAAACTTAAATTAATATTTGAATATTATTCTACTAATATCTGAATTGATAATATTTGAATTGTTTTCACCCTTATTCCTTTACCCATGAAAACTTTTGACACTTTTGTTCCTTAAAAAATGAGATTGTAAGCGTAGGATATGAATTAAACTTTATCTTCTTCCAAACCTAATTGCAGAGACTCAAGTAGGCTAATGCTAACACCACTTATGAGGTAAAAATGTAATGTCACCTGAAGTCCATATTTAAATGTAGACTTCTAAAAAAAATTTTATAGTCCTATAAGCTAAAAGCTCAGACATTTTAGACTTTTAGAACTACTTTACTAAGTGTTAAATATATTATTTTTCCCTCTCATAACAGTATTACCAGATATTTTCATGTGAAATATAGGTTGGTATTTTGAGGCCAATTAATAGCAAATAAGTAATTTGAAGTCATGAAAGATAGGAATGTTAGAGAAACAGATATATATTAAGATACCATTCATCTGACACATATGTAACATGTAAATTACTATCATTACTGTTATTATAATTAACTGGCAGTGTGCTAAGAAATTTACAATTATCTCATTTAATCCCAATGAACTTTATGATTCCATCCAACCCTATGACTGGCTAAATATCATAATATGATGATGATAAAAATAGTAATATTAATGTTGCCCAACATTATACTAAGACTTCTTCACACATTATCTCCTTTAATCTCCTTAGCAACCCCCTAATAAATACTATTATTGTTGCCATTTTTGGTTGAGGAAATTCTCATTCTTTGTGATATAACCTCTTAACCATAACTGGTAAATTAATTGGTATGCAGGCAGGCTTCAAACATTTCATATATAGAATAGTATTTACCCAAATTAAATTCCTCAAAGTTTGTTCTTTGTGTAGAAAATTTTCAAAATTAGTACCCCAGTTGGTTCAAGCATCTTGTTTCTAAATAGGAAGGATATTCATTAATTACTTAAGGAAAGTTTTCTTTTTAATCTAGTGATTCACTTTATAATCATAAAAATGAAAAATAAAAGATATTTAAAAAGTTATCAACTTGGGGCACCTGGGTGGCTCAGTGGGTTGAGCCTCTGCCTTCAGCTCAGGTCATAATCTCAGGGTTCTGGGATCAAGCCCCGCATCAGGCTCTCTGCTAGGCAGGGAGCCTGCTTCCTCCTCTCTCTTTCTCTCTGCTTGCCTCTCTGCCTACTTGTGATCTCTCTCTGTCAAATAAATAAATAAAATCTTAAAAAAATAAATACCCAGGGGAAAAAAATATGATCAATTAGTATGTGTTTCCAAAGAAATGCTAGTTAAAGAATAGCTATGTTTGCTTGTCTTTTCTTATCTCCCAGTATCAAATGTACACATAAACCTGTTCTCTCAGCTATTTTATGGCCAACAAATTTATGTACAGTATTTAGTATTTTGCTAAAGAAAAAGCTGAATAGCAATACATTTAAAAATGTTTATGTATATGAACATTATATTTTTATAAATATTAGAGTCAGATGAACGTGAAGGTTTTTAACAAAGAGGAATTATGTAGAATTATGAACTATTAATGCTTTGGTATGCATCTTCCTAGTATAGTGTTTTATATTTCGCTTACCATATTACAGACATATTTTTACATCATTAGTCTGATAAGTCAGTATTCTAATGGTTTATAGTTGAATATATTTTATTACAATGTTGAAACATCCTAATCTGTTAATTAATTGGGTTACTGACTTTTAGATTATGACTATCCTAAAATAAAAAATAATGTAATGAAGTGTGTACATTTAAATATTTTTAAAGATTTATTTATTTATTTGAGAGAAAGAGAGAAAACCAGCAGGAGGGAGAAAGGGAGTGAGAAACTTAAGCGGACTCCATGCTGAGCCTAGAGCCCAAAGCAGGGCTCAGTCTCACCACCCTAAGACTGGGACCTGAGCCGAAACCAAGAGTCAGATGCTTAACTGACCAAGCCACCCAGGTGCCCTGTGTATTTAAATCTTAAAACACTTTTTGGATAAGTTTTCTTTATATATTTCTGTCTTATACAAAATATCCATATAAAAATTCATACCACATTTCATGTTAAATTATTTGGCAAATTTTGACATTAACTATAATCATAAATATATATCAGATGGAGAATGCAAAGTATTCCTTTTTGAGCTTTAAAAAAAAAATTCCCTTGGATCAAACTAAATAATCACTTTTAGTGGAAAGAAAATGTAGAAAAGTAGTATTGTATATCTTTTAGTTCTGCAAAAGAAAGAAGATAGGATTATTCTCCCCAAAGCCTTCTTATGCAGGTTTATTGAAAGATGGAAGTTCTTTATTTAAAAAAAAAAAAAAAAGATTTTATTTATTTATTTCAGAGAGAGAGAGAGAGAGCACGAGTGGCATGGAGGGCCATAGGGAGAGAGAGAACCAGACTTCCTGATGAGCAAGAAGCCTAATACGGGACTCGATCCCACAACTCTGAGATCATGATCTGAGTCAGAGGCAGCCACTTAACTGACTGAGCCACCCAGGTGCCCCCAAAAGATGAAAGTTCTTAATCATATTACTACAGAGGTATAATATTTCGCACCATTTTTTAAAAGAGAGGACATTTTACTTTCCCAATTAATTTGAAAACAGTAGTTCATACAAATGGGAGGTAGGGAAAAAATTACTTCATGGAATTTACGCTTCAAAAAAACATGAAGCAAAGTTATAACCACATTCCTTTCCAAATTATATCCTGATATATTGTAGTGGGCCTCTAGAAACTTTCAGTTCTCTAGAAGATTCTATTTTACCCAGACTTCCAGAAAGAAAATGTGCTTTTAGAAAATTATTATTATTTTTTATTTAAAACAATTAACATTAGATTTTAAAACCATCTTTTGGAACTTCATGTTTTTTTAACTTTACAGGAACTTTAAGCCTTAACAATGACAACAACAACAACAAAAGAGAGGAAGAGAAAGATTGACAGAGAGAAAGAGAGAATGGAAACCCAAAGGAGCGGATTTAAGAATGTGGTTTTGATGGGCAGAGGTTATAGGAAAAGTGGGGACCTGGACTATATGTTTCTTAAGTCTGATTTTTTTTCCCCCTTGTGCACGTGAAGAGCCATTAATAATGCAATGATTAACTCAGAATAATAGAAAAGTCCAGCTAGCCTCCT
This sequence comes from Mustela nivalis, assembly GCF_964662115.1. NCBI lineage: Eukaryota > Metazoa > Chordata > Mammalia > Carnivora > Mustelidae > Mustela > Mustela nivalis. The sequence goes on from NC_139026.1 coordinate 36,043,623, forward strand.
GACATTTAATAAATCCCTTTCTTGGAACACATGACATTTATTCTTTTTAATAGGTACTTCTTCTTTGAACCAAAGCTGCTAAAGTCTGTCCGGCCTGAAGAATCCGTCATGGAGTTTAGAAAAGAAAGGGAAAGAGTTTATTTTTTTCACCTAGCTTGGTCTTGTGTCACAAATGTCCTATTCTATAATGCTTCATAGAAGCTCAGGATCCCAAGATGGTTTTTTCCCCTTACAACTAAAGTGCTAACATGGTATCACGGGAGTTGTGTCTGGTCTACCTGGAGTGCAGACTCTTCTTCAAAGGGTATGTCTTGCATTTTGGAGTTAAAGTAAATGAGTCAGGGGGAAACTACTGAGTGGAGAAAAATAGGCTAAATAAACTCAGGAATGGGGCATCATGTGCATCTTTTATCACTTTGTCCCATAGAAGGCTATTTCTTTATCGTATTTTATTCTTAAAAACAAATTATTAGGGGTGCCTGGGTGGCGCAGACATTAAGCATCTGCCTTTGGCTCAGGTCATGATCCCAGGACCTGGGACCAGGACCACATCAGGCTCCCTGCTCTGAGGGAAGCCTGCTTCTCCCTCTCCCCCTGCTTGTGTTCCCTCTCTCACTGTGTCTCTGTCAAATAAATAAATAAAATGTTAAAAAAAACCCATATTATTATAAAATGATATATTCAGATGACAAAGCCCAAGACAGATTAATTTAGCTTGTATTTAATTTGCAGGCAATATAGCCAGCCACACATTATATTAATAAATGTCACTACAACACAGCTAGGAGACCACTGGTCATGCTTGACCCTCACATTTTATAGTTGATGTAAAGTTTATATTATGTTATAGTAAATACAAAGTATGTAGACAATATAGCATGGGTGGAGGAACTATGGATGTGTTTCACCCTGACACTCCATAGTTACTAAATGGCACTGTAGCTGAGCTAGAGAGACCTCTAGGTATGTTGGCCTGTCCACCTTGTGTAACATAGTTTAACATTTACTCAGGAATACCGACCAAAATAAAGAATCAAATCTATACATTTCCTGTTAAAGTTTATAATTTACAAGACATTAATATAGATTAGCCTTTAATATAACACATTTTAGTTTCTAAGATGAGAACATGTAATTTGCATATTCTAAAGTCACAGCATGAGATGGCTTAAACACTGCAGCTGGATGTTTATAGCTGTTTTTTTCCTAATTCTCCTTGTGGTGCTGTAATTGGATGTGCTAACATATTAAAATTCACATCTTTTGTGCTGATGTTGTATTAATGCATTTTCTCAAGTTGAGCATTCAGTTGCAACAGTGCAAATAATATGGAAATATAAAGGGCTCTGCTATCCCTGTTTTTTCTTTTCCTATAGATTAAAGGAGGATGAACTCATTATGGTATAGAAGACCTTCTATAACCTAGTTCCTCCTTATTTCTCTAGCTCCCTCTTCTGATACTGTTGTATATACATAATGTTTGTTATACCAAAATTCTTATCATTCATTAAGAATTGAACCATGATGCCACACTGGGTAGGGAGAATGTAGGAGAGAAAAGATAGTTTAGATGTATATTTAGTAGGACTTGGTATTTAAGTAATTAAAAGTGGGATGTGATAGACAATGGATAATCTTGGGGAACTCCCAAATTTGTATTTCGTGTCACGTGGTGAATTAAGTCCTAAGGGGAGAGGGGCTAAAAACTTGGAAATGTTACCATACCCAGGGTTCTGCTTCATCCCCTATAGTTTTCCTATACCTTGCCCCTCCCTGTGTAAACTAGTTTTTTTAGGAATCTCTTTTCTACTTTGTATCATTTCTTTCCTGCCAGAACTTTGGCATAATAATTGGTACCTAAATGGCCCCAAGAAGCAGAATTTCAAATTTGGGAAATGGATTGCTCACATATTTGAAGAGTGCTAGAGCGAAATGGGACATGGCTAAACCATGATGCACAGTGATGTTATGATTAACAAAATGGTCACTGACACTGCCATGGGATGAACTCTATGGGCAGGCTACAGCATTGGCATATCGGTAAAACTCAGTTGCTATGGCAAAACCTGGCCTTTTCTGATGGCCCTGGAGAATGCAGATTTAGAAAACAAGCAACTGAGAACTAAAAATATCTGGCATGGATAACCAAAAAGTTTGAAGAGAAGTCTTTTTTTTTTTTAAGATTTTATTTGTTTATTTGACAGACAGGGATTACAAGTAGACAGAGAGGCAGGCAGAGAGAGAGAGAGAGAGGGAAGCAGGCTCCCTGCTGAGCAGAGAGCCCGATGCGGGACTCGATCCCAGGACTCTGGGATCATGACCTGAGCCAAAGGCAGCGGCTTAACCCACTGAGCCACCCAGGCGCCCCTGAAGAGAAGTCTTGAAGGAATCCCTAATTTCCTGTGGCCAGAATGAAGACATGGGTGAAAACCAAGTTCAAGGGGCAGTTGTAAGGCTTTCAGAGTATTTGACTCTAATTCAGAAGAGACCTCTGGAGGGGTGCCTGGATGGCTCAGGGGGTTAAGCCTCTGCCTTTGGCTCAGGTCATGATCTCAGGGTCTTGGGATCAAGCCCTGCATCAGGCTCTCTGCTCAGTGGGGAGCCTGCTTCCCCCCCACCTCCGCCTGCCTCTCTGCCTACTTGTGATCTCTTTCTCTCAGTCAAATAAATAAATAAAATCTAAAAAAAAAAAAAAAAAAAAAAAAAAGACTTCTAGAGACGCCTGGGTGGCTCAGTCGGTTAAGTGTCTGCCTTTGGCTCAGGTCATGATCCTGGGATCAAGTTCACATTGAGCTCCCTGCTCAGAGGAGAGTCTGTTCTCCTTCTGCATGCTGCTCCCCCTGCTTGTGCGCTCTCTCTCTCTCTCTGAAATAAATAAATAAAATCTTTAAAAAAAAATCCGTATTTGTACAAAGACTTCTATGAACATGTGAATGTTATTCATAATCGCCCCAGATTATAATTCAACAAAGCTGTTTGTTTGTTTTAAAGCACGGAAAAAATACAGCAGTGTGTCTAGAGTTCCAGGTTTTTAATTTTCTTCTACCTGGCCCCATAACCATCTTCTCCTCTCCCTTAGGCTGCCTGGCCAAGGCATGCCACAGATTCCAGTTCCCACCTTAGCACTACTGTTAAGGTATTTACTCTATTAAGGGTTCTTAGCTCTCACCTTGCTTCAGAATCACCTGGAGAGCTTTTTTTTTTTTTTTAATCTATTTATTTATTTATTTTAAGATTGTATTTATTTCACAGAGAGAGAGAGACAGCGAGAGAGGGAATACAAACAGGGGGAGTGGGAGAGGGAGAATCAGACTTCCTGCTGAGCAGGGAGTCCAATGTGGGGGCTCAACATCTGGAGAGCTTTCAAAAAATACTAGCACAGTACAAGCAATCCCCAGCTTCAATACAGTATTCTTTTGTTTTTTCCTAGTTGATTCTACTGTGCAACCAAAGTTGAGGGGGAAAAAAAAAAAAAGACTGCACTGGTTTTCTAGAATAAGTTTGAGGCCATTTTGGAAGTTAGTGTTGCTGACATCTGTGACCACAGCCAGCCCCCAGGGAAACCCATAGAAAGAAATTGAAGAGAGGATTTTCTCTACCTAATCAGTAAATAGTTCTCAGCACAGGTTAGGAGTTAGAGGGTGGTTTTCAACATTCTTTGGGGAGTTTTCCCAAGTATGTGTGCTTGGGGTGTCATTGTATCCCCACTCCATACTGGAAATTCTCTTGCTGCTTCTCACCTCCCTCCATCCAGATATCATGGCCACATTCTGCTGGGTGGTTTACGTTTCTTTTGCCTTTTAGGGGAAAGAAAAAGGAATTAAGGTAGACCCTTAATATGTGACTTCAATATGTATACAATGTATGTACCTTATGTCCTGAAAGACCTGACTACTTCATATTAACTCTTTCTTTTCAAATTTTATTTTCTGAATTAAAATAGCAAATTATAGATATATTCATACTTGTTTTAACTAGGAAAAAATTCAAAGATGTATAAATAAAAAGTTAAAAGTTACCCCTACGCTCTTCATTGTTATCCCTTAGTAACTACTATAAAAGGCCTAGTTCTTTTCCTTCCACAATGCCTATTATGCTCACACAAACATGAAAAATCATAAATAAATGATGTACTGCTATTGCTTTTTGTAATGATTCACCCTAAATATGATCAATATATATTTCTGATCTCTCTAGAATTATCTTTCTATATATAATCTTTCCTTTAAATAATAGCATAATAGAATGACTGTACCAAAATTTATCCATATATTTTATCTTTGATTAATATTTAAATGTTCCTGTTTTTGTCATTACAAATTTGTTACATTAAATGTCACTAGATACATAGCCTTAAATGTTGGCACTTTTATTTTTATTGGATAGATCTTCGAAGTGGGATTATTGTGTCAAAAGTTTGTGGCTGCATGCGTGTATTTGATTTAAAGATACTGTCAAGTACTTTTTAAGATTGCAGCAGCTTGCCGTGTATTTCTGGTTTTTTGCTTTTGCTTTTGTTTTTTAGAGAGGGGGAGGAGGGGGAGGGGCAGAAGGAGAGGGAGAATCCCAAGCAGGCTCCACACCTAACTTGGAAATCCACGTGGGCTTACCCCACAACCCCGAGATCATGACCTAAGCTGAAATCAAGAGCTGGTACTCAACCAACCGTGCCATCCAGGTGCCTCAACTTGCACTTATTTTTTAATATTTGCCAGTTTGAACAGGGCTTAAGATAATTATCATGTTAATGGTTTGTAACTCTCATTGTGCACTTCCTTTTCCTTAACTACCAGGGAGGATGAGCAGCTTTTCCTATGCTTGTTGAATATGTGGGTTTTGTCCATAATTTTCCTTAGTAAAAGGCTTTTTCTCTTAGATTCCTTTCTTCTTCTTAAATTTAAGAAAAGTATAGAAGCCTAATAAAAGCCTCATGAAAGCCTTTAAATAATAGAGAATTTATACCTTTACCATATCTGTTGCAATATTTGCCCCTAGTCCCTTGCCTTTAACTTTGTTTATAGGGTTTTCTTTCTTTTCTTTTTTTTTTCCCCTAGAGACAGAGAGAGAGAGAGAATCTTATCCACACCCAGAGCTGAGCCCAGCACAGGACTCCTATCTCACAACTCTGAGATTATCACCTCAGCTGAAATCCAGAGTTGAATGCTTAACTGACTGAGGTGCCCCTTCCTTATGACTTTTAAATCTCTCATCTTATGGAGGAAGACTTTTCCCATGTGGAGATATGAAACTCCCCAACATATTATTCTACTGTTTATATGGGTTTAAAACCCAATTTAAAAATTTTAAAATTTCATCTGGCATTTCCACTTGTATAGAGTATGAGATAGAAATGTATTCTTGTTTTCCTTTACAAGTGTGACTATGTTAGCATACATTGTTATCAAACTCATTCTACACTTGGTTAAATTATCTTGTTCGTCCCTTATTAAATTCCTAATTTTTGGATATTCTATTTTCTAAACTTATTCTTTTTCCTATCTCCCTCATACTGTTTAGATTACTGCGATTTTATGTTATTCCTTCAGTATTCTTATTAACACTGACCTATCATTTTGAAGTCTGAAAGAGGATAAATATACTTTTTACTTGAACTTTTAATCAGAGTTGGAGTCATTATGTAACATTGTTCTAAGTGCTTCTGTTGTTTTACAGGAATGTGTTTATAAGTTAAACTGCCCTCTAAAGCCAGCAGAGGGAGTACAAGGCACTGTTTTACTGGTGAGGAATTTAGAAATATATCCTTTTATTGATTAATGGAATACATTTAAGAATTCAAAATATTTATCCATCAAATATTTTCATTGATCAAAATTTCCACCTACATAATCAAAACTTGCCTAAATATTTACAGGTCCTCCATAAGTCACATAATTTAGAGAAGAACCTAATTTTCCTTTTGAGGGAGAGAAATATTTGGCACTAGTTTGTGTATACAATGAAGATAACATATAATTGAAATAATATATGGAGTAGAATAGATGGGATTCTGACTTATTTTTGAAAATCAAACAGAAAAATCCAGAGAAAATGACTATAGATTAAATAGATGCTTATTATTTTGTCACTTGTTTTTGATCACATGAACAGCTTTCTAATGCTTGAATGTACATATAAACAGATGAAAGTCTTGTATGAATACTTCTAAACATTTTTGAAGTGCTTATTTTTTTAAAGTGTAAGAAATTATAAAACACTGCAAACATGATAACCTAAAAGGGATTGACATTTTAGTGGGAACTTATAAATAGGCTAATTTATATGGATATTTTGAAAGCTCTGGGTTATTCCAATGGAAGTTTTTGTCTGCAGTCTGCTGCTCTTTGATATTTATAAATATCAGAATGATGGAGACTGCCATGAAGCAGAAAATGCTTCACTGAACCTCTCAGTAGCGGTAATTCAATCAAGCAAAGGTTACAAAAGCCCTGTGGGCCACTTGCTATGTGATAGCAGAGGTAGACCTGATTTTGTTGTATCAAATATTTTTTAAGCCAGGTAGCTTAGTGTTAAATTTAATGCTCTATCAGGGTAACTCTATTACCCTGAGTTTGATGTATCCATTTCATTTTGTTCCACATTTTGTTCTGTTTGTTGTCAATATATATTGCCTGCTCTGTATGTGTGTGTGTGTATTTACACAAGATAGTAAGTTTTTAAATAAAATTAAATATTTAAAAGTACAATAAGTTGTTAGAATAATTTTATTTTAAAGCTAATATATCTCAATATATATACTTTTTAGCACAGCTAAAATTAAATTTTGAAATAAATATCGAGTGATATATTTTAACTATTATCATTGCTGAATTTTCTACATTTCTATTTCAAAATATTTTACCCAAGATGAGTATTTAAATTTTCAATTTTTCAAGAAACACAAATTTAACTACTTTTAAGTTTCTAATTATCTTTCATGAAGTTATATAAGTATCTTGGCAAAATATAGTCAGTTGAAAATAGGTTTATAAATCAACTAGGAAAAATATACTTGATTATCATCTTTTCTTGGAGATAGTAAATAATTGAGTATTACCTCAAAGTGAATCAAAGAAAGAAATGGATATGTATTATTACATAAACTTAAAAATATTTATGCATGTCAAAATAAGCATAGTCAAACTTAAAAGGTAAGCTCCAATGGGAAAAAAATATACCATATGTTAAAGATTATAGAATACAGCTTAATATTAAAAAGAGCATGCATTTCAAAATGTATGCATTTCTTAAAAATGCAAATGATTATTAGATGTACAAAATAATTTCTCATCAGAAAATGCAAATTTCAACAATGAAGTTTCCCCCTGCCTTCAACATGGCAGTTAAAAACAATAATATGTGTTTTAATTTGGGACAGTCATTACTCATATGCATTTCCAGTGAATGTCTAATCTGATGCAATTTTTCAGGCAGATGATACTTATCAAGAGGTTTAAAAATATCTGTGCACTTTGACTTAGTAATTCCATTCCTAGAAATTTATTCTAAAGATATTTTCAGAAATTGGCACTTTCCATTCACTCTTTCCTTTACCTGGAAGCTCTTCCTGGAACTACGTGGGTGGCTCCCTCCCTGCCTTCTCATCCATCTTCCGCAGTCAACCATTCAATTAAGACCTTCCCTAACCACCCTATTTAAATAGAAAATCCCAGTTTTCTTTTCTTTTCTTTTTTTTTTTTTTAAAGATTTTATTTATTTATTTGACAGAGAGAAATCACAAGTAGTCGGAGAGGCAGGCAGAGAGAAAGGAGGAAGCAGGCTCCCTGCTGAGCAGAGAGCCCGATGCGGGACTCAATCCCAGGACCCTGAGATCATGACCTGAGCCGAAGGCAGCGGCTTAACCCACTGAGCCACCCAGGCGCCCCGAAAATCCCAGTTTTCTATCCAAAACTTATTTTATTCTTTTTTCTTTATTCCTTGCACATAACATCTTCCAGCATACCCTCCAATTTACATATTTATCATGTGTTCATTGGAAACTCAATAGGACTGAAATCTTTATCTTGTCCCCTGATGTCTTGTATCTCCAATTGTCTACAGGAGTATCTGACATACAGTAGGTTTTTAATTCATATTTATTGAATGAGTGAATGAATGAATGTCAATGATTCTAGCATTATTTATGATAGCAAAAGAAAAAATATGGCAAAAATTCCTCTAAGAATGGTTACATAAATCACGGTCTGTCCACAAGTGTGCTAGTTTCCCAATGTAGTCCAGACAAATTACCACCAACTGGGTTTTTAAAACAACAGAAATTTATTCTCTCACAGTTCTGAAAACTAAGAACCTGAAGTCAAGATTTGGGCAGCATTTTGGAGACTCTGAGGGCGAATCTAGTTCATACTTCCTACCTTGTGGTGGTTGCTGGCACCACATTGGTATATTACTGTGATGCATTCTTCACATTACCTCTCTGCTGTCTTCCTTCTTTCTATTCTCATAAAAAGACACTTGTCATTGAATAAAGGGCCCACGCTAATCCAGAATGATTTCATTAAAAAAAAATTTTTTTTGATAGTTCAAATTTATTTTTTTCTAGGATTTTATTTATTTATTTTATAGAGAGAGACAGGGAGAGAGGGAACAGGAGTAGGGGGAGAGGGAGAAGCAGGCTTCATGCTGAGCAGGGAGGCTGATGCAGGGCTTGATCCCAGGACTCTGGGATCATAACCTGAGCTAAAGGAATACATTTAACAAATGAGCCACCCAAACATCCCTCAAAAATTTTTTTTTTCAAAAGATTTTATTTATTTATTTGCGTGTGAGAGAGAGAGAGAGTAAGAGAGAAAGAAAGACAGAAAGACAGAAAGCACAAACAGGGGGAGAGGCAGGGAGAGGGAGAAGCAGGTTCCCTGCTGAGTAAGGAGCCCAACAGGGGGCTTAATCCCAAAACCTTGGGATCATGACCTGAGCCAAAGGCAGATGCTTAACTGACTGAACCACCCAGGAATCCTCATTTCAAAATTCTAAATTGCATCTTCAAAGAAACTTTTACTAAATAAGATCATTCACAGGTTCCAGGAGAATATATCTTTTCGGGGGAATCACCATTCATCTGACTATAGTACATTACATTGTTACAGTGCTACTAAAAATAGTAGGTTAGTTACAGGTTAAAATTTTGAAAAATATTTATGACAGAATATTAAGAAAGGATGATGACAACTATGTTTATTTATGTGTGTATGTAAATATATAGCTAAACACACACACACACACACACACACACACACACACACATACACATTGAGTAAATAAACCTAATTTTACTTAAATTTGTGAATTAAAAAAGCTCAGGAATAAATACTTCAAAACATGAAAGAAAATTAAATGCCGAGATACTGGTTGACAGGAATACAAGTGATTTTTTTCCTCTTCAAGAGTTCCACAGCTTTCCAAAATTCCTACAAAGAAAAGAGATTTTAACTTTTATATTTAAAATTCTCTTATTGTGAGAAAGATAAAAATTAAATGAAACAGCCCTTATAAAAGATTGATTGTGAAAGTAAGAAAAATTAAGTTTCAAAATGATGTAGTGATTAATCATCTCTTTTATATCTAACACCATTAGGTTTATCCTCATAACATTTTTATGTCAATCCGCTCAGAAAGATGTGTAGTCATTTGTCTCTAGAGAGTTTCTAGAAAAGATGAGAGAACAATTTTGTTGGAAAGCTTAGAAGTGTACCTTTCTGAGAACAAGGGAGTGGAATTAATGAACTCTTAGACTCCCTTGTCGTCTAAAGATGTTGTCAGTTTTAACATATTGCTTATATGATTTATCAAAAGCATATAGACTAACTAGAAAGTTCTTTATTTCCTTGATGCTTTTTGTTTTGCTTGCTTTTAAGATTTGACACTATCATGCTCACTTTTTTAGATTCTGCCACTTATCCTTGTCATTAATTAATTAAATGATTAGATGAATATTCATCGAGTGCTCCTTGCATCCCAGGCACTGTAGCCAGTAAGTTTGGATTGGTGGGAGTATTAATGCTGAGTTGGGGAGCAGGTCCTGTAACAGGGGGCTTATGCTTGGGCTGTCTGAATACTGACATCCCCTAAATACCAGCTTCATAACACATACATGGCCACTTCCTCTGAAGTACAAGGGGTTCTGGATGGGAGCCTTAGAGGGAAATCTTGCAAATATAACTCACACAGAGTTTCCTGGGGTCTCATCCTCTCTTACTTGCACTTTGCTTGACTGGTGTTCGTTCTAAACATCAAGAATTTCCCACATGAAATCTGAAACTGGTCCCTGGAACAAGAAAGGCAAGGAGAGACCAAAGAAAGAAGCAGGCCACTCCAGAAGACAGGTGGCAGTCTTCATAAGCAAGGGGACTTACATATGAAGCTTTTCCTGGATGGCCTCAAGACAAGTAGATCTCTGCACAAGCCTGCCAGAATCTTAAAAGTTTATATAGAGGCCCTGACTGGGTTTAATCTGGTCTAGATGGTTTCAACAATGCATTGCTCTCTCAAGGTTGTATCCTCGAATGGCTCTGGCTGTGGGAATGGCTGGGCAGCATTTACATTCCAAAGACAGGGGAGGTGGAGCACCTGATTGTCTAGGACCAGCTTGGAGTCAACTGGTGATCACATACTCTAGATGAACTCCTCCAACAATTGGGGTCCCATGTGCAAAAAACCTGGGTAGAAACATATTCTCCAAGGTAACTGGCCATGTCTGTTAGATCATTCTGGGAGGAGAGTAAAGATAAAGAATTTAAGAATTAGTAAATAATTCTCTTTGTAATATTTTAATTCTAATAGTTAAATGCTATTTTATGCCATTGGTAATGTTTGATTAGTGATATGTAAGTAAGGCCTTTCTCTAGGTCCTAGAGTTTAAAACAATCAAATATACTTAAACATAATTTTTGTTTATTAATAAACATGAATTTGTTGAAATAAGGAAGATCTTGGTTTGAAAATCTTACCTGGGGGCACCTGGGTGGCTCAGTGGGTTAAGCCGCTGCCTTCGGCTCAGGTCATGATCTCAGGGTCCTGGGATCGAGTCTCGCATCAGGCTCTCCACTCAGCGGGGAGCCTGCTTCCCTCTCTCTCTCTGCCTACTTGTGATCTTTCTCTGTCAAATAAATAAATAAAATCTTTAAAAAAAAAAAAAAGAAAGAAAAAAGAAAACCTTACCTGTATTATTGGAGGCACAGGTGAAGGCAGTTCCTAAATTTCCTAGTTATTCTGTCCTGCTGCCGGCACTAGCCACAAATAGGACTTTTAACACCCACATGAACATCTTCATTTTGAATCTGCTTTAAAAGATGATCCCTCCAGGTATTTAGCAACCCTTTTACTTCAAAAAATCTATCTAGTGTACCTCTAGGCAAATCTACTGGATTGCCTCTCAATTAGCTTTCTAAGTCCATTTCTCCAAAAGCCATTTAGCATATCAGTGATCCCCAGAAGCTACTTGTATCAAATCACACTTAAACTGGTAAAAAGAGCCACTTCCTTTGTCCTGTAGGGGATGCCAAGTACAACTCTGTTTATGACCATCTGGAGCTGTGGGGATCCCATACCTCAGCCTTTCAATGTATGTCAGTAATGCATGGGGAAAGCAAGGAAGTCTCTGGTAATGTTCTGTCTTGAGCTCACTCTCTGGTTCTTCCATTCACCTTTGATAATATTTGTAAATTACAGAAGGGAAGGTTAAAATTTAAGATAATAACCTAAATATTTTTGTATGCAATCTCTGATGGCTTCTAGAGGTAGACAATCATCTACCAGAAGGAGAGTGACTGAGACCAAGCCTCTGACTTATTTCCAGGGTCAGGTTTTCCAAGGGTTAGATTTTTTTTGTAGGTTAATTTTAGATGAAGCATGACTGCTTCTACCCAGTGACTGAGAATGGTGAACTATATCCTGGATGAAACATTATGAAGTCAGGGCTATGCCATATTCATTTATAATATCCATCATGTGCTTAACATATCAAAGAATTTTAATACAATTTTCTTCAATGCACCTAGGTTCATGTCCTAGCTATGTCACATAAACCTGGGCCAGCCCTTTATGGTCCCTGATGCTCATTTTTTCCAATTTGTAAAACATATTTTTAAAGTCGCTATTCCTTCAGCTTGAGGGGGGGAAAATGGGTGAATATTAATAAATGGATTTTGAATGTATGATTTTGTGTGGAAAACCAGTTATTGTTATGTACATATGCTAAAAGTGTTTACAGATCCCGCAAAGCTGAAGTTATGAGGGGAAGTAAAGAAGTGGTTGGAATACTCAATTTGAGTTCTGAAAATGGATGTAGATGTGTTATATTTGTCTTTTTACCCAATTTAAATGTTCTTCTTAGCACTTAAATCACATATTTTTCTTTTGTTTTAGAATATTTTTCTAACTAGTTAATAACATTTACTGAGGTAGAGACCTTTCCTGTCATGTTCCCAGCTGAATTCCCAGCACTTAAAACAAGTCTAGCACTCAGTAGACATTCAATTATTTTAAAAATAAATCAATACCACCACATTGCAGAGAACCAGTCATCACTGGATCACTATCTTCTAAGGGCTAGTTAGTATTTTTGAATCTACTTGAGACTAGAGATTACAAGTGACAAAGAATCACATTTTTAGTATCTTACATAAATAAAAAAGAAAAGTATTTTAAAATACGGTGGGTAGACAAGTATGTTTTGCTGCTGAAAATTAAGGGATTGTGTAAGAACATATAATTATTAAATCACTATCTTATAGTAGGCAATATGTCTTTTACTTTGGTTCATTAAACTTAACTTTTGTGTAATTAATATCATACTGTTATTTATCTAACATTTTCTAAGAAACAGATTTCAGTATTTGTTTGATATTTAAAAGCATTATTGGGGGGCACCTGGGTGGCTCAGTGGGTTGACCTTCTGCCTTTGGCTCAGGGTCCTGGGATGGAGCCCTGCATCAGGCTCCCTGCTCAGCAAGGAACCTACTTCCCCCCACTCCCACCCTCTGCCTGCCTCTCTGCCTACTTGTGGTCTCTCTCTCTGTCAAATACATAAAATCTTTTTAAAAAAATTAAATAAAAGCATTATTGGCTCTCCTACTAAGAGAAAATGTTTTTGAATGGAATCTAATAAATATATAACAAAATCTTATCTTTAATCAGCATATCCAAATATTGTTTCATGTTTATTCAAGCATGCACTAAAGTAGCAGGCACATTTTTGGCAGTTCTGGCCAAATTACTTCATCTTTTCAGAAACGTTTAAACCAAACTGACAGTTTGGATCATCTGACAGCTTCTATCCATGGTTGTCTAATTTTTTTCACAATGTAAAGCAAATGATGTTCTTGCTTATGAAATTAATCAAAAATGTTGTCTCCCAGAACTGTTACTTTGCAACTGGAGAATGTATGGAAACATTATAGTTACACTTAAGAACATGTATAGTTGGTAGGAAGTGTTCCTGGATGTACCATGTTATGGACTTTAAAAACTTCTTCTAGGGGCGCCTGGGTGGCTCAGTGGGTTAAGCCGCTGCCTTTGGCTCAGGTCATGATCTCAGGGTCCTGAGATCGAGTCCCGCATCGGGCTCTCTGCTCAGCAGGGAGCCTGCTTCCTCCTTCTCTCTCTGCCTGCCTCTCCATCTACTTGTGATTTCTGTCAAATAAATAAATAAAATCTTTAAAAAAAAAATAAAAAAAATAAAAACTTCTTCTAAGTTTTTATTTAAATTCCTAGTAGTTAACATATAGTGTAATATTAGTTTCAGGTATACAATATAGTGATCCCACACTTCCATGGATCGTCACAGCCAGTGTGCTCCTTAATCCCCCTCGTCTATTTCCCCCTTCCTCCCAACCACCTCCCCTCTGGTAGCCGTCAGTTTGTTCTGTAATGACGAGTCTATGTCTTGGTTTGCCTCTCTCTTTATCTTCTATTTCTCTGTCTCAGTATCATACATTCTAATAATTTGTTCTCTGGTGGATAAGAATTTTAACAATTTAAATTTTAGATGAAAACTGTTGGATTATTTGGTACTTTCTCAGCTCTTAAAAAAAAGGATCTTATAGGTTTTTGTTTGTTTCTGCTTTGGCAAAAAGCTTTAAAAGTCTGACAATTTGTTTTCATGAGTGCCCATCAAGATTAATGGCATTCCATTTTTTAACTTTGAGAAAAAGATCCAAATTCTCTAATACCATTATCTTCCCTTTTCTCATACTGTGATAGTAATTCCAATCCTAAAATAAATTATCGGTATCAGTGTGTTATATGCAGGGGGAAAAAAATTTAAGACCCACTAATGTGAGAAACAACTTCTGTATATCATGTGAGACTCTATACTGTATTTTATTTGATAGGGAAATATTAAGGAACTAGTTAGTATCTTTGCCTTAATTAAAATTCTGCTGATTGCAAACAACAGAAATCAACTTGAGCAAATTTAGGAAAACCCAGGAATTTGATGATAGAATTGATTTACCAATGAAAAGGACAACTAGGTCTCTCCAGTGACTCTGGGCAAGATCAAGAAAGCAAACAGTACTCCTCCTAGCTACAATCTGCCATTTTTCTTTTTTTACTGTGAACATCTGCCTTGCTTTTTCTTTCTTGGTAGACTGACTTCTGCCTCTCCATGACCAGGATGGGAAAATGGTTACTCACCGATACCAGGTTTACATCAACATTGTTTCATCTATGTTAATTGGCTGTCTTTGACCTTCAATTCCAAGTTCTTGGTGAAAGCTTTATTTATTAATTTGGTTTTGACATTGTGGTAATCGTTATGCTATTCACCACATATTTCTTTCTCCTTTACTAGCATGACGTAGGATTGTACTTCTTAGCTCTGTTGTAGTTGGGCAATACCATGTGATTATTCTGGTCAATGAAGTGTGAGCAGTAGTGATGTGTGTCCTTTAAATACCAGTAAAAGACTCTCCAGAGTGTGCTTTTCTTCTGCCTTGATGATCAGCAACGTTATAGTTAATGGATACTTTGTCAGCTTAAGTTCCTGAATGAAGATACATCAGATTAGGGTTTCCATGCATCCATCAGTTGGAGCAAGAAATAAAGATTTATTGTTTTAAGTCATTGAGTTGTTGAGTTTTTTGTTATCTCAGCATAGCCAAACCCGTCTTGGCTAATATATAAACATACTTGGACTTGTATTAGATTAGCAATATTTTTGGATTTGATCTGATATTTAAAACTCCTCCCTAGGTCCCTGCTTCATTTCTGTTTGCCCTGCACTCATACTATTTGTCTGTCCTGGCTCAGTACCCATTTTGTTCTGTCATGCTGTGTTGCTGCTGTAAGAATTCTCAGAGGACATATAGACATGGCATTAAACACTAGCTTAGGAGTTAGAAGACATATATTTTATTTATTATTCAGTTACATGATCATGCAGAATTTTATATTTTATAATTTTAATACTCAATTTCTTCATATGCAAATGACTATATTACACATTACCTACCTCAATTATAATATGTAAAGAGTAAAATATGCATTATACAAATGTAGTTATTGCTATGTATCTATCTACCATCTCTTATAAATTGCCTAGGTGTATTTCTTAGGGTGTTGCTGTGTATGATTTCACTTGCTCAGTTTAGCCAATGAATATGTAAGTGTATAAGATCATAAATTTGGATAATGACATGTAACAAATTAGTCAGGATTCCTTTTAAATATCTGTATTGCTTCTAAACCTGTCTTAGTATTTCTTAAATTATGCTTCAATATAGTGATAAAACCAAATAATAATAGTTACATGACTCTAAGTACATACTTTGAAACAGGATGCAACATGTCCAAGCAGTGATTTAACTCTATTGCCTCTCTCACGCCAGTGTTAGCACTAAGTCTATACCTGTGTAGCTTTGTTTCTGGTTCCACAGTGGAATCTATCAATCATAGGCACTGGTGTAAGATTTGAGAGGCTGAAACCATCTTTGTGTCCTCTCTGACTGTTATGCTGTGAGAAATAAATTCCTGGAGAGGTGAGATCCTTCTACTGTTGCTTCTCAGGCTCCAGCGTCCAGCTTGAGGTACTGAGGCATACAGGAGGAGGCACTAATGATGGCTTCTTAATTTCAGCATCCTGATGTCCCCTGCGGTCACAGTATATGCTCTTGAAATCAGTCATTCCGGTAATGGATGCACAAGTTCCCCCACTGGGTCAGTTCTGTCCTAGTCTTTATTTCTGGAGGCCCAGTGCAGAGTTTGCTTCTGCAGCAGCCTTCTAAATGAGTCTGTAAACTCCTAACCTGCATTTAACTTATTATTAAATAAAATATCTAGAGCAGTGGTTCTCAAACTTTAGTGTGCCTCAGAATGACCCAATGGACTTGTGAAAACACTAACTATCTGGCTCCGTTCTCCATAAATTTCTGATTTATTAGGCATGGAGGCAGAATCTAAGAATACTGTTATATAAGAAGTTTCCAGATTGCTGAATCAGAGACTACATTTTGAGAACCATAGATCTACAATATTTTGTTTCTTACCCAGAATCTGTCATAAAATAAGCACTGTCCTTGAATGTGTCACAATTGTTTCTCAAAACCTGAATAGCCAGACTCATTAAGTGTTACCTTAATATTAATTATAGGTTAATATTAATATTAATACCAGAATATTAACTGGATTTACAAAAATATATATTGAGGTGTTAATACAGATTTAATAATTAGTTATGCTAGATCAGCTTATATAATGCTGAGTATACTTTTTAAAAAAAGATTTTATTATTTATTTGACAGAGAGCAACACAGTGAGAGAGAGAACACAACCAGGGGGAGTGGGAGAGGGAGAAGCAGGCTTCTTGCTGAGCAGTGTGTGCACTGTGAGGCTCCATCCCAGGATCCTGGGATCATGGCCTGACCCAAAGGCAGAGGCTTAACAACTGAGCCACCCAGGTGCCCCTGAGTATATAATTTTACCTTTATTCTTTGGTATACTGAATAATGTCATATAGTAACATTATTATATGGTAACATACTTTTTTCCTCCTCTGTATGAATATCAATAAGTATAGACAGGTAATACTTTTGTCATATAGTGTTTTTCTATAAATTCTGTTTTGAAAATAGATGCTTAAACAGAACTATCATTTCAGATTAATAATCCTTTCATTCTGCATATTTAGATAATCTTAAATTTTAGCTTAATCATATATTTAACTTAATTTTTACATAAAAAGATTTTGAGGCCCAAAAGACATAAGCATTTAGAGAAAAGAGATGAAGGTAGCATCTAAATCTTTTGACACCTAAGTCCAGATTTCTTTTTATTACTGCTATTAATTTTCTCTGGATTGTGGGCTTCACTGTATAGTCAAATCAGCAATGGAAAAATTTTTGCCATATTTGAAACAAAAGTTTAAAAAATATATTAGTATGAATTAATTGCCAAACTCATGTTAATATTTAATATTTAACTAGAGATCACTAGTTGCTACCAATTTTTAAGTAGTTATTTAAATGCTATTTATATCATATTATGCCATTTTAGGTTGTTCTTTAATTCTTAGAAATAAGTAAGATATTTGGATGCCCTCCAGTATCTCCCTTTGAATTAAACTACCTCACTCTAAAATCATGTCATTTAATCAAAAATTAACTTCCTGCCAGAATGGCTTGTTAAGGATTTGCTAATTCTGACTTTCTTCTCTGAAACTTAATTGAACTCAGCGGTCAATAGCTCTTCTCCCCAGGTCTCAGATAACAAAATGCATTTTGTCTTCTTTTTTTTTCTTCAGGTTTATCACTTTTCAAACTTGTAACTTTTTTCTTTAAAAAATACATTCTTACAATAATTGAAGCAAGTGAAAAAGATAAACAAGCAACCATTAATTGTCCTGAGGCTTTGCTATTTTTAAATCAATTTAGGATGATTTTCAATCTCTTCTAATATGATTTTGCATCTAATTAAAAATATATAACCGTCTGGAATTTTTAATACAGTCTAGCCTCTTGGTAACTCAAGAGGTTTGGTTCATTCTTGTCTTGTGTCATCTCTGATCCACAGAAAGTATCCTTCCCACGGTGACATAGGCTACCTCACAATGTATCAGAACACAGTCAACATCTCTCATGGAGCTCTGAAATGCTTTAAAAACTAAGATTGTGAGTTAAAGATCTAATCTCATAATGTACTGAGGTTTGAAGAGATGAAACTTTTGCAAAATAATTTCTGATTTAGGATTAAGTGATTGTTAATTGTCACAGCTGGGTAATGGTACAGTGGATTTACTCTACCAGTCTCTCCATATCTGCATAGGCTTGGAATTTTCTGAAATAAAAAGCTTTGAAAAACAAACTGTAAAATGATACTGACACGAATTGCGTGGCAAGGTGAGGTGCATTGTGTATAGGTATTTTGCACATAATACACAGAAAAAATATGTAGATATCCTTCTTGTTCAGTGAAAGACAAAGCAAATGTAGCTCCACTGTCATTTATTGTGTGCAGAGAGCCCGATGTGGGGCTTGATCCCAGGACCCTGGGATCAAGACCTGAGCCAAAGGCAGAGGCTTTAACCCACCGAGCCACCCAGGTGCCCCTAGTTCTCATTCTCATTGCCAAATAACAATTAGTGATAAAGATTGCACTCTTGCATTTAACAGTGATAACTGAGGGATGCCTGGGTGACTCAGTCAGTTAAGCAGTTACCCTTGGCTGGTCATGATCCCTGGGTCCTGGGATCTGAGTCCCACATTAGGCTCCCGCTCCTTGGAGAGTGCTCTCCCTCTCTCTCTGCCTGCCACTCCCTTGCTCATGTTCTCTCTCACACTCTCTCTCAAACAAACAAACAAATAAATAAGTAAAATCTTTAAAAAAAATAAAAACAACTGAGTTTTGTAGGACAAATGAGAGCAAACCCCAAAGTCTGAAGAAAAAAAAAAAAGCTTTAATTCATGACAAAGAAGTAGCTTTAACCTTTTTTGATTAAGATTATGGACTATCATCCAGGAAAAATTGGCATATATATAACTCAAATATTACAATATTAGAGCGTTCATGGAACACACCCATGGAACTCCAGGTTAAGATCACTTAAGAAAGCGTTTCCATTCTAGGCTTCTAAGACAAGATACAGAACTATGAATATTAGAAATTCCTTGCATTAGGGACAAAAAGCACCACTAAAAAATTGCGATAAGAATGTAGGCTTAATATATTTAGAGTTTAAAAACTAGAGAAATTATAAAATAAACACTCCACTAGATACATGTGTGTTGACTTTGATCTTTCAATTATTGAAGGAGGTCATCGAGAGGACATGATCTCCAATTGAACCCAGAGCTGCACCTGAGTCACTGGAGGCGCCTCACGCCCCCTCCCCTGTCCTCAGAAAGCTAGAGCCTACCATTCCCACAGCCCGAGCCATATTCAAGGACATAGCCTTGACAGAGCAATCCGTTGCTCAGACGTTCTGGACCGTACCTGTCGCTGACCCCAGTTAGCGCCTTTAAACAGACCTTTAAGATCGCGGTTGTGGGGTGCAGAGATCAATCCGTGTTGCAGCCCTCCCAGACCAGCTGCCTATGTACATTCCCTTACTTATTACACAGGTGCCACTTACCACCAATCCGGAGTGGTGTGCTCCTCCACCTCTCCTTGCCCTTCGAGTTTGAGCGCCAATTTCCATTTCACCTGGGAAGCCTTCTCAAGGGTGCGAACCAAAGGTAAAAAATACTCGGAAAGACGGTAAACTTGAACTTGGAAAAGTGTTTTTCCTTTGTTGCAAGTTCCAAGACTGGTACTAAGTTAGAAGCCAGCGAGATGCCTGGGGAGCGAAATTTAAAGGGATACTCACTTTCTGCATCACGCAAGTGCAGCGCGGGCGCCGCAGAACGAGGGCCTCTTTAAATTTTGCTCCCAAAATGCCTCACTGTCCTTGCCGGTCTCCCAGCCCTGCTTTGCATGAATCAAAGAAATTCAGGTTACAAGCTGGGATCACCGGTCCCTTGAGAGGGTTCTCATGGATCCCCTGGTCATACTGATGGCCTTCACAAATATACGGGATTCTGTAGGACCAGCAGAATACGTCTGACGTGACAGTACTGGACATCCTGGCTCTCAGAAGCCAGCCGCCATTTTGTTGGGCTAAACAAACCGCGCGAGGCAGAGGTCCAAGAGTGAAGGGAAGGACGCCTTCTGCCAACAGCTGTGAGAACGAGCCATCTTGGAAGCAGAATTTTTTTTTTTTTTTTTTTAGCCCCACTCAAGCCTTTAAGTGACTCTCGCTAGCCTCGCCAACATTTTAATTGCAAGCTCATAAGAAACCCTGAGCCAGAACCATTCCAGCCCAGCTACTCCCGAATTCCTGACTCACAGGAACTTTGAGATAATAAATGTTTATTGTTCTCAGTCAGTGGTTATGCAGCAGATAGATAACGAACAAATCCCACTCGAAGGGTTTTAGCCATTGTACCTAAAGAAAAAGGAATTCTGTGTTGGCGATACAGTCTTAAGCACAGTGGTTCCCACAGGCTCCGGGGGCACCTGGGTGGCTCAGTCGGTGAAGCCTCTGCCTTCCGCTCAGGTCATGAACCCAGGGTCCTGGGATGGAGCCCCTCATCAGGCTCCCTGCTCAGTGGGGAGTCAGCTTCTCCCTCCCTCTCTGCCCCTCTATCTACTCATGCTCTCTGCCTCGCTCTCTTTCAAATAAATAAATAAAATCTTAAAAAAAAAAAAAAAGAAGAAGAAGAAGAAGAAGAAGAAAGAAAGAAAGAAAGAAAGAAAGAAAGAAAGACGAACACAAGCTCTGGAGCCAGAGTCTCAGTTTGAATTCTGGCTCGGTCCTTTATTAGTTGTGTGGCCTTGGAAAAATTACTTGTGTTTTAATTCTTCATCTATAAAAGAGAGGAAACAATACAAGATTGTTACATTGTACTACAAGATTGATGAAAGAATTACACACAACAATATATGCCAGGTGTCTCTCAAATAATAAGCATTATGAAAGCACTTGCTGTTATTACTATTTCTAACTACTTTTGTCAGTGCTTATTTCTCTATAGATGCATGGATTATTATTAACACCTGAAATATAGCTTTCCTTATATGCAAATGTATTTCACTAATACCTTACATAAAAATACCCGAGGATAGATGTGTATGGCTTCTTGAGAAGGTATTTTGTACCTCCAGAGAAGGAGAAATGAAATTCCTCTCACCTTGGTTTGAAGTGGGGAAAATACTTTTCTTGATTATGGAGTCAGGAGAAGTTTCCCCCTATTATTCACATTTTATTTTATGTTTATTTCCGTCTTGCCATTTCAGAGTTGCTCCCAGTTTCAGTAGCTGGGGTTAAATGTTTGCACGTTTCCTGTAATAAAAGACTCAAAAAGATTTTATTGTCCATACGTTGCATGCCTACAACATGCAGCTTGCACTTCTCTGTAAATGAATGTCTTATTCCCTTGTATTGTATTTGTGCGTGTGTGTGACCTAGATGCATTCTTCTCTTTAAAGGAATGTTCTTATTGCTCTGCAGACATCATCTAGCCTGAGCTGGAGGTTACCATGGTGATATGGCCATACAGGATGACTTCAAGACTACATCATGCTGAGTTGTTTTCAGGGAGAATTGAGGACTGTTGTCTTTTGCTGATAGGCTCCACTTAATTTGACCCTCTCTGCCTTCTTCTAAGAATAATTAAAGAACTTTGCTGTTGGTGGATATCCAGGCTGGCTATTGCAAAAAAGTAAAGTAGGTAACATTTATCTTTACACTTTCATTTTTTGTGACCTTTCCCCAGTAGTAGCATCCTTTTATTCTCTAGGTATGTGATGAGCATATATTATCTGAGACCTTCCTTACAGGGAATAAATTAATCTAGCAAAGTTATCTATGATTAAAAAATTATCACTGTATTTGAGTTGCATTATTTAGGTTTACCACAAAAGCCATGATTGTAGAGAGAACTATTCTAGAGAAAAAAATTTTCTTGGAAACACACATGTGGCAGAAATCTCTGCATTTAGAAATATGCAATGAAATATTTATTTTAAAATTACAACTATAAAACATACACATAGCTTTCAGATAATTCCCAAAATATGTATACTAGGCAGAACCACCAAGTGTGCCAATTTCTGTCTAAAACAGCACAAGCTTTTTCTTCTTTGTCCCAAACACTAATCCTTCTGAAAATGACATCTGTTTAATTATTTTTTTCTTAGTAACATTTATATTTTTTGTCTTTATTTTTCTTGAATTGTCTGAAATAGTTTTTAGGGTTTCTCAAATTTTTTTTTTATATTCAACTGGGCATCAAAATCTTCAAAAAGTCTCCACTGGTTACACTTCAATAGTGAAGCAAACAAAAGTCACTATGGTAATTATCCTGTGAAGTAAATGCATTTGAATCTTAAACTATTTCTCCTTATTCATAGTTATATCATCTGGCATTTAATATTTGTTGCCTGGTATGTAACTTCATGTGTGTAGTTGTCTCTTTCCTAAATTGAAAACTACTGGATGTAAGAGATCCTGCTTTACATTTTGTTCTTTATTTCTAGGCAGCATTTAATTAGAAAGTTCGTAAACATTAATTAATTGAAAAGTTTATTTAGAAACAATTAAAAAATTAAGGGAAAGTTTCAAGGGAAGTGATTTTTCATCATTTTCCTCCAGTGAAATATCTTACACTAAGTCTTCAAGTTCTATTTTTCAGTTGAGAGAGGAGTCATATGTTTGTTTACGCATTTAGCATATTCTTTTGAATACTAGGCTCCGTTCTTTGAGATGTGAACCAAGGTTTGAAGATCCCTACTTTGATGGAGCTTAGCTTGGTTGGAGCAAGTAAACAAGCAATTAAGAAGACAATTTGTAATTCTAGTGAATAAAAAGAAGTTTATGATAAAGAGACCGTGTGGCTACTTTAGAATTAGCCTCTCTATCCAGGTAACAGCCTGGGAAGATTTAGTCCTAACTATGTTGGATTTGAAGATAAAAGAAACCAAAGTTGCTGAAGTGTAGAGAACCAGCAGCCGGATTATTAAATACAATAGTGTCCCCTTATTTGTGGTTTCACTTTTTGTGGTTTCAGTTACTGTGGTCAGCTGGAGCCTGGAAGCAGCTAGTCCTCCGTCTGACATATCATCAGAAGTCAATAATAGACTAACGTTACTCACAGTGCCTATGTCATTGATCTCACCTCATCTCATTACCTAGGCATTTTGTCATCTCACATCATCACAAGAAGGGTGAGTACAGTACAATAAGATATGTTGAGAGAGACCACATTCACATAACTTTTATTATAGTATATGGTTATAATTGTCCTACTTTATTATTAGTTATTGCTATTAATCTCTTCCTGTAACTAATTTTTAAATTAAACTTTATCATAGGTATGGCTATGAAGGAAAAAAACAATAGGTATAGGGTTCAGTACTATCTGTAGTTTCAGGCATCCTTTGGGGGTCTTGGAATATATCCCTCCTGGATAAGGAGGGTCTACTGTAATGTCAAAGAGAGAGAAAAAGGCCATGGAGAGAAAAAGCCCTTTGTACACCAGGTAAAAGAATTTGGATTTTTTTAAACAAGTATAATAGGAACCCATTGGAAGGTTTTAAAGAAAGATGAAACAAGATCTGATTTACATTTTAAAAAGCCGTTGTACTAGGATGTGAAATGAAGATTTGGACAGGATATAGTTGAGATAGGATTAGGAACATAGGTCAGGAATTCTGGTTTTTCTTTGTTAAGTTTGAAATATTTATTTAATGTGGACATAGAAATGTGAGGTAAGAGAAAGGTGAGTGTAGGGTTAAGGCAGGGATTTTTGAGCCATTGGTATTTAGCTGGTCTTTAAAGTCATGGAGTGCATGAGATTAGCTAGAAATACTACTTTGTGAGAGTATTTACGGGACTTGAAATTGAAACTTGCAGCACCTCAACATCTAGAGATTCCGTAGAGGAGAGAGGATCATAGAGGAGACAGTGCTGTAAGTGTGGTGAGAGGACAGAAGCATAGGGAATCTATAAGATTAGAAAGGTGTGATGGGATTTGGTTTCATGGAAGTCATTGGTGACTTGACATAAATAATAGTAATGAGGTGGTGGGGACAAAACCTGACTAGGGTGATTTACCTATGAAAACAGTGAAAAGAAGTGTCAAAAGATAATATATGTGTCTCCTAATATGTATAGTAGGTGATAACGGTAATGGAATGAAAACATTACTGTTTAATGGGTGTTAACTTTATGTATGGCATTTTATAAGCATTTTTTAGGTATTATTTCAGAATATGCTTGTAACTTTGAAATCTTTTCATTAATTTTATTTTAAAAGTAAAGACATTGAGATCTAGAAAATTTATGTGAGTTGCTAAGGTCACATTGCTTTATCACAAGCAGATTTGGTGCATCAGTCTTAACCTAAAGAATTAATGGAGTGATATAATTATTGTGTATATTTATTTTCTATAAGTTTTTGCTCTTTAATTAAGGTAACAGCTCACATATGTTAAACTCCATTTTTGGAGTTTGTTAGCATAATTGGATCACAAGAAAGTGATAATCACCTCAGCACTATAAAGAATTGATGGCTGCACAATGTGGTATTTTTTTTTAATTCTAAAATCCAAACTTGTAGAACTTAAAATATCTCTAAAATGTATTTATGTCAAAAGTCCCAGATATAATGAATGCATTTCTGACTGAGGAAAAAAATTTTAATTCATTTCTTATTAATTTTTTTAATGTCATTGTAAAATAGGTAGAATAATCCATATTTGACCAATATGTTAAGATTGACATGGGTAATTTTAGATGATTAGACTACAAATGTGAAAATGTGCAGTGATAATTTAATAATTTATGTTGTCAAATTAATAGAAAATAATTAGCTACCCACTTGGCATTATACTAAATTAATTTCCAAAAGATTGAAGATTTATATATGAAAGCATAAACACATCAGGAAATATAGAGTCTTTAAAAAATAATGTTGGATTAGGAATGGCCTTATTTATTTATTTGACAGAGAGATCACAAGTAGGCAGAGAGGCAGGCAGAGAGAGATGGGGAAGCAGACTCCCCACTGAGCAGAGAACCTGAAGTGAGGCTTGATCCCAGGACCCTGGGATCATGACCTGAGCCTAAGGCAGAGGCTTTAAACCACTGAGCTACCCACGTACCCTAGGAGTGGCCTTTTTAGTATGACAGGAAATAAGAAAAGGAAGCACTGGCAGGTTTGACTGCTCAAAAAAAAAAAAAAAAATAACACTATACAAAAGTTGAAAGAGAAGGGAAAAACTAGAGAAAATATATAGAGAGTATACAAAAGAAAAATGGGTAGTATCCATATAAATAGGTTCTATAAATAAATAAAAGATGACCAGCTTAATAAAAGCAGGCAAAAATATGAAAATATAATATAATTCACAGAAGACACCATGTCCAATGAACAAATAAAAAAGATGTTCAGTCACAGCAGTGATTCAAGAGATGCAGATTGAAACAGTGTTGAAGTGGTCTCCAACATAACAAAAGAAAGCAAAGAAAACTGCTAATGATAATAAAGGGTATGGGGAAATAAACACTTTCAAACACAGTGCGTGTGAGTGATAAACATTTGTTTTGGGGGAGTTTTCAAGAAAATCCCCAATTAATGCCACTTGTTTACATTTTTTTTTTCTTACACTATCAATACCAATTATAAGTGAAGCTGTCAACAAACTGTCAACAAACCCCCTTTTTCCTAAGGTAGAGATTCTCACCAGGCTGCACAAGAGAAACACCTGGGTAAAATAGCCCCAACTAATCAGATGAGAATTTCTGGGAGGGGGCCACAGGCACTGCTAATATTTAGAATCTTCCCTGTAGCATCTAATATGCATTAGGTTGAGATCTGTTATAAGCATCTTCACCTTTCCTATTAGGGAGAGTAAATAACAAACCTAAAGCTAATTTTCAAGTCTCTGTTGTGCAAGAAAATTGCTGACCCACCCTACTTAAGGCAGAGGAAAGAATTTATCTCTTAGCTGAGCTGGTCTACAGAGTTTTATTTGTATCCCCTAAAGATTTCTCTTATCCCTGAAAGGGAATAAGCCTGGGGATGTCAGCTAGATTTCATCAGCAGCATGTGTTCCTGTCTACAGAAAACAATAGTGAATCAGAGAGTCTCTTCTCCCTTTTCCTTGTTTACCTTCTAATGTCTCTGGAGCTCCAGAACCTTCAGAGGAGCAGACTCCCACCTTCAGGCAGAAATCTGAAATCAGATTAGGTCACACTCGAATCCTTTAGGTACATAATGCTTAGTTAGAACTAAAATACAGATGAAGACATTTGATTTAGCTTGTTCTCTTGTGACTTAACATTTCCTTTTCATGGAATTAATGAGAATCATAGTAAAATCCATTCAAGAGAGGGAGGCTGACCAAGAAGTCCAGGCTAGAAAAGTGAGTGATTAGAGGCCACATGGAGAGACCACATGGAGAAGACATCTTTGATAAGCTCCCAGCAGACTGCAGCTGCAGATGAGTGCGACTAGTCAGCAGTCTTGAAAGAAACAAAAACAAAAACAGTTCCAAGCAGAAAAAAAAGAAAATGTAAATGGGGATGTTCTAAGAACAGAAGAAAGGATTATGCGGCTGTTGTGCAGTGAGAGATGGGGAGAGGAAGTCAAGTAGTCTGTTGAGCATCTTGTTAGCCATATTAAAAATTTTAAAATTTTGTTTCAAAATTGAAATATGTTAGGTACACTATGGACTCATTTAAATATATATAAGTATATGAATACATTTCATTGAATATGTAATAAGCTCTTCATAATAGTTATCTCTGAAGATGACTCTCAATGGGAATTTTTACTTTTTTTTTTTTTTTAAGATTTTACTTATTTATTTGACAGAAATCACAAGTAGATGGAGAGGCAGGCAGAGAGAGAGAGAGAGAGAGAGAGAGGGAAGCAGGCTCCCTGCTGAGCAGAGAGCCCGATGCGGGCCTCGATCCCAGGACCCTGAGATCATGACCTGAGCCGAAGGCAGCGGCTTAACCCACTGAGCCACCCAGGCGCCCGGGAATTTTTACTTTTGAAAGTGTATTTTTATAATGTTTTAATTTTATATAAGTATTTAACAGACTCTTTCTTCCAAAATTTCTCCCATTCTCTCTTTCTATGTAATTAGATGCGGTCATGAACATGTTTAGACTATATATCTCTAACTCCCTTGTGGTTAAATGTGGTTAAAGTGAATGGAAATATTAAGTAGCATTCTTGTCTCAGGCTTTTATAGTAGTGGGTTGGTATCTTCCATGATTTCCTTCCTCTTGTTTTAGCTGCCTGCAGAGACAGATGAGAATGATAGAGCCATAAAATGGAAGGGCACTTAGTCCTGAATAAATTTTATGGGAGAGAAACACACTAATATATGAACAAGAAAATCTTGAGTGTGTTAAGCCCCCTGAATTTGGGAATTTGTTACCACAGCTTAGTCTAAGCTAGCTAAATACAATGAAGTACATGCATTGCTTTCATTATGGGATTATATTTAATATAATAATTGCAGTTGCACCTGAGGTTAAACGTAAAGTCTTTATGAAGCTTTGCTGCAAATAGGCCAAGGAATTCATTAGAGCACTAGACCAAGTGAGTATGTAAGGGTTTTGTGAAACAGTATTTAATAATTCCAGTGATTGATCTTATAGTTTTTGGGAGATACTCAAGGATCCTCAGTGCTCCTACCCTATTGCCTTATATGTCAAGCAGCTTCTACTAGTATGTAGCATGGACTAGGAAGTATCATTAGATAATACATTTTGAAATCACATTTAACTCAGTATATTATGAAAATGTGATAAGATATAAATTTTTTACCTTGTCAATTTTCTGAGACCATAATTAGATCATTAAACCAAGAAAAAGTTTCTTGCTATAAAAAGTAACTTGTACTCCAGTGACCAGCATATTAAATTGCATCCATATGAAACTTACACTATCTATTTACATTTTATTAGTATTTGTGTCATGTCTGCACAGAACTTGAGGACATAATTCTAAGTCTGCGTGTCCATTTAGATAACAAATCTAGAGGTCATGCAAAAATAGTTCAAAGATAATTTCAGAGGTCATACAAAACTCTTAGTTCTCTCTCCTTTAATTTATATTCTTTCTGCCAAGGACATCCAATAAAAAAATCTCTTCTATTATCTTTTTCATTGTTTTTGGCAAAGTACAACAAACTGGATTCAAAGGATAAAATATATATATTATATATATATATATATATATATTCCCTATTCCCAGCCTAATATTCTTGAAAATGACACCTAACCTAGGTCTGTTCTCCGCTAAAAACAAATAAGACATTTAAGGGAAATTTGCTGTGCTGTTACTTCTAAAACAGAAAAATTTGATTTAAAAACCTCAACAATTTAGTAAATTGTTATATATCTAAGAAAACATAAACAGCAGTAGAAATGCACAATTTGAACACTCTGGTAACCTAGAAAAATCTTGTGTTAAGGTAAAATTAAACAATGGAATAAAAATTATATTTGCGGAGCTGTGACTGAAACTATATAACTAAATAATTTTATAAGAAAAAGAAACATGGGGGCGCCTGGGTGGCTCAGTGGGTTGAAGTCTCTGCCTTCAGCTCGGGTCATGGTTCCAGGGTCCTGGGATCAAGCCCCACATTGGGCTCTCTGCTCAGCGGGGAGCCTGCTTCCTCCTCTCTCTCTCTGCCGATCTCCCCTGCCTACTTGTAATCTCTGTCTGTCAAATAAATAAAAATCTTAAAAAAAAAAAACCTCCCCAAATGTATTAAAAAAAAAAGAGAGAAGAAAAGAAAAAGAAACATAATTTAGAGACTTGATTGGCAAATAATGGCAAATTGATGGCAAAATTATGGGTTGATATTTTCCTCTTTTACTTAATATTTTATTAATGGTGCTATAATGTTTTTTATGCATCTGGTAATTCATCTATTCTTTATTTAATCATAAATAGTTATCAAGTACCTACTTTATCCTAGAAAAGACAAACACACTGCCTTAATAGAACTTAGATTCTACTGAGGGAGAGACGCAATAAATGAATATGGGATATAATTTGCTGTGTCTCTTAGATCCTCCAGGAAGTAGGCAGTGAAATAGACATAGGAGTGAAAATGTTTACAGGAGACTAAGACCAGTGAAGGGAAAAAGGAGGAAGAGGTCAGCAATTCTGTGCCTGACAGTATCTCTAACAGTCTACTGAGGCATTCCAGAGCAAGGAATTCTATTAGAAATGCCTAGATCCTTGTATGGACACATTGCTCAGCCACTGGCTGAAGTCCCCTGGAGAAGAGTGTCTCACCTGTACTTGGAGATGAGTCAGGTCCTGATAGAATGAATACCTGGGGGCTCTCAGTTAACCCCACTAGTCACTTTTGGGTAATAGAAGAGATGTCTGAAAAGAGCATCTCTTTGTCCACAGTTTTTGTAGATGAAAATACGGTAAGAATAGAAAGTGATGTGGAAAGTTTATTTTACATAGGACAGTGAGGAAGGCCACTGATAAGATTATAATTGAGTAGAGACTTGGAAGTTAGTCTTCAATCCATTAGATGATCTAGGATAAGGATATTTCAGGAGATAGGATAGCAAGTGAGAACATCCTGACAAGCCAGTATGGCTGAAATGAGGAGAGTTAACAGAAAAAGGTAAGAGATGAGATTGGGAAGATAGGTTGGGAGCGTAAGTAGGAACTTAAACGCTACGCTCAAGATATTTTCTGAGTGTCATGGAAGGCTCTGAACAGGAGCGCATGGTGAGCTGATTTACATTTTTATAAAAGTCACATTGGAAAATTGTAATTTGCACTAGGATGTCAGTGGTGGTGTGGTGAGAGGAGGAAGGATTCAGATATACTTCCAAACTCTGACTTTTTAGTGAGTTCAGTGTGGGAGATGAGGATGAGAGACATCAGGGATGACTTCTGGGCTTGTGGACTGAGGAAATGTGTGAATGGAGGGGAAGAAGAGGGGAAAAAACAGGTCCTAGTGGGGAGATAGAGTTGTTTTAGATACATTAAACTATGTATTAGATTCCTAGTTGACATGTAAACGGTTAGTTTAGGAAAAGCAACAGAAAGCTCAGAGGAGAAGTAGAGATAAACTTTGGGAATCCTTAGAGTATAGATGCAGTTTATAGGAATGAGATTGGAAGAGATCACCTGCAAAGTGAGTGTAAATAGAGACCTGTACCCTTGAATAAGCCCCAATGCATTCCACAATTCAGAAAGCGAGATAAAGAGGACAGGGTAGGAAAGGGGACAAGAGAAGGAGCAGACTGGGAGGAAGAACACCAGAAATGGAGAATCTTGGAAAGACAAATATTTGGGGGAAAAAAAGAATGGGGTTGGGGAGGGTGGCAATGATTAACGATGTCAGTTGTGGCTGAGAAGTCAAGTAAGATTAGGACTGGGTGTTGACTTTTGGAAATGGTGGAGTGGAGATCACTGTTGACCTGACAAAAGCAGTTTCACAGTGAAATAGTGAAAAGCCTTGTTTGAAAGCAAGGTTAAGGAAAGGGCACTGAAGCTTGAGAAAAAAGAAACAATGCAAAGGTGAGTGTATGTGTTTACATTTTATCCCTGACTTGAGTTCACCAAGCCAGTCAAATTCTTTGTTATAGTTTTAGAAGCTGGGTAGTACTAAACTCTTTCAAAGTAGTATGCTTTGATAAAAAAGAGATGGATGAATTTTGCTAATGCAAAAGTTTCTACCTTGGATGCTGTTAACCTTAAAAATAAAATGGACAGTTATTTTACCAGCCAAAAAAAAAAAAAAAAAAAGGTTTATTCAGGAATAGCAGAGAATTGCAACTGGGGACAAGCACACTATAGCAAAACTCCAGGCTGGTCCATTGAACAAAGGAGAGGAACACCCTTTTATAGAGGGGAGCAGAAGTAGGGAAGATTGTCAAAAACAAAAACCACTGGAATAAACTAGAATTATAGTCGCTTCTCACTGGCTGAGTTGTGACAGTCTCTTATTGGCTGGGTTATTTCGTGGTCAGGTGGGGAGAGGTAAGCCTTTTTACTTCCTGGATATTAAAATCGTATGCCCTCATAGGCTCTTTCTCTTTCTCCTGTTTTTGCTGTTGATGAGGAATGCTAGGATGTGAGCGCTTCCCCTGCCAAACTTCTCGGCTTCATTTTAGTGAAGTTTCGCTTTATTTTTCACAATGCCAGGGGCTAAATATATCGATATAAATGATATGAAATTTTTTGTTTGGAGCAGCATCCAATTTACATTTCTGCATCTGTAATTAAACCAGCAGAGGAAAAATTAATTGGTAGTTAAGTTACAGTAATTGCCCTCGGCTCATACATACTATTATTATTAGATTGTTTCCACATACCTCCTTTAATACTGAGAAGGATCCTCTGAAAGTCCTTTATAGATGAGAAAATAGAGGCTCTGAGCTTTAGGTAATTTGCTCAAAATCACATAGTTTCAGACATGGAATCTCAAGTCCGACTTTAGGCTCTTGCTCACTCTGGCATACAGTGTATCTTCTTGATTTAAAATGACCAAAGGGGGGAAAAATGACCAAAGGGCTTAAAAGGGACAATCATTTATGCCCACTCCAGCCAAAACTTTTAAGTACTTCAGAATGAATTACAACTCAGTAATTAGAGACCTAGAATTACACATCTAAATTAAAGTCAAAATTTTTTTGGTTTTCCTACATAGAGAGTGATTGGTTGAATGATTATGATAGTTGACCTAATTAGTAGAAATGAATATCATATTAAAAATCTTTTGGGGATTTCTATGTTTTGTATAAATTCTTAGCATAGAAATGTTTTGACATTTCTTTTTTACAGCAATTCAGTTGTATACTGCTAACATCTTTAAAACCAGTATAAATGCATATACACCATTATGAAATTTTAAAAAATTCTTGATCTTGAGGGTAATAGGCAAGGAAGAACAGATTTTAAATTGGCACTTGAAATATTGACAGTGAAGGAATAGATCAGTGTATTTGTGTTGATAGATAAACAGTGCAAAGGCGTTTACTTATGGTTGTAAAATAGTGATTTGAAGCTATAATGTAGCACTAATTATGAATATAATGTTATACTGATTATGCATCCAGAGCTATGGTAACTATTACCTAGGTAACCACAAAAATATATAATCTTGAGCTGAATTTATTAAATGAAAAGTTTTGTTTTGGATTCCTGCTATTGCAATATATAAAATGATAAGATGAATTAAGTGATTTGGAACTGTGTGAAACAGATTTTAAATTACATTTTACATGGTTAGAAAAGATAATTACAAAATTTGTTTCAATTACATATCCCAAACAACATGTGGTGATGATTTACATTTTATTATATATTTTCCCCTAAAGAATTGAATATGCTCTATATTGTTATTAGGGAATTCTGAGAATTTTTGTATGAGTTAGCTATTAGAGATTTTTATATTATACCCTCTTTTATTCAATGAGAAAAGAAGCACTGACAGAATTTTTTAAAAATCGAAGTTAGTTAGATACACATCTTTAATTCTCATTTTTATTTCTGTTTAGTTATTTTTTAAGATGTTATTTATTTGAGAGGAATGAATGGGAGAATGTAAGGGAAGGGGAGAGGCAAAGGCAGAGGGAGAAGCAGGCTCCTGCTGAGCGGGGTGCTCGATGAGGAGCTCCATCCTAGGACCCTGGGATCATGACCTGAGCCAAAGGCAGATGCTTAACTGACTGAGCCACCCAGGTACCCCTCTTTTTATTTTGTCATCTTGATATTGAGACAGACCCCACTCTTCACCTCTAAGATGCCCCTCTCACCCCACAATCCCTGTCCCCCCCAATCCCTCATTTAAGTCTGTTTCCAAATTAGATGTGGTCATGTGACTAAATTTTCTATAAACCCATATGAATAGAAGTGATGTATGCCACTTCTCGAATTAGAGCTGGGTATGTGCCACTATGCTGTCTCCTGCTTGTTAGTCAAATGCAATCTTAATATGGTAGTGACCAGACTTTAATTATACTATAAAGACAGACGTTGTGGGATGGTGGAAGAACATGAAGGAAGGAACCTGGGTTTTTGAATGACTGCATGGAGCAGGGTAACCTTTTGATCTAGACTGCTCATTTCAGACTATCAGGTAGGAGAGAAGTAAGTGTTTGTCTTCTTTAAGTTACTCAATTATTATTAATTTTCTTTATTACAGCAGCCTGGCCTAAGTAATATACACTGATTTGACTAGATTCATTGAATGGAGGAATAAATCCAGATGCTTACTCGAATTCATGAGTTCAAGTTAGCTCATTGCACACATTTTTCCCCTTAATGACATCAGTCTTGGTGCTACACTCTCACACTCCTCCCCAGTTCTCTCATACTTCAGACAATATGTGGCTCTGCTTCTAATTAATGCTTGCTGTATTTACCTGTGCTTTTTCTTATATTATATTGCTATTACCATAAGTAGGGTTGGGTTGGTGTCTTGCTACACTTATATACATTGCAATTTTGTAAGAGACATTTAACTCAACTTGGTCAGTTTCTTTATGTGTTGTTGGTTATGCTTACTCTTGTGATTAAAAAAATCCAGAGTATCCCATGGTCTCTTTCCTCTCTTTGTTTTATTTTTTCTATCTCTGATGACTTACATAGATTCTGTTGAAAATGTAAAATTATTGATTGATGCTTTTAAAAATGCAATATATACCATGTATATTTTTCTAAATATATATTTCATACTGGATATTACTTTATACTAGATATTACTTATATGTATTTTTATATACAATATATTTATTTATTTATTTATTTATTTATTTTTTAAAGATTTTATTTATTTATTTGACAGAGAGAAATCACAAGTAGGCAGAGAGGCAGACAGAGAGAGAGAGAGGAGGAAGCAGGCTCCCTGCTGAGCAGAGAGCCCGATGCGGGACTCGATCCCAGGACCCTGAGATCATGACCTGAGCCGAAGGCAGCGGCTTAACCACTGAGCCACCCAGGCGCCCTATATACAATATATTTAATGCATATTTTCTGTACAGTATTTATTATTTGTATCTTTTCCCATACAATGTATTCCTCTTTTTAATTTATTTTCTGGCCAACACTTCCTGATTTTACAAAGGAGTACGCTGAGAGATAGAAGGGATAACTAGCTTAGGCTATTACACATAGCTGCTAGATAGAGGAGCCAGTTCTCAAAGATGGCCACTCTGACCCCAAGTTCACTTTTGTTTTCTAAATAATAATGGAGTGAGGTTACAGGATGTATAGTGGGAATAGAAGCAGAGTCCAGAGCTTGAGGGAAGAAGGGACATAGAATAGGAAAGAAAGTAAGGCATAAAGAGAGATTTGCAGGCAGTGGGGAAGCTGGCCTTGTTTTAGGTGACCTAGCATTGACACCACCACCTGGTTGAGAGGCTTCCTGGGAAGTAACTGTTCTCAGATATCCCAATATTGGAAGAACACTTTTGTTATCAGAACTGGTTAAGCATTCTCAGTGATCTGTAGAGAGTAACCTTTTATGTCCGGAGTGGGCAGAAGAGGCTTGGTCTTTTCTGGGAGTCTTAGTTATGTGGCTGTGGGGAGTTGGAGATCTTGTTCCAACCCAGGTTCTGTTGACACTAGCAAGAATCTCTTTATTGGGTCTTGCTAATTTCCAAACTGAAACCAAAACAGAAGGCATCTTTTCCTTACGACTGGTCATGGTTTGGCTCTTGTTTCCAGCTTAGTTACAGATTTATTTATGGCTTTATCATCTTCCTGGTCCCCTTTGACTAATGTCCCTATATTCTTCCTATGTGGACTTTAGCACATACTAATTAGAAGGTATGAAGTTATAAATGTATACTTTTATATACAGTAGTATTTAAGATGGTACACTGAAGCCAGAAAGAAAAATCTGTATGAGAATCTTTAAAAAAATCAACAGTTAAAAAAATCTAAGAGATGTTAACTATTTTAAGTAATGGAAAAACTTATTTCATGTTCTCATTGATATCTTCATGTACAGATTTTAAGAAATTACAACTGAAATTTTGGGGATTATTCAGCCCCTTAATAATGGCTAACACTGTATCAGCATTAGTTTGCTAGGGCTGATATAACAAAATACCACCAAGTGAGTGGCTTAAACAACAGAAATTTATTTTCTCAAGTTCTGATGGCTAGAAGTCCAAGATCAGGGTGTCAGTGTGTTTGGTCTTCTGAAGCCTCTCTCATTGGCCTCGGGTAGCCACCTTCTCACTCTAACCTCACATTATCTTTTCTCTGAGCACATGCATCCATGATGTTTTTTCTGTGTGTCCAAATTTCTTCTTCTTATATGGACCCTGTTCAGATTAGACCAGGTTTTTGAATGATGGTGTGGAGCAGAGAAACCTTTTGACCTAGGCTGCTCACTTCAGAATGTTGGATAAGAGAGAAATACAGAGTCCCGTGTTAGCATAATTAACTTAACTGCCTCTTTAATGGTCTGTCTTTCATACAGTCACATTCTGAGGTATTGGGAGTTAAGGCTTCAACATCAGAATTTGGGAGAGATGCCGAGTTCAGCCTATAATAGTAACTAACACTTAATAAATGGTAATGAGGGATCTGCATTGTTCTAAACCTTCTTATGTACCAAGTGGTTTAATCTGTGCAACAACCTGTGAGCTAGCTACTATGAAACATTTTATTTTCCAGATGTGAAAACTGAGTTACAGAGAGGTGAAATGACTTTCTCAAAGTCACAAAGGCAGTAAATGGCAGATTTGGGAATCCATGGAAGTGGCCTGATCTCAGAGCTGCTCTCTCAGACACCATACTGCTAAATGTTACTTTATACCAAATTAAGGGTGAACATTTTAAGATCAGATTCTCAGGTCAGAACATGACTTCGTGTTTTGGCTCTACTAGTCTATGCTTTTCAGAAAACCATCTGAGTTCTTCCAGTCATCTATAGTCTCCTGTCTGTGAGGAATAGCTGACAAGATGATATAAAGCTCTTTGACAAATAAGAAGGACTATATAAATGTCAACTGTTGTAGTAATTCCATCAATATAGGTGTGTTTGCCACTTATATTTATGGGCAGCCTCGCTACTGAACTGACACAAGATTGTGTTGATTTCCAGAGAAAACAGGTCTATGACAATGGAAACAAAAGAGCATATAGTATGTGGCAATAAACCTTTTGACTCCACTAGTAAATCCAACATGGTACCAGAGATCTCAAGCCCAGTCTGTTGTGTGCATTTTGACTTCACAATTAAGTGCAAGACTTATTATTCCCCCAAACAAACAGAAATGAGAAAGAAAAAACGCAGCTCTTGACCATGGGGAAATGTCTGACATAGCTCCAGATTTCAGGGTTATTCGAAACTGGCCTGGTACTTACACCTAGTGGTTGTCTCGTTGGGCATAAACAATCTCATCAAACACCAAGACAAGATGAGGCCATTCTGGGACCATGAGACCCTGTCATGAATTTTTAGGCACACAGGAAACAAGGTCACTGTGCCATCCCCAAATAGCAAACATCGCCCTCTCTGGCTGACATGAGAAACTGCTGCTTCATCATCCGTGACAGCGCTAGGCCTCACTCAGGCCTGGCATCTATACTGAAAGGATTCACTGTGATATCCAACCACAAAATTGTTCCTGTTTTCTTATAGCATCTAGAGTGAATGCTTGCTGCTTAGACTCTCCTCAGGAGCACCCAACCAAAGCCAAACTCCTCTCATAGATTCTTGCTAACACCCTCTTCCTAAAATGGCCCACAGTTCCAACATATCCTTTCCCTTGCTTCAGTGAGTAATGAACCTAACTGGTTCAACTACAGGTGTGTGCCTGGTGGTCTTTAGCTGAAGGGCATTGATAAAGGCAGTGCAGTTGCCCAAGTTAATGTTAGAGAAACAATCCCATTTAGGTTATTATTTCCCCAGTATGAAAGACTTAAAATCATCTTTTTAGCACATCAAGCTTTGGGGGTTTTCAGGAGAAAGGCCATTGGAAGTTGCCACTATTTCAGTAGGAGAGAAAAACCTCTATTTGAATATCTCTGTTTTGTGCTTTTGCCTTTGTAGCTCACATAGGCTGTGTTTACATATATTTCTAGTGTATTTTTCCTTCTTGCTTGCATTTTTGCAAAAGTGTGAGGTTCTGAATACCATGTATTCCATCTTGTTACAATGACTGTCACACATGATTTAGTACAAACTATCCTTCTATATATTCTTACGCTCTTCCTACCCAAAATAGAAGAAGAAAAAAAAGGTTATAGCGGTGTGTGCTGCCTGCCCAATTTAGTTGCTAACTGTCCACCCACTGTTCTTTTGTCTGTGCCATATGCCTATGCTGCGGTTTGAGTGATCAAATTAAATGATAGGCCTAATTAACTGAAAGAACTTTGTAAGCTTCTCACTGGAAAAACTGCTTCTTCTGGCTCCTTTTTCCCCCCTCTCACAGAAAAACTGCTTTATACTTTCAGCTCATTACCGTCTGATAATTTATACAGTATTTGCCTACACATACATGTACACATTCAACTAATTTTATTCTAACACCTTAATTCATGTGCCTGTGTTCTGGTTCTTGAAATTTCTCTTTCTCTCATTATGGTTGCATAGCAACCTCAGCAAGTTGTGAACAGCAAAATGACTTGTTATTGGGTGCTAGGAGAGAGTCGTCAAGTACCGTTGAGCTAGGGGTTCCACATGTGAATAGTCTTGTCTTATACTTTGGTGGAAGTATATTTAAAGAGGGGAAAATTGGAATCTGTGATCAATCTAGGAAAAATAGAGTTATTTACGTCAAAGAGAAGTGTTTATATAGGTTGATAAATCAACTGACATGATGGATTCAAAGATTTCTGTCCTTTATTGAGATGTGAGTTTTTACGTATTCATTTGTATTTCATTCATTCAAAGTATAGTTGATTATGCAATATTATATTAGTGACTTGAATTTCATATAGTGTGAGTATAGAGGTTTATTTTTAAGCCTCTGTTTTGGATTCATTTGCTAATGTATTGAGGCAACAATCAATCCTACTACATGTGATGCCAGGGTACTGAAGGTAAAGATGTATCAGACATGAACATTAGTGCCAAAACATTTTATAAAATAGATTAAATTCCGTTTTTCACAGGAGTTTATAATCTATCCTCGATTTAGATTTAGGCTTTGAGTCTGACTAAAGGTACAGAGGTCAGAAAGCTCAGTGCCTAAGGACCCTACTCTCATTACAAGGGCAGTTTATTCTTTCAGAATAAAATCTGTGGTTTTGCTGTGGAAGGTCCAGCCTAGAGGAACCCAGATTGAAAAAAATGGATAGATTTTTTTCTTATTCAAGGAGGTTGCTTTTGTAGAATATGTAGTATAGACAGCCCAATTTTGTCTGCCTAGTGTACTTCATTAAAATAGATGCACACAGAGAAAACCCCTACTCCTGATTGCAGCTCACAAGGGAGTATTTTTGGTACTGTGCTTTTCATTTGACTGCATTATACTATACCTTCTCTAGCATCTTATTCCTCTAAAATTTTTTGAAGTACTTGTTTTCTGTCTGAGCTGCTTATTATTGTCTAAGTAGCTTCAATTTG
Organism: Mustela nivalis; assembly: GCF_964662115.1. NCBI lineage: Eukaryota > Metazoa > Chordata > Mammalia > Carnivora > Mustelidae > Mustela > Mustela nivalis. The sequence continues at coordinate 36,082,200 of NC_139026.1, forward strand.
CTAAAAGGTAGTGGCGGCCACAATAACTATTTTTATCCATTCCGAATTTAGATCCTATCCATTTAAATTGCGGTTCAGAAAATTGTGTTGGTGCTAATGAACTACTCTTGGTGTTCTGAGACTGTACTGTTGATGAGACCTATGTTTTACATTTTGTACTCTAAAAAATTTAAGAACAAATACTTCTCTTGACTCTGGATCTGATGTCTGTGATAAACTCATGATGGTTAGTTTTATGTGTTAACATGCCTGGGCTACAGTAGCCCAGACAGCTGTTTAAACATTATTTCTAGGTATGTCTAGGAGGGTGTTTCTAGGAGATTAGTGTTTGAATTGGTGAACTGAATAAAGCAGATTTCCCTTCCCAGTGTGGGTGAGCATCATCCAATCCACTGAAGACCTGAATTGAGTTAAAAGACAGAGGAAGGATGAATTCATTCTCTGCCTAACTGCTGAGCTGGACCATCAATCATCTCTTGCCCTTGATGCTTCTGGTTCTTAGGCCTTGGACCTGGAATCCATAGTCTACTCTCTGGTTCTCAGCCTTTAAACTACAATGCTGGCCTTCCTGCATCTCCAGTGTACATGGAGCAGATTGTGGCACTTCTCAGCCTCCACTGGTTCTGTTCTTCTGGAGGACCCTGACAAATATAAAACTCTAGGATCAAAACCATATAGAATCAATCATCTAATGGAAGGAAAGCATAACAAATGTTATTGAGCACCTACTATATGTCTGTATTCATACACTTTCGCACTTAATGCATATAGCAGTAAGGTGGGTATTACTGTAGGACTGCTAACTGAGGGGATAATCACATCCCAGAGAAATTAAGAAAATTGACTTTGGTCACATAGCCAAGAAGTAGCAGAAGCAGGAATTCAAACCTGTTTGGCTGACTCCTAAACTTACTCTTCCCACCCTGTACTGAAGTTCAGGGAACTAGCATTTATTGACTGTCTACTGCTTGTCAGACATTGGATGGAAGAAATATATATATAATGTTTAGTATATACTCTCAGGTGCTCTGGATGCAGTGAACAATTCTAAGCCATGACTTCTGAACTCAAAGACCCTGTAATATATTTAAGGAGATTAATCAAATGAGGCAACATTAAAGTGCCAGAGAATTGGAGATAATTACTGTAGGAGTAGAGGGGAAGGACTTCACTAATCCTCTCAGGTCAGCTAGCAGCTGGATATCCAGGAAGCATATGTTCATTTTCTACTTTTCATCTAAAATATCAATAGAGAGTTTGCTGCTTTTGTCATAAAGTAGAGCTGTTTTCTTTCAACTATAGTTTTATGATCTTTTGAATCTTGAGTGACTGTGGTATACATAGGTATATCAGCTTTATCACATGCTAGATGTGTGATTCTGGACAAATTACTTACCTCTCTTTGTGTCCAAGTTTCTCCATTTGTAGAATGTGCATAATAATAGCACCTAGTTTATAAGTTTTTTATGACAATTAGAATGATATAAAGTTATGTTGCAGTACACGTTCAGCTTATAATTATAATGCCTTCCTGGTGAATCTTTTTATCATTCATTCACTCTTTTTTTGCATAATAATACTTTTATATATATATGTTTTTGGTCCATAAATCCCGTTATCTTATGCCAGTTTTCTTTTGATCAGCATTTTGCTATAGTATTTGCTGTCTTTTTTCTAGCATTTTGTCTGCAATTGTTTTGGGTCCATATGTTTTAGGTATTTTAAAATTACATTTATGTTTATTGTAGTTATTGTTAATTTTTATTTCCATCATTTGATTTTGTGCTATATTTCCTATGTTTACTTCCATCTTATGTATTCTGTTAGATTGCTAAATTTATTTTGCTTTTACTCTCTCTATTCATTTCGAAATTATGTATTTCCACTGAAGGGAGATTGTCTATTTTCCTGTAAGTGTTCGTCTTAAAATTTTAACATATATATTTAACAAAGTTTAAAGAAATCAGAATTTCTGCTATCTTCTCCCAAATATAACTTACCTAGAATGTTTTTGCTTTAATAACTCCAGCATGTTTCCATGTTATTATGATCAAATATTTTTTTGTTTCACTTTGATTTTATGTCCCCTGTATTAATCATGGTTCTTGTATATGGTCATTGTTTTCTTGGTAATTTTCTCAGTACTAACAATTTACTAATCATGTTTTCAGCTTCATTTAATTTTCTGTTTTTACTCTCTAGTAATTTCTAGAATTTGTATTTCTAGAAATTGTATTTAATTATTTTCCAAATCTGCCTGTCTTTTTCTAATTTTTTAGTTCCATGTTTCTAATTCCTTATTTACATATTTAAGCATTTAAATATATTTAGTCTTTTCTATGAGATTGTTATGTTATCTGAAGTTATAGGTGTCTTACCTGGTGTTTATAGTATCTGCTGATTCTTGCTCTCAGTGGTGGTTTCCTTCTGTGCTTTCTAATTTTGGATTGCTTATCCTCAGTAGGCAGGCTGTTAATGGGATTTAAGGTGTATCCTTTAGGAGTGATTTTATATTTAGTTCTACCAAGAATCTTAAGAATTAATGAGCTTCCAGGCAACATTTTATATTAATTTCTAAGCTTTGGAGATTCGGACCCAGAAACCAGTGGAACTCAAACACCAAATTTGGCTGAGGTCAGGCCTGTGGTTACAAATTATTGGCAAAGATATGTTTTCCTCTCTATTATAGCGCCAGAGAAGAACAGTAGTATCCATCCTTACATTTTTCTCTGGTGGGAGATAGGTGCATTTTTATAGCTTACCATTTCAGGTGAAGATGCCTCCTTTGAAAAGTCTAGTTTTATGAAGGGAGGGGCAATGGCTCAAAGCAGGAAATCCCTAAGGCTCTTGGTAAAAAGTCTTTTTACCAAGACTCCACCCATGTATACCAGCAACTTGATGTTTCCAGTTCTGGATTTCAGTTCGCTCTTCACTTCTGAATTAGTCTTTGCTTTTTCTTTCTTTTTTTAATTTTCCCCCAAATTTCCTTGAAATGTTACTTCTAAACCTGTGCTGTATTTAAGAAAAATAGATTTCTTATATTTACTTAGTATGTACTTAGGAGTTCTGTAGTTTGAGGGCTTTTAGAATTTCTAGTTTACCATATTGCAAGAAACGGATCTGCACTCATGGACAAAAGAAGGTGGATTCAAAAAACAGTAGAGTTTGTTATGGCAGTGATGAGGAATGTCTTGTGTTCTTATTTTCCTTCTAAATCAGAAATCTTCGTATACCTTTGCATAAAAACTCTTCGGTGATTTTCCGTTGCTCTTGGGATAAATTCTAATTCTCTTAGCATGTCTTCCACAGATTCTCATTATCTGTCCCTTATTTGCCCATCTTGTTCTCTTCTTTTTAAATATGATTTTATTGGGGTGCCTGGGTGGCTCAGTGGATTAAAGCCTCTGCCTTTGACTTGGGTCATGATTCCGGGATCCTGGGATCGGGCCGGAGTCAGGCTCTCTGCTCAGTGGGGACCATGCTTCCTTGCCTGCCTCTCTGCCTACTTGTGGTCTCTGTCTGTCAAATAAATAAATAAAATAAATTCTAAAAAAGATTTTATTTATTTATTTGAGAGAGAGAGAGTGCGCAGGTGTGCAAGCACAAGCAGGGGGAGGGGCATAGGGGCACAGAGCCTGACATGGGGTTTATTCTGAGGACCCTGGGATCTCAACTTGAGCAGAAGGCAGACGCCTAACCGACTGAGCCACCTAGGCAGCCCAATCCAGTTCTCTCCTTCTCATGTGGCTTTTTTGTGCAGCTAGAATGAACTTCCTTAATTTCTCCAAGTTTGTCAAGGGTTTTTCACCCCCAGCCTTTTTATTATTTTGATTCCTCTGCTGGGAGCTCAGATTTTTTCCCTATCTCTTCCCTTTACCCCAACTCCTTTGATTATTGTCTAATTTTTAAGCTTCAATTTAAGCTTCACTTTTTGCAGGTAGCTTTACTTGGTACTTCCCTACCCCACCCCACTCCAGTATGCATTCTGATTACATGCTCCTCTAGTGTCCTGTACTTTGTTTTCTTTGTTGTGTCATAAAAATCAAGTTTATATGTACTTAGTAATATATCGGTCATTTTTGCCAGGATAATAGGCACCCAAATTATTCCCTCACTATTGATTCTGTATATCCTAGCATGCTTCATATTTTCAGCAGTTAGTAAATATTTATAGAGATTTTATTTTATTTTATTTTATAGAGAGAAAGAACAAGTGAGAGAGCACAAGCAGGGGGAACACCAGAGGGAAAGGGAGAAATAGGCTCCGTGCTGAGCAGGGAGCCCGGTGTGGGGCTCGATCCCAGGATACTGGGGTCATGATCTGAGCCAAAGGCAGACACTTTACTGACTGAGCCACCCAGGCACCCCAGCAGAATATTTCAAATTAAAATTGCTATGATTATAATTACTATTTTTAGTGACCATCATTTATGTTCCAGTACTGGTAGAAATTATAAGCATTGTGATATTAAAAGTAAGCTTTTGGTGTTATTTATGAGACCCTTTCAGAAATAGAAAATGATCATGTCCTGTAATCATAATTACCTACTTTGTGAGGCTGTGTATTCAGATCTGTCATTGAAATGGAGAACATTTTGACTATAAAGTTTACTTTCAAGCCATATATCAAACAATCCATTTTGTCGAGAGTCCATGATGACAAGACTGGCACAAAGGTCATTAGGGTCACTGATACATTCCCCTAGGGTTGTGCCATGTTTGTTAGCATGAAGACTGGGAAACACCTTGGCGTTTTTCAGAGTAGTCTTTCATCTAGGCATAGACATCACACCACACTTAGGACCTGTTGAGTTACCAAATGGGAAATAAGGGTAGAGAAAAGTCCAGAGAGACATTGTGGAGAGTATGGCTCCAGGTAATGCTGGACTCACCAAAGTAGATAGGCATGGGCCTTCACTGAAGAAACATATACACAAAAATGCACATATAGAAGCATACCAATAATTGAGTATGTTTAGGGATACAAATAGGAGTTAATATGATTATCAGTAAGTCAGATGCGCCATTAGGCCAGTTTGTGCTGCTATCAGGTAAGGAAGGTGAAGTTCAAGGTAGGCTTAGTGATGATGAATATCTTATTCTAAAATAGGGTGAAGGCTATTTTTAGGGATTAACAGTTCCAGCACAGTCAGATATTCTTGCTTTTAGACTAGATATCTGGCTTAGATACTTAGGTTTTAGGTTGGCTTTCTGGCTTATTTACAACCTTGGAGTTGAGATATACAAAGCACGACGATTATTATTTTTATCACCATTTAACTATGTAATTGTGCAGAGTTCTAAGCTGTGGCAGTTAGTTCCGTTTGTTATTTTGTGATATATCCCCACCCTCCTAGAAAAGACATCCCACATTAAATGTGGTTCTTGAGGTTTCATTACTCACATGGAGTGAATCTTTGTATTCTCTTAGGCTGAGCTCCTTTAAGAACTACATGAACAGGGCGAAGAGCCAACATTTAGAGTTCTTCTGGGCCTCCAAGGAAGCCGTGATCATTTAGGTCCATCAATTTCAATCTCAAGCATCTGACAAAATTTTTAAAGTGAAATTTGAATCTGGAGAATATATTATGCCATCAGGAATCACTAAAATTAGGCAGTCTTTTTCAGGAGATGTGTGCAAAGGACTGGGTGATGTCAAGGATTGACGTCTATTACCAATAGAACCAATAAGAACCAAAGATCTCTGGAATCATTGAAGGTTTTCATTGCTAAGTGCATTACTATAATACTAATTTTTTTTCAGGGATGTTTGGATTCCCTTAAGGAAACAGATATAATATTCAACTCTAGAACATTCAAGCACATCTTGCTTAGATCTTATATACAAATGATACTGTTACAAATGGCCCAGGATAAACATGCTAAAATGGTTTTCTGAGTTGGGAATACATGAGCATATTAAGTTGATTAAGTTGCCATTCAGATAATTCCTTGGCCCAGAATCCTTTGTGGTGTGTGTGTGTGTGTGTGTGTGTGTGTGTGTGTGCGTGTGCATGCATAAGCATACATGTGTGTTTTTTAAAAGATTTTATTTATTTATTTGAGAGATATCACATGTAGGCAGAGAAGCAGGCAGAGAGAGAGGAGGCAGCAGGTTCCCTGCTGAGCAGAGAGCCCGATGTGGGGCTTGGTCCAAGGACCCTGGGATCATGACCTGAGCTGAAGGCAGAGGCTTTAACCCACTGAGCTACCCAGGTACCCCATACATGTGTTTTGATAGAGTGGGAACAACTCTTGGGTAATTGTGGGTAAAATTCATAGGCCAAAAGTCCTCAATATGCAGTTTAGTGTTCCAGTGTAATTTTGTAAAACGTATTATTTGCACATAATGACCCCAAGATATAGCAGCTCATGGAAAAACAATATTGGAAGGATTCTGGTAGGGTTTTCAGAGTTTAAGGCAGAGTAAAACATTAGCTTCAGAAAGACAATGAGTGAGGACAATTCTGGGGTCCACAACTACTGAGTAGGTGGCCTGAAAGCCATCAAGATGGTTTTGTTTGAGGTGTTAAATCTGTCATCTTGGTCTTCTCTGTATTTTGGTATGTAGATGAGCTTTTTATGTATAGGGGCAGGAGAGAGGAATTTCTTGGGTTCCTTGCAATTTATTCATTAGGTATCAAAAACTCTATCCCATCTCTTGCTCCAGTTATTAAAAATCCCAGGGAAGGGCATAGATTGATCATGTATGGGTCATGTGCCTATTCCAAAGAGTTGGAGGTCAGATCTCATATGAAATAATATGTTTTTTGGGGGTACCTGGGTGGTTCAGTCAGTTAAGTGTCTGCCTTTGGCTCAGGTCATGATCTCAGGGTACTGATATCGAGCCCCACGTCAAGCTCCCAGCTCAGTGGGGAATCTGCTTCTCCCTCTCCCTCTTCTGCTCTCTCTGCTTGTGCTCTCTCCCACTCTCTCTCTCTCTCTCAAATAAATAATATCTGAAAAAAAGAAACATATTTTTTTGCCTTTATTTATTTTTTAAATTTACTTTTACTCTGCGACCTTCCCCCTTCTCGCTAGCCCAGGCTGCTAAATATGATTCATACATCATTTTTTTTTTTTTTTGGTGGTAGTGGGGGGCTTAGTTTTCTCTGGAACATGGAAAAAATAGTATGAATTTTTACTTTTAAACTTAGACAAAAAGCCATGATCCAGACATCAGACTACATTGTTGGAGAACATTTGCTAAATCAGTTTTTATAGCTACAGTACAAAGGGGAAAGAAGAGTTGGAGAAGACAGCAGTGTTGGAGAAGACAGCAGTGTAGGAGAATGAATGGCTTGGGCTACTGAGAAGGACCCTTATGCTTTGGATCTCATTCTGGGATTAGTTCCAAGCTGGGTGGTAAAAACTTGAAGCCCCCTCCACCCCACTGGATTTGAAGATGGGAGATTAGAGGGGACTTGTGATTCATCTTCCACCTGGTTGCCTGGGTAGCAGAGTGGCACACCCTTCTGATATGCACAATTTGAGAAAATAGAACAGGCATAACCATATCAGATGCCAGGCTCATTAAATTGAAGTAAGCCTTTTTACTGTAGGTGAGGCTCTCCAGAAGCAGATCTGAGGCAGAGTTTGGGATACAAGATTTTTTTTTTTTGGGGGGGGGGTTAATATCTTTGAAGGTAACGGGGAAAGAAACAGGACAGGACAGAAGTCTAGCTGTGATACAGCCTTAACCAACCTCAAGGGAAACTTTGGAACAAGAATCACCAATCAGAATTTTTTGGCTTGGCTGAAATGGCTGGTCTGTGGGTCCTGATCTTGCTCTTTCTTTGGTATGAGCCACCCAGCAATGTGTCTGAGCTCAGGCAAGACAGCGCTCTGCTGGTGAGGCAGACCAGGAGGTGGCTGGCAGCGAGAGGTGGTCTGCTAACCACACTTCTACAACTAGAGTCTAAACCATTCTTTGAAAGGAGATTTGGGGATGCATCTTTAGTCTACACATGTCCTCATGCGATATGGGAAGCAGCCATTATTTTCTTTTTGTGGCTGAGAAAGATGAAGACCTAGAGGATCTTGTGGTGATGACAGCAGTCCAGCGCAGAAAACAGCCATGGCTTATGTGGTTATTGACGCAGTGAGAAGGCAGAATCCCTCAGCAGTCCAGTCGCCAGTATAGCGAAAAGAACAAACCAGTAAACCCACCAGGATTTTGAACTTTAATAGATGAGAAAATAAAACAGATTTCTATTTCCTACCTCTACCTTCAGCCTCCTACCTCCATGTTATGTGTTGTTTAGGCCTCCTGGAATCTCTGTCACTGAAGGAAAGGGTCTGAAATAACTTTACTCACTTGAAATTGAATTTTATGTTTTTTCCATTGGTAAAATATTGATTCAAAATGGAGAAGAAAATGAGTTAATAGAGAAACAGAAAATTTAATTTGCATATGCAGGAACATGGCCTTGAAAATTCATGACCACCTCAAAGTAATTGAAATAAAACTAACTTTTGCTATTTGCTTTTTCAGGAGAATATAGATAGTTCTCAAAGTCTTTGATTAAACTGGGGCCAACTGTAGGGCTGCCTTCAAAAGTTTTATAATTTTCAGGTCTTATATCCTTATTTGACAAAAGTGAAACTTACTGTTGTGTTGTTATTTGAATCCATGCCCACCTCTTAGTCCTTTCCCTTTGTATTCTGTCATTCGGGAACGTTCTTCAGCATCATTCTCTTCCTCTGTTTTGTTTGTCCTTTGTTCAGATATCACCTCCCAAAACCTTTCATGGCTAACTTAAAGTATTTCCTTAACATGCTATAATTTTCTTGAACTGTATATCACTATCTGAGATTATATTCTGTGTTTATTCATATGGTTATTGACTATCTCCTCACAAGGAAGGAAACTATAAGAGCAGGACATTCTTTATATCCCCAGTTCCCAACACTTGGTAGAAGCTCTATGAATATTTTTTTGAATGAATGAATCAATGGTTCATAAAGATTTACCAATCTAGAAATTCATTTAAATTGCTTCTAATGAGAAATATGATACAAATTACTTTTCTTTACATATCTTACCATATAAAATACTTCTGCACCCATTTCAAATACTGCTTCTTTTTTAAAAAAATATTTTAATTATTTATTTGACAGACAGAGATCACAAGTAGGCAGAGAGGCAGGCAGAGAGAGTGGGGGAAGCAGGCTCCCCGCTGATCAGAGAGCCCGATGCGGGGCTCGATCCCAGGACCCCGAGACCATGGCCTGAGCCGAAGGCAGAGGCTTTAACCCACTGAGCCACCTAGGTGCCCCTCAAATAAAGCTTCTTAAAGGAATTTTAAAATATAAAGACAATAAAGGGGCCTAATTTTAAACTTTTCAAGCAGTATTAAATTGGAGCTTCAAATATATGTTTTTCTAGATTATTAAGTTAGAACGAAATATTATCAAATGCATTATTGGACTATTAGTGTTAATTATATATTTTATTATGATACTTCATGCCATAGCAAGATCACATTTTGTTAAATAGAGGTGAGGCACTTTTGAGTGTAGCTCAATGTGGACATCCTCAGAAAAATGGCATTGAGGTCAAAGGTAAAAGTAGACACGCACACTTTCCAGCCATGGGATTTGAAAGGAAAAAGTGCTTTTGCTTTTTCTTCCCCTTCCTCCTCCCCCTATTATTCTTCTCTTTCCCCTTCCTTCTCTTTCTCCTCTTCTTTCTTTAATCCTTTTGTGAAGTTATCCTACTAGCTGGAAGCATGGAGCTAGTTTGACCAAATAAGAGCAGTAGAAAACAACACTTCAGCACGGTGTTGCTGTTCCAACATATCAAAGCTGTGAATCTTAGAAAATAGTTTTGTATTTTTGGAACTTCTACAAATTGAGGAGAAATGACAAATGGCACCAGGGGATGTCGATATCTGACAGACTGACAACACTCATCCAGAAGGGGTGGTTGGTACTTTCGTTTACCTTAAATGTCTTCTGTTTATAAGAAGACCAGAAAAAAAAAAAGAAGAAAGAAAGAAAAAAAAGTGTTCTAGAATTGACATATTTCTTAGCTTATTGATTAATTTCCTAGTCACATAAATTATACAATTTCAGATTTTCCTTTATCAAGATTGCTGAAAAAATGATAATGGATCAATGAAATAAGATAGCTCAGAGGAATTGAAAACTGGCTAATGCTCATATTAAAAATATAATATAAGGCTTTGAATTGGTGCCTTAAGCAGACAATCATGTTTATCTCAGAAGAAAATCTTAAATGTGTTACTGTGCATGGGATAATATTATTTCTTATTTTCATGCCTTAAGACACTTCTCAGAGAAATGTGTAAATGTCATAGCAATAATATTTTATATTACTATATATATCTGGTTATTGACTGGAACTTTTACATATATTTTTTTTTTCATCACCAGTATTTCTTTTAACGAGACATGGAAGGCTGTATGACTGGGAAATGGGAAGGGGAGTCAGGTATGATCATTTACAAGCACAAAAAGAAAAACCTCTGTACATGTCTTATACCTGACAGAAGGGAAGACAAGCAGAGGAGAGGTAGGTTGGGGTCAGGCCTATTTGTAGATGATATCACAGTCCAAGCTGATAGAGAAGGTAGATCATGGTTGATTCAAGAGCTGGTCATCAGTACAGGATAGCTGCACAGCAAAAATGTTTGCAAAACTACAGAAGAAGATTGTAGAAGAGACTGCTTTTGTCCTGAGGCCAGGTATTGCTACTAAGATCCCATGGTTGTTGAGCAAGGACTCAGTTGCCTCAATGGGAGCAGACTCGGGAGATGATTACTTTCAATGGAAGCAGCTCCAGAGAAGATCTTTTATCCTAGCTTTTGAGAAGAAATAACACATACAGAAATTAAAGGCCAGACTTACTGACTATGCTAAACACATTTGAAACTTGCAGAAGATTAAGGAGAAGCTTGAAATTATATTAGAAAAACACCAGGATTCTTCCATGTGAAAATTTTTAGAGCTGAATGAGACATTCCAAGCCAACTGAGCCAAAATGGTGGAAGTTGGTTTGGGCATTAGGGAGGACAAGGAATGGGCAGAAGGAAAAAAAATGGATCAGCTAGATAAAGGAAGAAGTTTCTGATAACTCAACAGGTTCTGGTTCAAGATGGTGGCATGGGAATATCCTGAATTTATTTCCTCCCATGGACACACTCAGTCTGTAGCTAGATATGGTACAATTCCTCTTAAAAAAACTTAAAGGCTGGCTGAGTGATGACTTCACATTGGAAAAATGAGAAGAAAAGCAAGTAGGAGAGGCTGGGATACAATCTTACTCTAAGTCTCCCCTCCAGTGCTGTGACCCACAACTGAGAGAATTCAAAACCAGAGCTGCTTCCTGAAGAGAGAAGGATTCGAACCCCCCATCAAGCACTCCAACTTTTAAGACATGGACTTACATTATCATTATATTTTAGAAAAAATGCCGCTTACATTTAATAAATTTCAGAGGCAGACACCAAGAGAAGCCTGGTTGAGATGTATGAGATGTTGTGACTGCAGACAAACCATGTTATGAAAAAAAGATTCAAAAGGATTGTAAGCATGGCTAGCAGAGTCATTTTTAGAATGGAGTCAGGAGGCCATAAAGGAAATGTAACTTAACACATCCAGATGGAACCTGGACTTTTGACTTTTGCTAACCACAACCTATCACATCCCAGAAAATATCCTTGGCCCTCGACTGAAATAGAGATAACAAAATCCTGTTAGCTAAACAAACAATCATGTATTAGATGGTCAATTTAAACTTAACAATACCAATCATAATTCTTTGAAAATACTTGCGTAAGCCTGTGGTTTTTATCTTTAAAAAGTTCTGCCTCTTGCCTGTGATTTGGAGCATACTTTTGATTTTGGTCTACTCTTCAGCTCCTGGATTATAATCCCTAAAACCCCAAATAAATGCATACATTTATTTTCTGGCTTTCAGTTTTGCCTTTCTTTAGCCAACATTACCTATGGTAATTTAAACAGCTTTGGATATGAGAATTGGGAATAAATACCTTAAATTTGATATAGACGTGAGAACAAGTCACCATGTACTCTGATGTATTTAGTGTGATGAAGGAATAATTTGTTCTTATACTCTGCAACAATTCTGGGCTCCAAAAGAGCAGAGAGACAAGAAGTAAGCAGAATAGAGCTCCAAACTGCATCCAAAACAATCTTACAAATGAAAATGAAAAGATAAATCTGTTAATGTCATCACGTTAGAATAAAGCCCTTTATCTCTTCGTAATTGCTTTCAGGTTCAGGACCAAAATCTTTATCCTGATCTATAAGGCTCTTTGTGGTCTCACCCCATCTTTTTTTTTTTTCCCAGACTCTACATCTTTCTTTCTCTTCTCTTCTAGTAACAATGGACTTTCTTCATTTGCTCAAATGAACTGTGTCTCCTGTAGCTACAGGCTCTTCCTGCTCTTTGGAAATAGGGAAGACCCCAGTTCCCTTGCCCACTTTACTCGCACTCATCCATCGGATTTCAAGTATCACTTCCTCTGGGGAGTCTTATTTGCCCTTTCAGGCCAGTGAAGCCCCCTAGTTACAAGCTTTTAAGGCATCATGTTTGCTGTATGACTATTTGACTAATGTATTTTATTCAAGTTGACTGTAAGCTCCATTAAGTCAGGCACTGGGTTAGATTTCAGTTACCATTGTACTCACAGCTCTAGCAGTTTGTGATCCCATTCCATCTCTAACCTCTTTCCCTACATCCTACTTGGTTTTGAATGCTCATTTTTGAAATTCCCATGGTACTGTCAGACTCTAGCTACACCAGTTCCTTCTCTTCTACAAAAATACAATCAGAGATTGAGGATATGCATCAAACCTTGAGAGATGCTCTACCATCAAGAAAAGTAAGGTGGCATTTGAGAAAAAAAAAACAAACAAACTTGGTAGCAATGCATGTAAAAAGCTGTAGCTTTTCATGAATTATCTTAATTCATGTCATCAGAGAACAATTAGGTGAATATAGGAAAAGAGTCCACTCCAAACCAAAAAAAATCAGAATGGTTAAGCTTGTAAGCCACATCTTGGACTGTTCAAGTGAAATTGGCTTCCATGGTGAATTTACTGTAGTTGTCACTTTCAAAATAAATGCAAATAGAGTAAGTGTTAAGATTGGTGCATGAAAGAGAAAAGGATTTTCTTCATAATTAATATTCATTCCCTTTTTTTATTGGTTTAGTAATAAGGCCACCATCTCAGACCAAAATGATACCCATCATGAGGTCATTGTGCTTCCTACTGGGGGAAAGTGAGGAAAGGAATACAAAATCTTATGATTTAATTATCAGTGGCATCACTTACTATTTCCTCAGATGTAATTACTTTCTTCATTGATTTTCTCAAAGTCCCTGACAAAAGTAAAGTGATTACAATGCCTCATACCTCCTGTGTGGGAACTTTATGTAATGAGAAATTGTTTCTTTTTTCTTTTCATAGTCTGCCAAACTAGAAGTCATCTAATCTAAATTCCTCATTAGCAGGTGAGAAAATGATACTTGTACTGTGAATGAGTGATATAAACATATGTAGGTTGTTTTTTCCATTTAGGATATGTGTGTGTGTGTGTGAGTGGGTAGGTATATCCATATGTACTTTTTTTTTTTTTTTTTTGATGAGGTGGTTCATAGCTAACTAATTTTTTCAAAGATGTCTATATACCCACCACCATTTTAAGAACCAGATGTAATCTTCTCTAGATAGTTGGGGTCAGAAAACTCAGGACATTCAGTAAAAGAGGGGGAAGATAAAGAATAATCGAAAGGACAGAAAACTTGAGAATTCTGTGTAGTATGTTATTCATCCCCTGTTAAATATATATCTGTTACTGCCTATGAAATCTGAGGCTCAGTCTACATTTGCTAACATTGCTGTATTGGATATTGATATAGTATGTTTTATGATGACGAGCTGAGAAGTTATGCAAAATGAGAAAGTAAGGAAGATGTATAACTGTGTACTGACATCCAGGTGGGAATACAAAAATGTCTTGGATTTAGAAAAAGTTGCAGATAGAATACAAATAACGATGACATGGACACATGACATAGCTCACAGCCACCAACTGATGATGAAAACCACAGCTGTACTGAGAAGTGACTAGAGGGATGCAATACATTGTGTATGGAAGCTGCTTTATATTATAGAAAAAAAGAGATGGGGTAGTTTCAATAAATTGTCTGGATCAAAATTTGTAATCCTACAAAATTATTGTAAGCCTACAAAATGTGTGTGAATTTAACAGAAAATTTTACTTATTGATATTAAAACTTTTTACCCCTTAAACCCAGCAAACATAGGGAGAAGTAATTAAATGTGTTCTGTTTTCATATATCTGTTCTAAAAATAAGGTTGAAAATGTTCATTTTGGTTACTACAACATTTTGGTTATTTATAGTTTTGCAAGTCTTCAGACATATTTTGTGGACTTTTGTCAGTATTTCTTGATATGAAGGTTTTAGGATTTTCTTTTCAAAGATTCATCTATTTATTTTAGAGAGAGAGTGAGTGGAAAGGGGGAAGGGCAGAGGGGGAGAGAGACAATCTGAAGCAGACTCCCTGTTCAGTGGGGAGCCTGACTTGGGACGTTATCTCCAGACCCTGAGATTATAACCTAAGCCGAAATCAAGAGTCAGATGCTCAACTGACTGAGCCACCCAGTTTGCCCTGAATTGTTTTTTCAAAAGTAAGATCTAATACACTAATATAGGATTAGAAAACAGTGGTGTAATTTATAGCTCTAAGGAGATCTCAAACATGAAATTATAGCATCAATAGAAGCAATTATATTAATATTAAATAAATACTTACCAATCCAAGTAAGATTGAGATGCTAAGCAGGTAAAAAAGGCAATAAAAGTAATCAAACTTAATATGGCAGAAACCTGGTATAATCTTCTTGGAAATTCAGATTAAAATGACCATATACTGAATTATTTTCTATGAAACTTTGGTATAACTGAAGGGATGACCTGCTATATTTACATTATTGCACAGTAGCCCAGAGTTTGGGCTCCAGATACAGGATGCTTTTATCTGGAGCAAGTAACTTCTTTATGCCTCAGTATCGAATTCACAGAATTTTTGTGGAGATTAGAGGTCTTAGTATATTTAAAGATCTTAGTACAAGCCTGCACATAATGAATTGCTCCAAATTTTATCTGCATTCTTACTGTTGCTACCAGTATTGAGGTTTATCATCTTTATAATTGATAATATTTCTAATCTGTAAGGAATCTTAAAGAGGATGTATAAGGCTGAAGAAAGTTATGATGGTATTCAAAGAGATGACAAAAACAGGACCTATACATAACCTTGAGACCTTTGGTCTTGATGTCAACTCCTGACCAAAAAAAGAAAAAAGGGAATGAATTATTTAAATGGTGGTTTGTGAATAGCTAGAAAAGGAAGGAGTGGCCATCAGGAGCCAAAATGGGTTGAATGTGAATGAATCATGTTAGTCTAAGTAAATTCCTTTTGACAGAGATGCTAGACTGATGAAACACCGCACCCCCTAAATATCACTAAGCATAGTGTTTCCAAACTTTAGTAAGTCACTCAATAAGCTCTTTTGTCTTGTGAACAAGATAGGCATTTTGTTGTTGTTGATTCAATTCAAGATGCTGGACTTATTAATTAGAAAAATAATCAGTCTTGTAACTCTACTCAAAGGGTCCGGCTTAATGAATTAGTGTAGACATATAAGGTAACTTCTAACAATGTCTTTCAGGGATTAGCTTTGCCTGTCTCCTGTAGGATACATTTTATCAATTAATGTACTGAATAACAATAATGATGATGAAGAATAGTTGTAGAAACTTTAGAAGACTTTATTTCTACTCCTTCTCTTTTTCCTCCTCTTCTTCTAATAAAAGTCCAATTTTCTTCAGCTATTAACGTCTTATAGCAGCTATGTGCTCATGTGGAAAAACGTCATCCCCAACTCCAGAATCATGACTGGTTTAAGACAACCATTATGGCCAAAACCATTTGCCAATGATTGATTTGGAAATGGGCATTTTGACTTATAAGGAAAGTTGGCTGGAAAGTTTCTGAGAGATGGAAGAGAGAGTATGTTTCTTAAGGCCTTTTAGATTTTATCATGAAGAAAAAAATGGCTGAAGCTGCTAATGCCATGTAGTGATATTTAGAGGAAAAAAGACAACATGCTTAAGAAGAGTAGGGAAGCATGATAGACCCCAATCACTGAGAGTATCTTTGAACTACTGAATAAACTTACTTCATGACATGTGTGAAGTAAAACTTACCTGCTTTGACAACTGAGGCAGAGTTTTCTGTGCCATGTAACTTAAAACATTTGAACTCATGAATCTTGTGCCAAGTGCTGTGCTACATGTCTTAAACCCACACTCCCATTTAATCATCTCAGCAGCACTGTGTATCTACACTTTACAGAGAAGTAAATTGTGGCTCAGAGAGGAGAAGTGATTTGCCCAAATCTCACTGTTAATAAACTGCAAAGTTGAGATATATTGTCAGGTATCATTGACTCAGCATTTGCATGGTTGGCTATTATAATATACAATGTTTCCAGTTAGATTAAAAAAGAATGATTATAAAGTTTTGAGGGGGATAACAAAAATGTAAAAGGGCAAATTTCAAATTCTAAGAACTTGGACAAATAGGCTGAGTGTTACAGCTGCTTTTGTGCCAAGGGTATCTTTTTAGAACTAGGCTGTCTTGAGTTTCAGATCTGAATGCCTTGTGAGGAACTGTGTGTGGTGTCAAAGCTTGGGGATACCATTGAAAAAGGGGGGGTTTAGGAATTCTGAGGCCCCAACAGACTATAACCTCAGGATAAGTGTGAACTAAAAGCTAAACCTGTTCCTGTCCACTCTCTTCCCCAGGATCTCACAAGAAAAGTTTCTGTTCAACTTAGCAGGAGAAAAAAAAAAAGTTCTTTAGAAATTGTTGCCATATGTGAGATTTTGAATTCAGTTGTAGTAAAAATTCTCATCACTGGGGGAGTAAGAAAAACAATAGCAAGAACAAAATAATCCTCCAACCATGAATAGTTTGCTATGCAAATACCAGCAGAGAGAAAACATGTGCAGCTCCATTACCATCAGACTGAGTATGAAAGAATTTCTAGAGATAGAGCAGCTACTTCACAGAGATAAAAAATAAATTTCAATTCTCAAGGAAGATAGAGAAAGTAAACATATAAGAGTATGTAGTTGCATAGCCTCAAAATATACAAAGGATGAATTTTTAAAACTACCAAAATAAATCAATCTCTGTACATGGTGATAGATTTTAGCAGGCATTTCTCAATAGTTGATAGAACTAACAGACCAAAAAACGAGTATGTGAACAATACAATTAGCATTCGTGACCTACTAGACTTCTCAAGTCAAGGATATATATACTGTTCAGATTATATAGGGAAAAGTTAAAAATATTAACTGTGTTCTATAAAGACAGTTTCATACAGAAATGCTGCACAGTATGTTCTCCCCCTGAAACACATTTAAGTGTAAGAAGCAATAAGAAAAAAAGTTATCATGAAAATCTCCATAAAAGGGCACCTGGGTGGCTCGGTGGGTTAAAGCCTCTGCCTTCGGCTCACGTCATGATCTCAGGGTCCTGGGATCGAGCCCCACATTGGGCTCTCTGCTCATCAGGGAGACTGCTTCCTTCTCTCTGCCTGTCAAATAAATAAATAAATACATACATACATACATACATACATATAATCTTTTTGAAAAAATCTCCATAAGGTGGGGAATTAGGAAGCCCAGTTTTATATGATTCATGGTTCAAAGAAGAAATCATAATGGATATTAGAGGTGTTCAAGAAATAAAATTCGACTGAGTAAATGTAAAGACCTAATTGGCTTTATTCAACCATCCATGAATGGAGTAGCATCCCATCCAAAGGAACTCCAAAGAGCTGTACAAAATGGAAGGATTTTAAAGGCAGAAATGGGGCAGAACAAGGTTATTAGCAAAAGAAAAGAAAGGATTATTTCAGGCCAGGTTACTTTCCCTTAGAGGAAAGCAGGGGATCTTATCATGCCGAGTACTTTACTAGTGCTGCTCAGGAAATTGTAGATTACTTGGTTTAAAATTCCACTCCTGGGAGAGCCTGAAACTGCAGTTAGGTTAGTTATTAAGTCTTGGTGAGGTTTAACATAAGTGGCTCCTTTTTGAAACTGTTTCTTTTAAAGAGGATATTTTAAACTTAGTAATTGCAATCCTAAATAGGAAATCTAAGGGGGTATAGGCTAACACAATAATTAGAAATTTGGAGCCTTAAATACTTAGAAAATAAAACTGAAAGTTAATGTCAGCCACATGTCTCTAAAAGTTAGAAAAGTACAGGGGTGCCTGGGTGACTGGGTGGGTTAAAGCCTCTGCCTTCGGCTCAGGTCATGGTCTCAGGGTCCTGGGATAGAGCCCCGAATTGGGCTGTCCGCTCAGGGGGGGATCCTGCTCCCCTTCCTCTCTCTCTCTCTGCCTGCCTCTCTGCCTACTTGTGATCTCTGTCTGTCAAATAAATAAATAAAATCTTTTTAAAAAGTTAGAAAAGTACAGCAAAATACCACAACCATATATAAGAAAGAATATAAGAACTGAGATTAATGGGTTTAAAAACAAATATGCAAGAGAGAGTATCAACCAAAGCAAAAGTCAGCTGATTTGGATGGAAAAGATCCATAAAATTGACAAACCTCTGGAAAGTTTGATCAAGAAAAAAGGAGAGGAGACCTAAATAATATATATAAAGAATGCAAAAGGGACATTACTACAGGTGCTGCAGACAATAAACAGGTAGACGATATTAAAATTAGTTCATGCCAGTCCATTTGATAATATGGGGGAAAATGTTCAAATTCCTAGGAAAATGTAACTTTCCCAAAGTGAGTCAAAGTAAAATAGGCAATAGGAGTAGTTCTATAAATACATGAAATGAATTAAGTAACCAAAAAATGTTTTCACAAAGTAAACTTCATACCCAGATGGCTTTACTAGTGCTTTTATCAGATAATCAAACAAGAAATAATTCTTATCTTCTGCAAACTCTCCCAGAGGATAGAATGGGAGAAAACACTCTAGTTCATTTGATAAGGCCCATGCAGTTTTTTCAGTAGCATACCAGTTTTCCCACAAGATTCAGAAAGCTTTCTCTGGCATCTGGAACCTGGATGCTCGATAATATTAGTTCTATTTAACATTATATACATAAATTATGCATATTTTTAAAAAGTTCATCAAAGATTCTGGATACAAAATCACTACCCAGCAATAAATTGATATATGATGCCATATCAGTTACAAACAGAAAATGTAATTTTAGACTACAACATTCACAAGAGCAACAAAAATATCAAATATTTAGGAACAGGTTTAACACAAGTGTGCAAGATCTTTATGGATATAATTATGACTTTTTTGGAGGCCTTTAAATATGTAAATGAACAGATATATTACAATCATGGATTAGAATACTTAGTATTATAAAGATGTCAGTTGTCTCCAAATTGATCTGTAGGTTTGATGCATTGGTCACTAAGGTCACAATAAATTTGTTTTTGTTGCTGTTTTTATTGTTGAATTTGAGGAGTTGATTCTGAAATTTTAAAGAAAATGTGAACAACCTAGATAGTCTTGAAGAATAATACATGATTATTGGAAAACTTACTCTAACAGGTATTAAGACTTCTTATATATTTTTATATGTAAAGTAATGAGTGCACTGTATTGAAGCAGGTTTAGGCAAATAGAACAATGGAATTGAGCACAGTCCAGAAACAGATCCTGGGATATAACTCAGGTGGCACTACTGTTAGGTAAGACAGTAATAGACTTTTCAATTTCTGATAGTAGGGTAATTAATACCCTTAGAGTATTTGTCAAAAAATGAATAGAAGTTACAACTGGTTTATTATACCATACACAAAAGTCAAATGAAAGCATTTTAAAGTTAAGATTTTAGAATAGCTATTAAAAGAGTATATCTATATATTGATATAAAGAAAGATTTCCTCATTAAGACAAGAAATAAGGCATGAAGATTTCTAGACTTAAAGGAATACTGGTTAATTCAACTACATTAAAATTGAGAATTTCTTTTAAAATTTAAAAGAATCACAGAGTGGAAGTTGCAGCATATGTAAGCAGTAAAATATCATATCCCAAATATTTAGAGATTCTTACAGATTACTGAGAAAAAAACAAACAAACAAGCATCCAGCTGTTTCAACAGAAAAATCAGGTGGAAGACTTGTACAGACTTTCACACAATAGGAGATCCAAGTGGTCAATGAGCAAATAAAAAGCTGATCTATCTTACTCATAGGTGAAAATCATAGCTAGATATCCTTACTTACTCAAGAGAGAAGGATGTGAAATTTGAAAAAAGAAAGTGAGGCAAGAAAGAGAAGTGTAGGTTTTTCTGATAAATATTTTTGGGGAACAGTATGCTATTATTTAGTAAAGTTGAGGATAGGTAAAATACTTATTCCTCTTCTAATATATTCCCTGAAGTATCACCAGTATGTGTGTACAAGGAGATAGTTATAAGAATTTTTATAGCATCAGCTTTTAAAAAAATCTCCCAATTGAGAGCAACACAAATGTTTATCAGTAGGAAAATGGATAAAAAAATTGTGATATCTCACAGAATGGAAAGTAATACAGCAGTTGAATTTATAGTTAGATGTAAAAATAAATGAATAATCTCACAAATGATAAGAATATTATGTTATTTAATAATGTGTACAATATCATTTAACTAATTTAACCAATTAGTTAAAGTTCAAAACCAAGAAAAACTAACGTCATTGTGTAAAGCAAGGGTTAATTTTTTTAAAAGTCAGAGTATTGGGTATTTCCAGGCAGGAGGGAGAATGATCTAGTAGAAGGAGCATAATTCTAGGCTTTCTAGGATGTTGTCAATGTCCTAGTTCCTCAGCTAATTAAATTATGTATCTGTTTTATGAATATACCTTAAAGTGTATGTTTTATGTAATTTTTAATGTATGATATATATCGAAGAGCTATGTTTAGAAAACAAGCTAAAGGCGAGTAATATTTGAGATTTTTCTTCATATATAGCCAATTTCATTTCATTTCATTTCATTTCATTTCATTTCATTTCATTTCATATGAATCTGGATATTTTACCAGTATTGTGCATGAATGTGTTCAGATGTGTGTGTGTGAATAAAATTAAGTGATATATATTGATATATTTTTAACTTGAATATTTCAATGAACAATATATTTCATTCCTTTATTTTTTATTTTATTTTATTTTACTATTTTTGAGGGAGAATGAGAGAGATTGTGGAGGGGCAGAGGGAGAGGGAGAGAGAGAATCTTAAGCAGGCTCCCAGCACAGAGCCCATTGCAGAGCCCATTGTGAGGCTTAATCTCACCACTCTGAGATAGGGACATGAACTGGAATCAAGATTCTGAAGCTTACCTGACTAAGCCACCTATTTCATCCCTTTAAAGATAATTTTACAACATTAAATGAAGTGTAGTTTCATAATTTATAAAAATATTAGGGTGATGGGGCGCCTGGGTGGCTCAGTGGGTTAAGCCGCTGCCTTCAGCTCAGGTCATGATCTCAGGGTCCTGGGATCGAGTCCCGCATCGGGCTCTCTGCTTGGCAGGGAGCCTGCTTCCTCCTCTCTCTCTCTGTCTGCCTCTCTGCCTACTTGTATCTCTGTCTGTCAAATAAATAAATAAATAAATCTTAAAAAAAATAAATAAAATAAAATGTGGAGTGACTATATGATATTTGTTAAATTGCATTGTGAACCAGTTGTCTTTCTAAAGTATGGAAGCAACTCATTTATTTTGGAGGACTTAGAGGATTTTAGAGGACTTATTTCCATAAAGAGATAATGCATCAGCTGCCTTGTGCACCAATTGAGGAGATACAATGCTTCCTCTTTACTCTGTTTCTTCTGTTTCCTTGACAAAAAAAAAAAAAAAAAAAAAAAAAAAAAAAAATCTTAAACTTTAATGGGGAAGTGCTTAGCTTTAGAAGAGAAGAAATGACTCATGTATGCTTCAGTGACCCTTCTGATTTAGGACCCTTCTGATTATTCTGGAAGAAACCTTCAGCCTCACCAGAACACCTATATTCTAGCTTTATCATCTTCTGCAGATTATGTAGCTCTTTAAATCTCAACTTCTTTATCAGTGAAATGGGGATAATAATAGTACCAATCTCACTAGGTGTTTGAAAGCACTGAATTAAATGACATAATCCATGTACATCACTTAGCACAGTGCTTGATATATGTGTGGTAAGGACTCTACACATGTATATTCAAAAGCCCAAATAAAAACATGCAATCTCTGACCTGAGAATGGGTAGCATTTAAAGAAATTTTCAGAAATCCAATGGAGATCTAGGAAAGAAAATGGGATTTAATCAGGGAACTGCTATAGGATTTATTTATATTTACTTTTATCTCAGCACAGTTTTCCTTCCAGTTGCCCCACTTGTCTCCTGCTAGGAGTTGTACAGGATGGATCAGCAAGCAGGGATTTCTAGGTAGACATAAACATGTCACCTCACATATGACCCTTGAGGCCAAGGATGCATTTGGACTGGCAGAAGACAATAGGGAATAATGTGTTGTATATAGTTACAGAACATATTACTGTCTTTCTGAGGACATATGTGGAACCTCACAGGGCATTTTATAGATTATAGTCTTGAAATAACTTATCGAATCTGTTACTTCATTCTTGATGTTTAGAATACATTCAAGATAAATCCAGGATAAAACAGTGACAATTTTAGCTTCAGTACTGACACTAAAAATATAAAAGCACAAATAAGTTGTATCTTGGATGCCTATCTACCTTAAATTTTATTTTCAGATTCCTCCAACAGTCTTTTGCTTTGGGCTGTTGGGCAGTCACCATCTGAGTTCTGAATTTATAGCTTTTATATTCAGATGCTAGATCAATAATGCTTTCATTCACCTTCGAGATGATACAAAACTAAGTTTTAGAGACTAAGGGAATATGTACATCTGTAAATACTTGTAATATGTAAGTGATATATTTTCATTTTCTGAAAAAAATTTTTTAAATATTTTATTTATTTATTTGATAGAGAGACAGTGAAAGAGAGCACGAGAGGTGAGAAGGTCAGAAGGAGAAGCAGACTCCGCATGGAGCTGGGAGCCTGATGTAGGAATTGATCCCGGGATTCCGGGATCATGACCCTAGCCGGAGGTGGTTGCTTAACCAACTGAACCACCCAGGCACCCCATTTTCTGAAATTTTTTATTCATTTCTAAAAATGAGCTTATAAAACAAAATAATTCTACAATAACAATTGGCCAATTTCTTTCTGATTTTTTATTTTGACTTTCATTTCTCCATCTTTTTTGGTGTTGTAGATTTAGCTAATAATAGAGCGACTGAGGTGAGTGCTGTGAAGTGTGTAAACCTGGCGATTCACAGACCTGTACCCCTGGGGATAAAAATATATTATATATTTATAAAAAATAAAAAAAATAAAATAAATAGAGCAACTGAAATGCACTACGTAATTTAGATACAAAGGAAGCCAGCAAGATTGGTAAATATCTTGAAGAGTCTGTATCTTGGTGTAAAGTTTTCTGTCTCCTCCTATCATTAAAACTGGGTCATGCAAAAAAAGTAAACTCCTGTTTATAGAATTTCTTTTTCTTAGTCTCCACATTCAAGATCCAAGTTCAGATTATCAGAATCGCTCATCAGCTTTCTACCTGGTTATCTAGTTTCTTATTATTTTCCTTTCTCTCATTCCTCATTGATATCACTCTCCCCTAAATCTTCTCTACCAACACATCCATATCCATTATCGAAGTGGGTAATAAAATTCTACTAATCTTGTAAGAAAAGCCAAGAGATCTTTTTTCTAGTAATTTCTTTTACTATCAAAACCAGAATTAATTTATTTCTTACGTATGACCCTTGGCACTAAACTACTCTCTTAAATTTAGCATGTATGATGTGGTCTTATAGTTCTAAGAATGCATGTTTTGGTCCATGTTGTTAAATTGAGAACTCTTTGAGAAATGGACTTGTATGTATTTTTTTTTTTTTTTAAGTGTAGCTCCCAAACCTACCATGATTCTGGTTCTTTGGGGATGAAATGAAGTAGCAGTGGTAGAAATGAGAAGTAAACAATTTCAAATATGTTTTAAGGATAAAACTTAGAAATCGCTGATGGATTAGATCTAACAAATGAAAGGATTATACAGATAAATCCTGTGTTCTTGTCCTGGACACCTGGAGCTATTGAGTGAGATGTGGAAACATAAAGGATATGATGTGTGAAAATCAAGAGTTCTTTTTTTGTAGATGTTAAGAGAGCAGTTGATCAGGGAAGAAATGCACATTTGGATATCATTAAATTACAGTTAATATTTCAGTGTCATTAGAATTGTAGAAATAAAGTAGGAAGAGAGAATATATACAGAAGAAAAGCTTGCTCAAATAATCTTGGGAATTTTTCAACTTTAAAAAGGAAGAGTATGAGGAATAGATAAAAAGAGACTAAGAAGAAAGAAATCAAACTGGAGCAAATTCAGAAGAATATTGTACCTCAAAAAATTGTAATAAGATTGTATCATTATACCTAACTATCCACTCAGTCTTGCAAGAGGACTATTTATTTATCCCTGCCTGTTGCCATAACAAGTCTTAGAGAAGGATGCTTTCACACTCTATTGATTTTGGGCTCAGTTGTATGACTTACATTGGCAAATGGACTGTGAGCAGACATGTATGCCATGTCCAAACAGAAGATTTAGAAGCATAGCAAGTTACTGCCAGGCCTTTTGTTCTAGAGCACTCTACCAAGAGAGGAGCTGCCTCTTTGACCTGGGTCCCCAAATGAGAAAACATGTGTAACGGGTATGAACCTAAAGTACAACTTGAAGCAGAGCTATGATAAGCGAAGCACAGAGAGGGACATGGTTTTTTTGTTTGTTTGTTTTAATTTTTTTTAAAGATATTTTTTATTTATTTGACAGAGAGAGAGAGAGAGGTCACAAGTAGGCAGAGGCAGGTAGAGAGAGAGGGGGAAGCAGGCTCCCCACTGAGCAGAGAGCCCGATGCAGAGCTCGATCCCAGGACTCCAGGATCATGACGTGAGCCGAAGGCAGAGGCTTTAACCCACTTAGCCAACCAGGCGCCCCCAGAGATGGACGTGTTTAACTAGACTCAAAAATAGTTATTATTCTTTGAAGTCAGTACAGTTTTGGATTTTTTTTTTTAAATCATGATCCAGCCAAAGCAGACTAATATAGAGGCAAAGAGACAAGAATTTCAAGGAGGAGGAGGAGTAGTAAGTTAAGATTGTGTAAGTAGATATGTATAGAATTTGTTTTTAATCTCCTTTCCTTTGGTGAAGTGTGTAGGATGCTGGTAATGTGGGGGAAATTGAGCTTACGTAAAAATACAGACACAGAGTATTTTGGATTAAGGTGTCAGTACCTTGCAACTTTACAAAGGAAGCCAGATGTGGTATTGGAGACGGTAATGAAAGGAAGCTGGGCCTTTCTTTGAAATCAGCTGAAACAAGACTTAGTACAAAAAGATTTTACCTTGAGCGTATGTGTAATCATATTCTAAGGACAAACCTACAGAAGAGACTGACAATTATGTTACAACTTTACAAAGAGAATAAAGAAAGTTTCTGCAAAGGCATTTAGCTCGAATTTTATGATTCTAAAAATTAAAGCTGTATGGATGAAAAAGTATGCTATAGGGATATATTTTCTGAATAGCTTGAACCATTGTATGTTGACTTTCAAAAAGTTAATATTTAGAAGACTGCTAAAGCCACAAAGACAAAAATAGTCTTGAAATCTTTACACTTCTTGTCTTTTATAAATGCTATTATAATAGCAGCCTTCTTCTCTCATGAAATCTCAAAATGAATGAAACAACTTCCCAATATTCATTATTATAATGTTAAGATATTAAATATCTCATTAATATTTCCTTATAGTTGTTTTATACTTCTTTTTTGTTTTAGAACAAGTAAAATGAGTTTGTCTTATAAGTTTACTCATGGTCTTTCATCTCTTAACTATTTTTATCCATAGGCCTTGGGTTCCTCAACCATGGTATCTCTAGTTATGGTTTAAAAAAATTAACCCTAATGTATTTTCAAAAGTCTCATTTGGAATTTGGGCAAACATTACTATTCAGAGTTGTTTGTGGGGTGAATGGGAGTAGGTAGCTGGGTAAAATGCAGGACACCCAGTTAAATTTGAATTTGAGATAAACAACAGATCATTTTTAGTGTAAATATGTTCCAGGCAATATTTGAAATTCAAATTCTATCTGAAATTCAAATTAAACTGGGTATCCTGTTTTCTTATTTGCTAAATACGGTGACCCTAAATAGGAGGCAGTGTCTACAACCTGCCCCTTCATGTTATTTCCCAGTGTTGCCTTAGACCTTCTTACTAATGTATCCTGGGACCTCCAAAAGCCAGGGTGAATGACAGGATATGAACATAGTGGTCATTTTAGGACTTGTTTGGCATAAAATTAAAATGCCAACCAAAGAGAGATTGGAGAGGAGAGTAAGCCAGTGGGTTGTAGTATGTAGCTCATAGCCCAGTCAGACCTGGAATAGAATCACTATTCAGAATTCCACTTTCTGTGCATTCCTAGTCATGGCTGTTTTTCTGAGATACTCCATTTCATCACCATGTAAAATGGGAACGATAATAATTATTTTTAGTATTTTTGTGAGGTTTACATACAGTTATATGTTTATATAATGCCTAAGACAGAGTCTGGCACAGAGTGTCATTGACTGCTACCTAATGACTACTTTCAACTAATAATTTTACATAAATTGTTGTGAGGCAGAAACTTAGAATAACTATTCTTTTTTTTTAAGATTTTTAAAAAAATTTGTGACAGAGAGAGAGAGCGTGAGAGGGAACACAAGCACAGGGGATCTGGAGAGGGAGAAGCAAGCTCCCCGCTGAGCAAGGAGGCCGACATGGACTCCATCCCAGAATGCTGGGATCATGACCTGAGCTGAAGACAGCCGCTTAACTGCTGAGCCACCCAGGTGCCCCTAGAATAATGTATTCTGCTCAAAATGTCAAAAGGTTAGCTTCAGTGTTGCTTGTACATTGTGTATTTTATTTAGCCATCAGATTTTAATGTACATCTAAATGTAGTACTTACTGATTTAACTATTAATAGTTAATAGTCTATATGTAATAATTACTATCTTGATAATTTTCTTTCAGATATAAAGGACTGTGAATATCTGCCTATATAAAATCTCATATTTATATTTAAGAACAAATGAAATATAACAAATTAATAGAATTAATTATATCCCTTATTCATATACTAATGGCTTCTTTATTAGACTGATAATTAGCTATTGACTTGATAAACTTAGTGTGTCTAAGTGATGCTAATTATGTGGAAAGGTAGTATATTGGGCTCAATTTAATTTTTTCTACTGGTTATTATTGTTGATGTTTTTAACTACATATGATATCTTTAATTGCAAAAGATTATGAATGGAACCAACTACAAAAATCTTAGTTATAAACCAAGTTTATTCAGCTAAAGTTATGCAGAAGAAACTGTATTTAACCAGAAAAATGAGAGTAATACAAATGTCTAAAATATAATTTTTCTCAATATTCACTTTTAATTGTCATGATTACATAACCTTTACATTCCCTTTTCTTGTTGAGAATACAAATGAGTGTGCTAAAATATATTGTAGACTATTTTAATGTAATGTTTGGAATTTTAAGAATGATCTCACAATTGAAAGAATACTGGTGGGGAAATTCTTTGGAAAATAACATCTGCATTAATATTTTTTATAAAAGTAATAGTTCAAATTCCTAAAGTACTGTATAACATTAGAACTACCTAATTAATAGGGAAAGAATGTCAGTTCTCTATCCTATGATCTTTTGGCTGAATCCCAACTAATGTTGAGCTTTTGCGTTGTCATTCAAAATACCAATTTATAGCTAATTTGTTGCCATTTCACCCTTAGTTCTCTATGGCATATTCAGAGAAATTATTTAAAAGTATAGAAATTCAAGATGCCTGGGGATTAAGTAGAGGAATGAATAATTCCAAGACTCAGTAGGATTCTGAAATATCTGGCAGATATATTATTTCTAAAAGATGTATTTTTTTAATTGGAGATTTTCATTTTAACTGATTTTATAGCAGATTTTTCCCAGTACAATGTATAAAGGAGAGCAAAATTTTCTGATTTTTGGGGAGGGAAAAAACCTTAATTGAAATAATGAGGTATTAGATTCATTGGTTACTTTGCTGTCATAGTAAGTTAAACGTTTAAAAAGAGAAAATATGATGTAAGTTTTGAAATTACTTTTACTATAAACATTTTATTTCCAGTAGTGCTTAGGATGTAGTGTACTTCTCTTTAATATAACACAATTAATTCCATAATATTTCTAGAAGACACTCTCATGAGATTCCTATTTCAGAAACCAGAAAAAAGAACACTTGCCTATATCAGAGCATATGAGACAAATTTTTTTTTCACCTTCTATTTTTCAGGAAATGTAAGACTGTCCTACAGTGTTGGTTCTAAAACAGATTGTTCTTTAGATAGATAATAATCACCAGATTTTGTCTAGGGTTGAAAGGTATAGTGTCCTTGTACTAGGATCTGCTTATCTAAGATTCTTGGATAACTAATGGAGTGACAGATTATTAAAGCATATTTTCTTAAGCTAACTAGACAAGTTAATTTTAGTGACATCAACTTTAATCCTTTTCAATGGGAATTTTTACTTTTTTCCCCAGTTAACTGACATATCAACTCTTCATGAGGATGCATCTCAGGAAATAGTTTGCCTAATTTCTAACATTAATAAAGAGTTAAAAGTTATAGTATTATAAAAATTAATTACCCTATAGTCTTAAGATCAAATATTAAGTGAGAATTAACAATGGGTAAAGTCCTGTTTTAAATTTCCAGGAGCACATTGATTAATAAATCATAGCCCCAGTCCTCAGGAGGCATATGGCTTAGAGGGAAAAAGACAATTAATGGGGCCATTAAAATAGTGATGTGTGATGTGGTAGTTAGTGGGTGTTCAGAGTTCTGTAGAAGCAAGGTCCACTTCTTTCAACCACAAGGGATCATGGCAATTTCCCAGAGTAGGCAATTTATAATCTGATTACTAAATGGGAGAAAGACAAATGGCATTATATGGGAATGTTAAAAAAAAAAAAAAAAAGACCTTTGGTGAAGAACTCTCAAGGGGCATCAGAAACTTTGTTGGCCCATGTGTTTGGAATTAATGTTAAATTGTGCCCATGGAGAGACAATTCTCCATGAGTCTTTCCTATTTCTGTATATTTTGTGAGCAGATGCATTGCTGCTGTTTTTCCAGACTACCTTTTCAGAGGTGTGTGTATCGTGAACAGCTTAGAAGATGGAGTGGTATCTTCTTCTGGAGCACAGGGTAGATCTGTTTATTGTTCGGTATAGTAATATCTCCCTCTGGAGAAGTCAGGCTGATGTACTGTCCATTATAAAACCTGTCCTCAGGTTCCTCAGGTCAGGGTTTTCCTCCATAGTGCAATCCACTAGATGGGTATGCATTATGTGGCTCTGCTCAACATTTCCCTCGGGTACTTGGGCTCAGAGAACTGGCTCAAATGCCATTACTCTCACCTTTGCCATTTCTGTGAGTAATGTAATTTAGTCAGATGAAAAACACCTATTTATTCAAAGTTTGATGCATTTATTCTTTATTATAATTTTTTAAACAGAATGAAGTGTTTATGGAAAAAGTGACAGGAACTAGTATGAAATAAAAGAGGAAAATTATTATTATAATAGTAACAAATTTCTTTCTACTCTGATACTTTTGAAATGAGTTATCAGAAATATTATTCATAAAGATACATAACAGAAATGAAAATTATCTTGGAAAATATGGCTAAGAGAGAGAATTCATCTCCTCATGTTTATTGTTCACCTTTTATGTGCCAAGCACAGTTTTAGATAATAGAGGATTCAGAAGTGACTAAAGACAAAATCCTTACTTGTGTGGAGCCATAGTCTCAAGGAGGAAGAAAGATAATAATTAAGTAGACAGAAAGCTGTATAATATATCCAGCAGTGATTAATACTACGAATAAAAATAAAACATGTTTAGTATATAGAGACTAACAGCAGGGAAGTACCAGTTTTATAGTATAGCCAGAGAGAGCCTCTGCGATAAGGTAACATTCGAGCAGAGAATTTTAGAATGGGAGAGAGCAAACTGCAGGAATCTAAAGAAGAAGGTTCTAGGCTAAGGCAAGAGCAAGTGTAAATTCCTAAGGCAGCAGCTTGCTTGTGCATTTGAGGACCAACTTGAAGGCCAGTAAAACTGCTGGGCAATGCGCAAGACAGTTGTAAGAGAATGTGGTCAGAGAGTAAAATGTGAGATCATGGAAAGCCTCTGGACTTTTAATTTTACCCTGAATTAAAATCTTGGCTTTGTCACTTACTAACAATTATAGGTGAGAAGTTCTTCGTTCCATGAGATAAGATGAGCTCCAGCACCCGTAGAAGGGTTAGCTTGAGAAAAGCATGAAGGGAGTGTGCTCTAATAACAGAGAAAGCCAAAGAGAATATTGGGGTTCAGGTAGGCTCATATAGGTTCTGGTAGGCTGATAGATTTAGTGGTGGGATCTTATGGAATTTTTATTTTTATTTTTTTAAAGATTTTATTTATTTATTTGACAGAGAGAGACCCAGTCAGAGAGGGAACACAAACAGGGGGAGTGGAAAAGGGAGAAGCAGGCTTCTCGCTGAGCAGGGAGCCCAATGCAGGACTCGATCCCAAGACCCTGGGATCATGACCTGAGCCCAAGGCAGATACTTAATGGCTGAACCACCCAGATGCCCCATTGTATTTTTTTTTTTTAAATAAAGCAAACAGCCATTCTCAGAAGAAGAGAGGAGAGGGGAGGTTGTATTGGAAGTTTTAGGGCAATGGAGAGCAATGACATTGGAGAATGGGAGACTGATGGCCAAGGAAATGTGATAGGATATGTTGAGTTCAATAAAACATCACCAGACCACCTGTAAATAAATATTACGTAAACATAATTATTATTATATTATAATTTTATTACTATACAAAATCTTATTATTATAAAAGTAAAAAATAATTATTAGAACTTTCTCTGGTGAAGAAGCATACCACCTTAATAGAGTTTTAGCAATGTTGCAGAAAGGAAAGGTCAGAAGTGTAATAGTTATAGGTCTTTGTTGTGCAAGCTGAAGTTGTTTAAGGTCTTTAAATATGGGGAGCTAATTGGGTTTAAACAAGGTTAATGATATAATAGTTTAGAATGGGTGGACAGAGAAACAAGGGTCATGATGCAAAGTTTCGATAAATAAACTTTACTAAGCAAGTGGTTTCTCAGATGAGCAGTCTCTTGCCTCTAATAAATTGATCTGTGGGGGTGCACCTGGGTGGCTCAGTGAGTTAAAGCCTCTGCCTTCTGCTCAGGTCATGATCCCAGAGTCCTGGGATTGAGCCCCACGTCATGTTTTCTGCTCAGCGGGGACCCTGCTTCCTCCCCTCTCTGCCTGCTTCTCTGCCTACTTGTCATCTCTGTCTGTCAAATAAATAAATAAAATCTAAAAAAAAAAAATTGATCTGTGGGAATTTCCAGAAGCAAACACTGAAATTAATTGTAGGTTTGTAGCCTTATTTTTCCTTGGCACAATTTCTTGAAACAAACAACTAAGTCATGTTGACATAGGTGATCTAGAGTCTTATCTCAGTCATAGTGACACAGATGGTCTCAGTTCCCCACCTTTATTTGTCATTCTTCAGCCCAAGCTGGGGAATAGGTAGATCATCATATGGGGAAACAATCAATCAGGATCTGCATCACCTTTTGGAGAGTCAAGATTGCATAGCAAGTTACTGGTGGCCAGTCATTTCAACCACTACATATGTCAGGTTTTCTTTTTTCTTTATTATTTTTTGGAAAGATGATAATTTTTAAAAAATATTTTATTTATTTATTTGACACACACACACACACACACACACAGAGAGAGAGAGAGAGAGAGAGAGCCAGCCCACAGGTAGGGAGAGTGGAAGAGGGAGAAGCAGGCTTCCAGCTGAGCAGGGAGCCTGATGTGGGACTCAATCCCAACACCCCAAGAACATGACCTGAGCCGAAGGCAGTCACTTAACCAGCTGAGATGCCCAGGTGCCCAGATGATAATGTTTTTGAATCACTTGATAGGACACTGGCTGTACAACAACATTTATGGTTGCACATTTGAACCTTGTGCATGGAGATGCACATTTGAACCATGCGATTCAGACAAAAGTAGGAGAATAACTATAATCAGAATTCACAGCCTAAATCCAGGAGTGCCTAAATTAAACCAGGAGAACAAATTCCATCCATATTCTAAAGAGCTTGCAGAACTAGATATGGGGTATCAGTTAAATCAGTTACTTTCATGATGTCTTTATTCGTTTTTTCATTCTTATTAATGTTAAAGGTCTCATAAAAACCCATAGGGATGAAAGTACAACAGTTTTCCCCCCAAAGTAGCCTGTTTGCAACCCTAAAAGGCCATTATTCTGTCTAGGGCTGCTCTGTTTAAATTATCATATTCTAAACCTCATGAATTTCTTGGTGATACTGTCTAGCTTTCTTTGCAATCATTAAACCATGGCAGGTAGGAGCTGCTTACATTGTATGTCTTTTAAAGCATGATATGAAAACTCTTGAGGACAGAAGAAAGCTATCTAGAATTACTACTAAGTGATTAAGTTTTTGAACCTCAACTGAGACTCAGTTTTTCTGCCTCTTGAATCAAGTGGAATGATATGGAGCAGGCCCGTAATTTTTAAGATCTAAATTTGGCAGAACATCTAAAACAATTACAGAGATGACATACATACTTGATAAGTGTTTCTTGAAAAATATTTGTTAAAGATAAATTCTCTGACTGTAGGTAAGAAAGATCTACTTACAAAAATATTTACAATGGAATGTTTACTTGTTAAAGTAACAAAAGATGAGAATTGAGAATATCCTGTATTTAGTAGAATTGGCTTTGAGCTTATCAGTTAACCCTGTAGAGAGAATATTTTCTTAAGGAAAAGTATTGTGATTACAGGAAAGTTTCTACTAAAGGTTCTAATAGTTTTAAAATTGATTAATGTTCCACTTGGTTTTGAAGAAGAGTTCAGACAATTTTATAAAAATATTAAATAATAGAATTAAAATATTCTTTAGAGAAGTATCAGTGGTATGGTTTGGCGACAGATAAACTAAGAAACTGATTAAAACTATTTGTGTATGTACCAGTACTATTTATGCTGTTTGTCACTTTTTAATATTTTGATAATCAAGATAAAGTACTTTCCCCCTTTACTGTATACTTGCATATGTTATCTCTACTTTCTAAACAGAATTTTAATTTTGAAAAGTTTTTAAATAGAATAATTTTATATGTCCAGCAGTATAATAAAACGAAACTTTCTGCAAGAAATTTTTAGATTCACTCTTAGAATTGTTTTTAGTTTGGACTGTGGATGGTATGTTCTCCCCAGTTAATGGGGTAAGTAAAGGGGAAGGAAATAAAGCTGGTAGGACATAGATTTAAAGAGGGCGGCAAGAGCCAAATTATGAAGCACACGGAGGATGAGGATGAGGAGTTTGGATTCTACAGGAGAGGTAGGCTATGAAAAGGTTATTTCTCTCACACATTCAAAGGGCAGGAAATTGAGCTAAAATTGCATTTACTCTCAATTTTGAATATTCTATTAACACAATAAGGATCTATTTTGAAAAGAAGACTAATAGTGATAATCATGATATACTTTTCTCAGTTTTAATTGGTTATAGTAGTCACATGCTATTAGTAACAGTAAGCTTTTCCTAAAAGCTTCCTGTACCTTATGTTTACTTGACCCAGTGTTGAACTGCCAACGCCACTTCCTAAAGAGAGTTTTAATCCTATACCCCAGCTTTGCAGTCAGCCAAATAGCTTTCATATACTTTGTCAAAATGAGGCTTTTAGACCTCACTTCAGTTCACCATTCTCCTTTCTTTCCCTGTTTAGTTTATTGGATTTAAGGTGTTTGAATATTCTTTTTTCTTTATTCCTTCTCAGAAAAATCCTTCTCCCTCAGGTACTTGCCTCTTTATCTCTCTTCAGGTCTAGTACAGCTCCTACATCAAAGTGGTGTTCATTCTTATCCAGCAATGTCTCAGAGAGTCTGTTTGCTTAATGTCTTTTCTGCATGGTGAATCCATAAGAAATTACCAATTTTTGAGCTACAAAAATGACAATTTCATGTACTTTAGCCTATTGCTTCTCCTGCTTCTTACTTTCCTTGTTACCGATACACAGATCACCAATCTCTTTTCTCTTCCATTTACTCCAGTTAGCTCCATAGCATCCTTTAGTACAAATCATTTTCATTCTTTTAACATTTGGGAGGGGGATTATAATTGGCTTCATACTATATTAGATCATTAATAAGAAACATTATGGAATACTTTCTACATGCCAGATAATTTCTGTGGGCTTTGTAGGTATCAACTCGTTTATTCCTTTTTTTAAAATTTAAATTTCAGTTAGCCAAAATATAGTAGATCATTAGTTTTAGATTAGTGTTCAAAAATTTATCAGTTGCATATAACACCCAGTGCTTATCACATCACATGTCCTCCATAATGCCCATCACCCAGTTACCCCATCCCCTCACCCTCTTGCAGAAAGCTCTATGAAGGAGATGCCGTTATGACCCTCATTTTATAGATGGGGAAATTGCTTAAGCAGTTCCCCACAGTCACACAGAGAGTAATTATCCAAGTTGGAAGTTTGAACCCTGGTAGTCTTTACTACTATACCCTACTGCTTTACTATTAAATTAAGGTGGAGAGGGGATTAAGAATTCATACAGCACAGGGCAAAACAGGGGAAAATCAGTAATCCCAATGAAGGGGCTAAAAATCAGCTATTTAGTTTAAATAGGGATGTTTTGAATTTAGACCACTTTCTGGCAACCATAACAATCTTAGGGGAATTTTAAAATGGTGGAGAGGTTTGGAGACCCAACTTGTGAGGTACACTGTGGAGGTTTTGCAAGCATGGTATCAGAAAGAGCCCCATCCAGATACATCTATTTTGAAGACAATGTGGGAGAGAATGAAGGTGGGGCCTATTCCTGAATGAGCTAAAAAGGACTCAGAGGAAGAAGGAAAGGGACTATGCAGCAGTTAGTAATCTGAGGTACCTCCCAGTACTGTCCTTGCTCAAGGTATCAGCGATCTGGGGGACAAGAGTTGAGGGAAGTTCTGAAGTAACAAAGGCTCATGCAGGAGGTGCTCATATGAATGGGTGACTTCCTCACAGAGACCTTGCAGGGGAACTGCCACTTCCGGTCTAGGTTCCATGTTTGTTGTGGCAGCAGGCAGTTTTGACACTGTTGTTGCTGACGGCATGCTCATCACAATCAGCTGGGATGAGGTACTGATTGTGGTAATTATAACAATACTAAGAAAATCTTATCACACGTACAAAATTATCATATTCCAAACATCTCGAATGTATGCAATATGTGTGAGTATGAGATAATGTAAAATTCCAAGGAATCAGTAATACCACTAATAAGAGATTTAATTGTGTATATTTATAAGATATGCTAGAAAATATATTTGACATGAGTGCTGACTCTTTGAATTCGGGTAAATTGGATAGATAAAATAATTAATTGTATAAAAGCTTAATTTCTGGCCTGATGGCATGAAAATAATTTGTAATCTTTTTGAATATATTTTTAGCTCATATATAACTGTAACAAAAGATAAAAGATACTCAAAATAAAGAGAGTTTTTCTTATAATCCAATTAAAATTTTTTTTGATCCAATTAGATTTTTAAAAAATTGCTTTGCAACAAGAAAATATTCACTTTTAGCCTATAAGAGCTTAAAATCTTGGTAATGACTGCTTGGTACACCAAATAATACCAACCTATGAGGTTTTCCCATTTGAGCAGGATCAAAAGAAGGTAAATCTTTAAGGTACATGGAATCCTAAATTCCTTAGAAATTATGAGGACTTTTACAGGCAGTTTATTCATTGACTTTAAGTCACATTTTTTCCCCTTTTGTCTCAGATAAGTCAAATATTCAATATTTGTGTTAAAATGGGCTGTTTTGATACTGTTATATATATTTATGTCTATTACATAGAATATATAATAGGGTGATAGTGTATCATTAGGTTATAAACATTATTATTCTTACAGCTTATAAATTTGGATTAGTATAATTTAAAGTGTTTCAAAACATTTTTTTTTTTTTTTACTTATGATATATCCTAGCAGTTGACAGGTTTAGGAAACAGTGTGTAGACAGGAGTATTTTTCTACAGGTAAGTGAGTTAATTAAAAAAATAAAATAATTAAATCTCTGTCCTTGGAGATTAAAAGAATATGAGATACCATTTTTCACCTATCTGACTAGTAGAGACTAAAATTCTAATAATTAGTATTGGCAGGGATAGTAGGTGAAAATTCACTTTTAAACTGTTGGTATAAAAAACAAGCAAATTGTTAGGACATGAGCGGTTTCTGGCAGTGGATGGATCGCTTAGAAATGATTTGGCTGAATGTAAGAGAAAATTGGACTTCGGGTGGCTTGCACAAAGAAGGGTTATTTTCCCTTACATGTCAAGAAATAGGAAGTTAATTTCTGGGTCAGCAGTTAATAATGTCAGGATCAGCTCTTGTGTGATTCTCTTATCCATATTTGTTACCTCATGGTCCCCAAATGACTGTTGGTGATTCAGATACCTTTCTGCAGCCAAAGCAGAGAAGAGGTGAAAGAGAGAAGGGCTATGCCAGTGTTGAAAAAATAAAGGGATCTTCAGGTGTTCCTCCAGAAACTTTCACTCATGTCTCAAGGGCCAAATAGAGCCCTAAAGCCCTTCCTAGATTCAGAGGAGATTTGGAAAGCAAATATTTGGATTCTAGCCATTCTAGTGAGAGAAGATAAAGGAGAAGAAGCTTGAGTACAGCTTTGCGATAGCCACTTAACAGTGTCTGCCAAATGAGAAAAGCAGGAAGTATATTCCCTGTGGTCCAGGAAGTCCATATTCATGAATGAATCCTTCAGATATATTACCAAGAAGATAGTATAGACTATGCAAAGGAAATTTTTCTCATAAAAGTTCATAAAGCTCCAAATTTGAAGATAATAAATAATAACTACTTCAAGGCAAACTGTCCCTCCCCTATATACACACTCAACAACAGAGCTTGAAAACTTAAATTGGTCCTCTGACTCTTGCTATAGACAAGTTTTTCTTTCCATCCAAGGAAAGAGGATGTAACGAGATCTGCTTGTAGTGGTCAGAATGACATTCAAATTAGAAGAAACAGAGATCACATTTCCCAGCAGGGATGCTCGCTGAGCTGTTAGTCATTTGCAGGCCCATCCTAGTTCTCTGAGATAAAAAATTGGGGGAGCTAATAATTCAAGACTTGTGGCGTTTGGGCCCAAGGGTGTTGGTGAAAGGTGTCATGAATATAGAGACCATTGTGTCCTTTATGCCTGGAAAATTCTCCAATCTGGAAGTTGGCTAATGGTAGGGAAAGCTTACCATCCTTTCTCATTATTTGCCATGTTGAAGAGTGTTGAACTAGACCTGCACTCTCCAGTATGGTAGCCATATTAGATATGCTTTTACTGAGCAGTGGGATGTGAATGGCAGGAGCTGGAGAGGCAGGACGTGGGGCTGACAGAGTGGACAGCCACAGAGGTCATCTGGAGAGTGCACCACCCTACCCTGGTAGACGTAGTAGAGATGCCTGTGGGTGTCTTCCAGAAGATCCACATTTGAGTAACTGCCTTGCTGAGGATCCTATTCGTAGATTATAACAACACTGATTATTTAGGAGATGGCTTCCTCTTTCCCTCAACTCTTCTTCCAGGTTTTAGGATTTCAGAAGAGAAAAAGAAATTTAAAAATAGTTTAGTGGGTTGTGGGGATATGGACATTGGGGAGGGTATGTGCTATGATGAGTGCTGTGAAATGTGTAAACCTAGGGAGTCACAGATCTGTACCCCTGGGGATAAAAACACATTATATGTTTATTAAAAAATTTTAAAAAATAGCTTAGTCAATTGGGAATGAAAAAGAAAAAAAAAAAGTGAAAGAAAAGATGATCCCCTCTTCTGCAATTACTAAAGTCATAGATTAGGTCTTGAATGGATTGTAAAATCAAATTTTTTTATTTAAAATCTATGAGATGTTTTAATGTCTGAAAACAGCAATGAAATGGAATATGATTTGAGGAAGCTAAGGATCTACCTGAGGTGTCCTCAAGGAGAAGAATGGGGCAGATATGCATCAAAAGCACTTGGAGGGCTTGTTAAAAAACAAATTGTAGGTTTCATTTCCAGAGTTTCTGTTTTGGTAGGTCTGGGAGGCTCTCTGGGACTTAAGAATTTGCATTTCCAAATTTCCAGGTAAAACTGATATTAATGCTGATAAAGTTGAGGGACAATACTTTTAGATCCATTTTAAAGGCAGTAGTAAAACTACAGCAACAATAAAAACAATCTTTCTTTTGCAACTCTTCAGTTCAGTTTGTTTAATTGACTATAGATAAAGATAGGAATAAAAGGAATTATTTATTATAGTTTTGTTCGTAGGAGCAAAAAAATGGAACTGTATAAATTATGGTATATTCTTAAAATGGAATACTATATAGTCATTATTATTACAGAGATATGATTTTCCAGTTGTAAAAATTAAGTTTTCCAGCAATATCCATTTTTTTGGTAAGTAAATACATGCTTGCATGTGAATTAAAATCATGTGGAAGAATACACAAGATTCTGTTAATAGTGATTGAATCTTTGAGGTCAGATGGTAGAAAGCAGGTAGAGGGAATTTCACTTTGAAATACATATTTTTCTAGTACTTTTTGATCAACTGTTTGTACTGAAGAAAGAGT
This sequence comes from Mustela nivalis, assembly GCF_964662115.1. NCBI lineage: Eukaryota > Metazoa > Chordata > Mammalia > Carnivora > Mustelidae > Mustela > Mustela nivalis. The sequence goes on from NC_139026.1 coordinate 36,121,257, forward strand.
AGTAGCTCTAAAGAATGAGTGCCTTTGCATATGGTAATCCATTTAAGCTTAATGATCTTTTTTGTTTTATCTGAAAAATAGACTGATCAGGTATATAATCTCCTTTATAACAGTTTTTCCAAGTTAATCTTTGCTCAGTAATCCCACTGTTGTGGGCTAAACTGTCTCCCTCCCAAATTTCTATGTTGAAATTTTAACTCTTACAATATGACTGTATATGGAGATGGGGCCTTCACAGAGTTAATTAAGGTAAAGTAAGATCATTTGGTGGGCCCTAATACACCCTCCACTGGGGTCCTTGTAACTGGCAGAAAAAATGTTTCTACTGTTTAAGCCACCCAGTCTGTGATACCTTGTTATGCAGTCCCAGGAAATTAATACATCTGTAGTACTTTGTTTATTCCATTCGTAAAGCATTTGCCATATAATGGGTTTATATTTCTTGTTTTCCACTGGATTATAGCCCCTTTTTATTGGTATTCTATTGCTGTTATAACAAATTATTACAAAGTCAATGGCTTAAAACACCACCAAGTTATTATTTTATTTATTTTTCTTTTTTCTTACTTAAACACTAAGTTACTGTTTTAGAGTTCTAAGGATCAGAGGTCCAGTGCTGTTCTCTCTGAGCTAAAATGAAGGTGTTGGCATATTTCTGAAGGCTCTAGGGGAGAATCTATTTCCTTGCTCATCCAGGTGTTGGCAGAATGGGTTCTGTGTGGTTGTAGGACTAAGGCTGTCCTTGCTCCTAAAGTCCCCCTGCATCTCAGAACTAGTGGGAGAATAGTGAGTCCTTTTTATTGTCATTTCTCAAATGACTGGTCATCTACTTCCTCTCTAACTGCAGCCAAGATGTTCTTTGCTTTTGAAGATTCATGTGATTAGATTGGGTCCACCCAGATAATCCAGGATTAAATCCTCACCTCAAGGCTTGTAAACTTAATCTTATTTGCCAAATCCTTTTGCCATGTTAAGTAACATATTACAGGTTATGGAGATTAGGGCATAGACACCTCCAAATTTAAGAATATATTTCATTCATTTTTGCATCCTTAACTTTTATGAAGGCTTGACAAATATGACTTTTTTTTTTTTTTTGCAAATATGTTTTTCAGCTGAATTTCCCAACTTGAACATGTGACTGAAAGCCAGAATATAGAGAAGATGAGAGTGAAAGAGGGAGGTGAAAAGGAAGAAGAAAAAACAGAGGAAAGGAAGGACATAATCTCCCACAGAATTTTCCATTATCAAGTAGAAGTCCTAGCATAATGTCCAGTACATAAAAGTGAGCTGCTTACTACATTAGAGCAGACATATAAAAGGCATTTAATAATTTTTTGAACAAATCTGAATCATAATTGTTTTGAATTTAGCTATTAATCAGCTCACCAATGACTACCCTAGAGAGGTAATTACAGTCAATTTCAGTAAATTGTATTATCTGGCATGGTTGGAAATGAAATGCTTTGGCTGGATGATTGTTCTTGTTATGTTATAAACCATATGATCCTCCTTAATTTTTAAAGTGCTAGACTAAAATGCTCTTTAAAATAATTTGTTAAAGATTAAGGAAACCCCGAAAATCTTGAAGTGAGTCATCCTGGCATCATAAATAACTTTCAGGGTTGTATCACGACCTGTGGAGACTTTTTAACAAAGTGCCAGAGAAATAAAAATCTTCTATATTCGTTTTTGGAAAAAAGTGACTTATTCTACAAATGCTGTTTAACCTTGGAGATGCTCACAGTAATTTCTAGATTTAGGTGTAATCACCCTAGAAAAAATTTTAGGGGGCAAATGGAATTTGTTGTGTATTACTTTCATGAGAAGTTAATCTGTTTTCTCCATCTTGGTTGGGTTTTATGGGGATATCCTTGAATAAATGCAAAGGACTTACTCAGCATCAGATAATTATCAGAGTGGGATGGTTCACAGAACATCTGAGAAAACATGATGTCCTTGATGAAAGCATTGCCGGATTTCTCAGCAAGACAGGGATTATGGTCATAAAGTTGCTTTTTTTTTTGGACAGTTTTAGATTTTCTTTAACTGAATGCTCATAGATCTCTTAGTAGGGGTGTCATAAGTACATTGGTTTTTCTGTCAACCATTTTCATGGCAAATGATCAAAAACTCTCACTTTAAGGTAAAGCACTGTGGCTATATATTTATTGGCAAGCTTCTTATTTACTTATTTGTTTGATCTGAGAGAAACAGCATTAGGTTCTTTAGGTTAATATTGCAACTCTAAACACATGATGTGTCAGTATGGCTGAAGTGCTTTGCTCCTATGGTGACCCATAATGCTGAGGTGAGCGGGGGCTGCTTCTCACACTCTCTTTCTCACTTAGTGTATGGAAGAAGCTCCCTGCAGCTTTGGAAGAGATAGGTGGTGGGGCTGGGCCAGAGGTGGGAGTGGAAGGATTGCCTGATTTACAATTGCCTCAGTTTTCTCCCTCCAAATTGACACTGTCTGATGAGAAGCATTTTTCTTAATGCCATCAAGATGGATCTCAATTATCTGATAATTGAGTTCAGAGCCAGAAAAAAAATGAAATTCACTGGTAATGAAAAACACTAACATAATTACAAGTTTCAATTTCCCCTCTCAACAGTATTTAACAAATTTTTTGCAAAGAAACTAATTGGGGTTCTTTTCTTGACTCACCATCGCTCCTTCCCTTTTTTGGTTTCTGCCACAAGTACCAAAGAAAATGAGGGGTAAATCCACAAGTTAAGTCATCAGCTTCTGAGTGGCCTAGATGGAGAACAAGTCAAATGAGGTTTCTGCACCAGAAGATGTGTGCACCACACAGTATTTTATTTTAATGATATTATTTTCTGGTCATGAACTTGATTCTTCGTATGGGGCATTTTGTGTACATCAGTTGGCAGTGTATGTGCGTGTGCAAGTCAGGAGCTGACAGTGACCAGTGTGTGATGTGATGAGGTAATGCTGGAACTCTTGATGACCTAGCAGTCAGAGCATCGCTCTTCCGTTTTTATCTGGGTGAAACATCCTTGCCGTTTTTACATTCTCAAAGAACAAATAGGATTGTGGCTTCATAGTGCAACTTTGTTGCTGATTTTATGTGTCATGTCTGTTATGGTTGCTATAGTGATAGTGTAGCTTCTCTGTGAGTTGGGGGCCTAACACTGAGTAATTGCCTCCTGCATCTTTCTGATTTTATAATTAACGCTAGCTCTAACAAGTAAGTAATAAGCTCAGTGTCACACACAGACTGGCTGAGAACAATTCTTACTTTATTCTTTTTTCAAGTCTTCCAAAAACTGCCAGTGATTTATCAGTCCCAAAGGTGTCATTTTTGTAATTGCAAAATAAAAGCTCACATATAAACTCTGTAGTTCTTAGAGAAATCTTGATAACCTGTTTTTACCAAAGCATCTCTGGAAAGTTAAATTACTACTTTAGAACTGATTGGTGCTTAGGAAGTAGAAATTTATTTTTAAGGCTTCCCGTGTAACCTGTATCTGTCTGTCCTCTGAGCGCTATATGGGTACATGTTTCTATCATGCACTGGTATTTAAAAACAAAACAGAACTTGAATTGCTCAGAATTTCCAGATGCCCCTTCTTTTCACAGATATTTATTGACTGATGACTATGTGTGAAAATTAATCGTACATAAGCCTTGTCCACAAAGAAATTGAATATGAGGGTCATAGGCCATGTACCTAAATAACTAACATAAATTATCATATAGAAAGTGGAAATAAAAACAAAACCCCAAACAGAAGAGGGTATAGACAAAATGCTATGGGAATTTAGAGGAATAAGTGATTATTAGAGATTAGAAGGGATTTTTATGGAGGAGATTGATTAATTAGTTAATCAGATATTTACTAAGTGTCTACTGTATGCCAAGGAAGACTGGTACAGTTCTTTACAATTTGATGGGAGCTAGCAGTTGAGTTGGGCTTTGAAAATCAAGTAAGACCTAGAAACATAAAGATTTAAAAAAAAAAAAAAAAAAAAGAGGGGCACCTGGGTAGCTCAGCAGGTTAAAACCTCTGCCTTCAGTTCATGTCGTGATCTCAGGGTCCTGGGATCGAGCCCCGTATCGGGCTCTTTGCTCAGCAGGGAGCCTGCTTCCCCCTCTCTTTCTGCCTGCCTCTCTGCCTACTTGTGATCTCTCTCCCTCTGTCAAATAAATAAATAAAATCTTAAAAAAAAAAGACAATACAGTTAATAACTTTGTTAGAGTTTATCTTTTAAAATATGTCTATCATCTACCTATCTATGAACCTACTGTTTTTAGAATTGAACTGCGTGGATTAAAAACTTCAATTTGATTTTAGGAATATTTTTTAAAAATACTGGCTTGAAATGACAAATGGACAAACCTTTTTAGTCTCTCCTTACACACATGGATATGTGATCCATCTTTGCTCGAGTCTTGACAATATTGGGGGAGCCTTTTGACTCTACGCATTTGTTGCTTTATTTATAACTCCTGGGGGGAATGCTTGATCTATAGGGTTCTCTTCTGTCCTGCATATGCTGAAAGGTCATATATTGTGGAGTCTGGGACTACTTCCTTGCCACCTTGCCTTTCCTGACATAAACTGACACTAGTATTTTAGTAAGGGAAGATGTATTACTGTCACCCAAATCTTAACCTAAATATATGTTGTCATGGAAAAATACATGAGTGAGGGCTTTATGGAGTAGAATCAGTGGTATTAATATTTGTTTCAGTCATGTTTGGTGAAATTGACTTTTATCAAGGGGTGACAAACTTAAAATATTATTTCTCTGGGGAAAATGCAGTTCCAAATGACCAGGTTATAAGCATACTTTTGGAAATTACTTATATTCACAAATGGTGGGATGCATATATTTGTCAAGAAAATATTCGTTTTGATGAACTTACTTGTATGGTATTTTGCTCAGAATAAAGAATATACCTTGAACAGTAGTGGGATATCTAAATATAAACTATGAGCATCTTCCTTCAGCCCTACCAGTAACTTGTTTTTAGTACGTGAGGAAGACAATGACATTTATTTATTGTGATAGTTGTTTTAGCAGCCTCAGGGTTGATGTAGCACTGGTAGTTTTTTGTTTTTGTTTTTTTTTTCTCTCCTCTATGTATTACTCAATATATTTCTTTCTGGAGGCTCACACAGAACTATAAAGAATGAATAATACATATAGGAGGTGTTTATAATTTCTTCCTTTAGGAAAATTACTTTCATCAATTATTAAAACTGATAATCAATGTTGATTATCTGGGAATGGACAAAGAAAATTAGGACCTTGGTAGATACATATGCAATTTATATATTGAGGGAGATAAGTACAAATTAAAGAGGAAGTTAAAGAATTTAAAAAGGGCTCTGAGGCTATCTATAATTTTAGTAAGCCTTTGATGTTTGAGATAGGGATGCTGTCAGAGTAGGCTGTGGGACAGATATGGATAGTTTAAGCTAGACGGTTTGTAAGTAGCAAGTTGAGCTAAGGTAGTTAGAATTGTTAGTAAGAGCAGAAAGGATACATAATCAGTAGCATCATAAACCATGTACAGATGTGGCCATGCCCACGTTTGTAGAGGATCAAGAAGATTAAGACTAATATTGAGGGGAAAATGGCTCAAAGAGAAAGGATTTAGCCTTGAGAGTGCTTGTGGAATAAATAAGAAGGAGAGGAGATTGAGGGAAACTACATCCAACATCAAGTTTTGTTATACATGAGCACGTTGAGTCAGGCAAACAAGGCACCATTGCAAGAGCAACGCAAAGCAACAGGAATCATAGGAATGGTAAGAGCTGGTATGGGAAGAAAGAATTACTAGTAATGACTGGTTCCTTAAAGATAAATATATATGTAAGGGTAGTAAACACAGTGTAGGATATATGGTAAATGCTCAGCAATATTTGAATTGGAACCTGAAATTCAGAAGGATTCCAGCAATCTGTAGCAGCCAACTTGCAAAGACTACTGTCATTAAAAGGACAATGAAAAAATATGTGATACTATTTAGGGATCTGAAAAGATGCTTCATTTCTACTCACAGTACACAGATCTAGATGACCTAGAAAATCTTGAGACTGGTTTGATATTAAACTGCATTTGGAGGATCCATGCAATAAATTAAAAGTTTATTTGTGACCAATTATTATGTAATGTTACATAGGAAAACATTTCCCCCATCTCTCTGGGTTTTTTTGTTTGTTTGTTTTCTCCCCAAACTTACTCATTTTACAGTTTCCAGTCTTCTTTAAAGAACTCTGTAAGTGTTGGAAATCAGATCATTTAAAATAGACATACTGAATCATTCATTTATTCATTCATTCACTCAGCAGTTATTTATTGTCTTTTAGATGTCAGACATTATTAAACTTGTCAGAGAGGGAGATTAAAACTTAGAAAAGGATAGCAGTACACTGTAAGAGCTTTGGAAGCATCAGCGGAGCAACCAACCTTCCCTGGAGGAGACATTTCACATCTAAGTTGTGATTTGGAGGGTAAAGATGCTGAAGAAGGAGCTGCCAGGGCAGGAAGACTAGATTACAAAAGACATGGAGATATAAAGGGGCCTGATGTGTTTGAGGAAAAGTGAGAAAAAATGGTGTGGCTGGAGTACAGCATTTAAGAAGATGAGATTCATTGGCATTGGCTGGAAAGCCTTTAAGATACTAAGCCAAGAAGTCTGGGTCTCATTTTTTTCCATCTGTCAAACCAACAGTAGATCTGAACTACAGAAGTGACTTGATCTGAATTATGTTCTAGAATGTTAACTCCAGCAGCAGTTGGAAGTTAGGTTGGTGGGAGCCAAGACTAGGTTTAGATGGCAGAAAACAGAGACAGTCTGCAGTTTTCCAAGGAAGAGATAAATGCTTTACTATGAGGGCACCGAGGATAGAAAAGAGAAACCAGATTCAAAAATACTTCTTAAATAAAATTGGTGGGGTTTGTGTCTGGTTGGATAGGAGAGGTGGAGAAGAAGTAATTGAGAATGGCTTGGAAGTATTTAGTAGGAAGCTAATTCAATGGTGATGTAAATGAAGATTAAGAATAGAATAGGCTGTTCAAGGTGGAGGCAGAGAACATTCTGGATTAGCCATGCTAGACCATTGCTTAGAGAGAAAAACATTCTTATCCAGCTGGCATCCAAACAGGAACTAACACTGGCAGGGTATTGCTTGGTAAGTCAGACTTAAATGTAAAATAGAATTCACACATAAGAGATATGTTCAACTGCTTATGCTTTGGCACAAGTGGCAAGCAACTTTCTTATGCAGTGGTATGAGCAATGGCAGCATCTCTTGTTTCCATATTTTTTCTTTAATGTTTTCCCATGCATGGCAAGTTTTCCATATGTTCTGCTGGGTAGATTCTTGTTGCCATATGGCAGCATGTAATATGAGAAAAAAAAATCATAAAGAAGATGTTTCTAATTGTCTAAAGGGATCGCTTCTAGAAAATAATAATTTCAGGCTGGGTTGCAGAACTATTCATAGTAGATAGAATGTCCAGGTTAAGTTGCTGACCAGTGCAGGAGCTATTAAAGTACAGATGCTAAAAGATCTAGTCAGTTTCCTATATTTCTTACAAAACCAGACAAGTTTAACCCCAAATCAAAGCTTGATACTCTGAGAGGGAATAATTTTACTCTTGCCATAGGGAAAAGGTAGAAAAAGAGGTAAAGAGTAAAGCTTTTCCTGATTTATCCCATGTAGAATTGAGCATCTGTCCTTTTGCAATTCAACTCAGCAAACATTTCTTATGAATATCTAGGTATTTGGAATATTAAAAGATGAGTGGACTTAGGACACTGTAAGTAGCACAGTGATTATGATATCAGACACAACTTTTCTGTCTGAAGCCTGGTTTAGTGGCTGTGCATTCTCAGATGGATCACTTCACCTTTTTGAGCTGCAGTATCCCCATCTCTAAAATTGATCTATAATGTTTACCTTGCAGAGCTCCCAGAACATTAGAAATAATATACATAAATGACTTATGGCATTGTCTGTCACAGTAAATGGAGGTTATCCTTATGTTGGCTTTTACCTCTGTACCTAAACCAAGACTGGCAATTAACTGGTGATAGACAGCTTCTAACTATATTTAGAATTTATTGTTTTATTTTGTATGTATTGAGGAAATACATTTAATGTGCGTTTAGAAAGTTCCAGAATGCTGTTTTCATTAAGCTTCAGATCTACATGATGTTTTACTCACTGGTGCTTGTGATAAAACTAAGTAGTTTAAAACACGACATTCTCTGATCATTCAAAATAGGTTTCTAATCCTTCAAAATGATATGACTAGAAAGACTATATAGTGATAAGTCTTGTTTTACTAAATGTAGAATAGATGAAAGGCTACAGGTGGATACTGACCTACTTTTAAAAGTGAATGTGCAGGTTCTAAATAAAATTAATTCAACAAAATTGATGATAGATGTTTAGCTATTTAGCATTTCTGTCACTGGCAGGGAACATGGATGTTTTACTTGATAGTAATACTTTTGAAACACAGATTGGCGTTTCAAATTCTATTTTGTTTTCACTGAGATAATGCTGGTAACAAGCAACCACAAGGATCTCAGTAGCATCCAATGGTAAACATTTGTTTTTCTCACTCATGCATCTTTGGGTTAACTGCTATTTGGTTATTCTTGGCTAGGCTCCTCTGTGCATCAGCTAGTATAGACTGAGCTTCTGGTTTTGGTTTTTGGTTTAGATCTACTCCACATCCTCTACTCCTTGGGTCAGGCTGAAGGGGAAATGGCTGCATGGGGTACATTTTCCTGATAGAGGCTGAAAATTCCATGAAGCTAAGCCAAATTAAACAGCCACCTTTATAGCCTTTCATAGCATGTGGTGTGTACATTTCCACTTATCTTCTACCTGCCAGGGTAGATCAAACACCTAAGCCAAATGTTTGCAGAGGTGGGGACGATAGTACTATGTCTAAGGGAGATACCACAAAAATCACATGCCAAAGGGTATGGGTATAGCTCTAACTCTATTAGGAGACAATAATGAAGAATTGGGAACAATGACCCAGCATATCATGATATTATACTAAGTGAATAAAAATAATGTTGACTCAAACACACAGTGAATCAAATGAGCTTTATGTTAGTCTCTTTAGAAATATTTTCATTACAGAGAAGGGCAGAAATTACTAATTGTAACATAGATGCAGTTAATAATTTTTGCCCTTCTCTGTAATGAAAATATTGTTCTTATTTCATGTAATAGATCTTTATGGAAGACTTTCTTACAGGACTGCTGCATAAGCTAGTGTCACTTGTAGTCCAGGTTGCTATGTGAATTGAGCTCTTGGAGACTGTGCCACCTAACTGCCCTGCCTCATGATGTTAGACAGTGTATAAAGAATGGAGGGAAGACACATCCAGAATCTGGGCCACACTGCACTAACATTAGAATCCAGGGGTCACAGTTCAAATGGTTTTAAGAGACCACATAATAGTAACATAGACAGGAAGGCAGATTGGTTACTGTGCAGTAGATGTAATCTTCTGTATTATGGTTAAGAACAACATTGATGTCTACCTACTGGGTGCTTTTTAAAAAGGGACCGGTTTGCCAGCCTCATTTAACAGGATAAGCAGACATTAAACAAAGGAATTACATGAATTAATATGTAATTTGTTATGATGTGTACTAGCAAGAAAATAATTGTGAGAGGAGAAAGTAGATTATTCAGGTGGGAGAAAGTAGATTACTCAGGTGGAAGAAAGCAGAAGCAAACCCCCTGGGCCAGAAAGGAACTTGGAGCTGAGGTGCAAGTGAAGTGATAAGAGTGGCAAGGAGCATTTCCGTCCACTTGTGGTGAACCATGATTTCAGTTTGAAAAGCAGCCCCTGTGGTTGCCGGCTGATGGTCATTGCATGTTTTGGGGTATGGCTAGGATATAGGACATTCTGTAAATGTTAACTACGAGAAAAGAATTAGGTGACCGGGACACAAAACAGGAGGTAAAACTATTATTTTTCTAAATTAATAGACTTAGGGCACCTGGGTGGCTCAGTGGGTTAAGCCGCTGCCTTCGGCTCAGGTCATGATCTCAGGGTCCTGGGATCGAGTCCCGCATGGGGCTCTCTGCTCAGCAGGGAGCCTGCTTCCTCCTCTCTCTCTCTCTCTCTCTGCCTGCCTCTCTGCCTACTTGTGATCTCTCTCTGTCAAATAAATAAATAAAAAATCTTAAGTTAATAGACTTATTTTTTAGAGCAGTTTTAGGTTTACAGAAAAATTGAGCCAAAAGCATACAGAAATCCCATATGGCTTTCTGCCAGCCCCCCAAGCCAGTTTCCCTTATTAACAACTTGCATTATGATGTGTACCATGACAATATTAAAATTGTATTATTAATAATTATATATTATATTATAATATTTTGTTACAATTGATAAGCCAATACCAATGCTTTATTATTAACTAAAGTCCATAGCTTACTTTCGAGTTTACTGTTTGTTGCGTTCATTCTATGGTTTTGACAAATATATTATGACATGTATGCACCCTTACAGTATCATACTTAGTAGTTTCACTTTCCTAAATATCCCCTGTACTCTGCCTATTCTTCCCTTCCTTCCTCTCCTTGCATGGGATGTTAATTTTTACAATATATCTTTTTGGCCCATTTGAAATCTATAGCCTAGTTATAAGTAAACTAAAATCATTAAAAATAATAATGAATGATTTTAATTCCTAAGGCTTATAAAAATAATGGGGTGGAAACCGCACAAATCAGTACCAATAATCATACCAAGATAATTAATTACAGAGATCAAGACTGGTGTTGGCAAAAACAAGGAATCAGAAGCATGATATCAAGTAACAATACAAGTAGGCTATTGGTAAGACTCAGAAACAGAAGGTGAGAAGTCAGAATGCACAGTCACAGCATGAATTTTCAATGAGGGCAGATGTTGGAGAGTTAAAAATGTGGACCCAGAGGGTGCAAAGGTGAACCTTTCACACAACGATGAAGGCAGTTAAATCCATAGGTGTTGGAAAAGCTGTATCTCATCTTATAGGATCCACGATTCTTGGATCAAGGATGACTCAGTTGCACCAAGACCATCATGGCCTGTTCAAGTGTGTGTTAGAATTATGGCAGTTATCTGTGGGAACCCAGAGGAAGACACAAAGTAGAATTAAAAAAAAAAAAAAAAAAAAAGGTCTCAGAAACAGAACATAATGAAGCATTGAATTTCATTGACGGTTACAAGTACCCAACAAAGCAAGAGATATTGAAGTCTGAAGCATTATCCTTAGGAAACAATGAAAAAACATTTAATAATCTGAATATTTTGCATATTTTTACTTGAAAGTATGAGTAAGTAATTACTGTATTTTTTAAATTGTTAATTGGATTTTATTGTTTAGAGGCACGTTAAGAATCACCAATCCAATTCTCAAATCTTTTATTTATCTAGCTTCTGAATTGTGCTTTGATTTCTTTCAGAAAGCATTTAAAAAAAAAGGTTTACATTGATACTGAAGACATGATATGTTATAAACTACTGAAGAACAAATACATGAAATGCAAAAGAACTCAATTTAATCCTTTTAGGTTAAGAGAGCAGGGGAAATAACAGCCTTGTGTGCTCACTCTGTGATGCTACTCACTATATTTGGCTTAGGAGAACATATGTGAATCAGACAAGCCAGAGAATGCATGTATGTTGGAATTCCTCCATCTGTCATCCACTTTTGTTGAACAAGTAACAGGTTGTTGTGTAAAATGCTCTACTCTTACACATCTGACCTCTTGCCAAAACCCTATTTATTTTACTTTACAACATATCAAAAATCTAGCTTTTTCTTTGCATTTCCATAGCTACATTCTTTAACTACAGTAATTTCTGGCATGCAGTCTCCAATCACTAAGTGACCTTTAAAATGCAAATTTTATTCTGTCTCCTGCCTGCTTAAAACATTTTCCTGATTTCTCCTTGCTCTTAGAATAAAGTGAAGAATCCTTTTCATGCCCTCAATGCCCTGTCTTTGTGGTCCCTGACCATCTCACAAGTCTTATCTGTCACTTTCTCCCTGTCAGCCACAAAGGCTGCTCAGGCCACAGCACACATGGACTCTCACCTCCACTAGGGATCTCTCCTTACTCCCTCCCACCACTCCTTTGCTTGGTAAACTCTGACTAATTTAAGGAGGAAAAAAAATATATTAAAAGCTGTTAGGAGGCTCACAGAATTATTGGGCCAATGAGGGGGGTCTAGAGAATAAAGCTTATGGCCACGAAGCCAGGAACCACATGCCAAAATCACTCCAGAATCAGTGCAGTGCAGACATGATGGTCCTCAACGCCAAGCCCCATATGTGGCTGTTCACCCTGCCAAGTCTGTTGCCCAAGCAACTCATTATTGCTACATCAGCTGATACCCACAGAAAATATCCCTTCCATTGCCCATTCTTTTTGTGTCACTCATTCTCAGTTCAGTTTTTCATATTTATCTCGTAAGGATAGAACCTTTGCAAATGTGGCCATACTTGAACGTTGACGGATGCTGGGAAATTGAGTATCTGGAATTTTTTACTCCTTTTCTCTAGGACGGACTCTGCCCCTACCAAAACTCATTAAATGGTGAATTTATTAAATAAAGAAAACGGATTTAGGTATTGCCTGGTCATTCCTCAGCACTCAGCTGAAATATTACTACCTCAAGATCTCTGTATCACCCTTTCCTTCCAGTATAGTTCAGATCTGTTAGTAATTTACTTTTGCATTATTCTACTTATCTTCCATAGTATTAGCACTATTCTTATGAAATAACTAACTGCGTATTTCTTCACTTAATTCTTGACTCTCTTTACTAAAATATAAGATCTATGAAGACAACTGCTGTATCTCAGAGAAACCTTTGTGTCTATAGATTAGTAGGTACTGTGTCCCTAGTAAATATGTTTTCAATGAATAGATAATACCTTGAATGACACACCCCACTTCAGAATGCTTTATAAACAACATTGTCTACAATTTGAGGGATTTCCTACTTGATGACAACTTACAAGATACCCATTTCTCTTGGTGAAAACCTGGAGACGGGAAGTGTAGGGTTGGAAAAAAAAAAGTTTCCTCTACCCTCTTGGGTTTAGTGCATGGGCCCTGCAAATTAAAATATCAAAAGAAATTAATAGGAGAAGGTTTGTGAAACATGTACATGGACCTCGCATAAAAAAAAAAAAAGAAATGAAAATCCAAAGAATTTATTGGCTATGCTGGAGAGCTTATATACTATTTTAAACATTTATTTATCATTCATAGGCAATATTAACAAAGGATAATAAATTGTGGGAATGTGACAAGATAAAGGAAAAGATGTTTGGACTCTTAGAAACAGGAAATTATGTGAAGATTAATATATGAGAAAACTAATGGAAGATAAGAGTTACTTAGTAAGATTTGTTATGCAGATTCAAGTTGGTACCATCCTCAGGGGTAAGAGTTGAGCTGTTTTCAGTATTTAAGAGTCATTCTTCTCTTTTTGGAATGTAGGATGGGAGGGGCAAAACTTTTGAATATACAGAGTTTGAAATATACATTCTGCTTTTAGGCAGAAAGGGAGAGGACAGAGAGTTCCTCTGTTTTGATGTTCTTAATTGCTTTCAGCTCAAAATAATCCCTATGCCAGAGTGGTATGTTTTGAGGTAGCATATTTTGATCTCCTTCAAAGGAAAAACCCTACAGGTATTAAACAAATTTATACCAATATTTTAGATTAAGAAGACTCCATTTGAGCATGCACAAAAAATAACTTAATACTTGGCATTAATTTTTTACTTGTACTTTTATTATTTTAAAGTTTTCAAGTTTGGACACATGTACAATTTTCTCAACCCTTTGTTACCCAATTCTCATACCTCTCCTTTAATTTCCAAAATTATCTTTTCTGCTCATGTGTTTCCTAGTTGTCCCATTTTTTAGGATTCTGAAGGCCTTTGCACTACTTTATGGTTGATAGCCAGTCCTCTTATGTAAAGACAAGTTCTTGGAGTTCTTTATAGAGAATACATGAGATGACATTTTCATATAAACTAAAGTTATGAAGATCATGGATCATGTTTCTTTTTTTTTTTTTTTTTTTAAAGATTTTATTTATTTATTTGACAGAGAGAAATCACAAGTAGATGGAGAGGCAGGCAGAGAGAGAGAGGGAAGCAGGCTCTCTGCTGAGCAGAGAGCCCGATGCGGGACTCGATCCCAGGACTCTGAGATCATGACCTGAGCCGAAGGCAGCGGCTTAACCCACTGAGCCACCCAGGCGCCCCGAATGGATCATGTTTCTTTTTTTTTTTTTTTTTTAAAGATTTTATTTATTTATTTGACAGAGAGAAATCACAAGTAGACGGAGAGGCAGGCAGAGAGAGAGAGAGGGAAGCAGGCTCCCTGCTGAGCAGAGAGCCCGATGCGGGACTCGATCCCAGGACCCTGAGATCATGACCTGAGCCGAAGGCAGTGGCTCAACCCACTGAGCCACCCAGGCGCCCATGGATCATGTTTCTTAAAAGCAGTGTCATAATGGTGGGTTTACGCCAACCAATGGCTAAACAACATACATAACAGGAAACCCAGTAATATATGGCAACTATAAACTTTTGTAATTATGCAAGTAGGGAAATTATGTTCCAAGCTCCATAAAATAAATGTACTTCAGTAAGGGGCTCTAATTGTATAGTAAAAGAGGTAAAGAGGCTCACTATTAAAATTTGCTATATTTAAAACCAGGATACTAGCCATTAAATTGACAGCTTTATGAGTATGAAAGGTTGAATGAATCTGGTTTTCTTATTAATTCTGTTTTAATTGATCTTATCTCTTTTCCATACCTTTTCTCATCTCACAACTTTAGGTATCATTCTTGGAAAGGGCTCAACTAGTGTTTAGTGATTCACTCTGTGAAAGCTTCTGGAATATCATGTTGAGCAAATCTCCTTCACTCTCCCTCATGGAGTTTATAGTCTATGAGAACTCAAGAATTTTACTGAATGATTGGCAGTTATTTATTAAAGAATTACATAGACCTCCAATTAGAGTTGACACATAATGTGGGCATTGAGGTGTGTACCTTCTGTGTTGTTGAAAATCCACATAAAATTTTTGATTCCCCCAAAATTGAACTACAAAAAGCCTACTGTTGATGAGAAGACTTACAGATAACATAAACAGTTGATTAACACATATTTTTATGTATATATATTATGTTCTGCATTCTTACAATACAGCAAGCTAAAGAAAAGAAAATGTAATTAAGAGAGTCATAAGGAAGAGAAAATACATATATAGCTATACTCTCGTTTTAAAGAAAAATCGAATCCATGTATAAATAAATGGCCCCGTGTCCTTCAAACCTGTGTTGTTTAAGGGTCAGTGGTACCATCTACAATTGTACCATCACATAATGATGATCTGCTGGGAAAGACAAATATGCGGAGGATGAAAGCATTTAGCAGGGACTTGTTATCTAATACAAAAGAATCAGGAACCACCCCTGAATGGTGTTAAGGCAGACAAAAGTGCATACAAGTATTGGGGTGAGACATGGGGGACAGTGAATGTGACAAGATAGAGACATTGGCACTTGATGAGATTGGAAGATACCTGTGGACTGAATAGAGGCCTGGTGTTTGTGTATGTGTGTGTGTATATGTGTGTTCGTGTGTGTGTGCATGCAGGCGAAGATTCTCTTTGTGAGCAGTCTCTAGTCAGGCTTCTCTGAACTCTCTTTCTAATTAGGTCCTGGCATTGGGCTTCTATGTTCATCTTTTCATTGTCCAAATTTAGCAAGAATCTTGCTACCCCACTTAAGCCAGGATCTTTCCCCCTCAGTATCTGATCACTCTTGGTATCTGATCAGGTTCCTCATCCTCCACCATCCCCCAGGGTGAGGACCTTTCAGCAAGAGTCCTATTAGTTTGGCTTCACTAGAATTTCCCCATAATGTGTCCTCCTAGCAGTTTTCCATCTTCAGACTCCCCACTCCTGCTCTTTGGCTATAAACACCCCCTCTTTCCTTGTTCTGTTCAGGGTTGAGCCCAATATCTCTCTGCTGCTGCAGAACTCAAATCACAGTGGCCTATCAAGCATGATAGTCCCCATGAATGAAGTCTGACTTTCTATCTTTAACAAGTGTCATGAATAATTTTCTTGTACAGTTTATGTATTTCCTTTCATGCTGTTTCCCCAGCTTTCGACCTTTTGTGTGGCTTGTCACTAATAGTTTAGAACCATGATGTAGAAATTTTCAAATAGGCTGTTACGTAAAGTTGGGGTTGGGTAGAGGATTGGCATGGCATAATCCAAGATGAATGAGAGGAAAAAGTAAAATATGAATAGCTAATTGTACTTTAGAGAGTAAATTACCTTCTATTTGCCTGGTAATTATTTATTTCTTTTAACCAGAGAAAGGGTGCAGCTTTTGTGGAAATTCACCTTCTGGATCCATTACTCCCATATCTACCTCTGTTCATCTCTCATACCATGCTCTCGGCCTGAGATGCCCTTCTGGCCCAGTTATCAAGCTTTTATTTTCATAGCAAATAACATTTGAAATATTTTGAATTTAGTGTGTTTTTGTTTTCCTCTTTTTTTTTTTAACTTCAAAGTTCATGATTTTCCAGCTATAGTTAGAGGTTGACTCTCCTGATTATTGCCTTTGTGCTATATGCTCTAAACTCCCTGGTTCCTTTATGTAAATATATTTAACCACTTATATTTCTATTTAAATTGTTGGGGGGGGACTGGACTCCACAATCCCTTTGTTATGCGTGCTTTAAGCTCTTGGCGATAAACTCCTATAAGGATTGAATTTGCTTCTTGTGGCTTTGCTTGCCTCAGGCTGAGGCCAAATGCATCCAGGAACATTAGCAATTTGTAGCAGTTCCAAAGCACCATCGTTTATAAGACAAAAACCAAACCACACTATGATTACACAGAAATTAGAGCAATCAATAGATACAGTACTTCCCTCCACAATACATATGACCCAGGAGATGATAAAATAGCTTGTTAGTGCACAACTGTGTACTTCTATTATTCTTTATTTTTTGTTCACATATGTATGAGCTATGACAAGGTATAATGAGAAGAGAACTGAGTAATGAATTTAGCCCTGGTTCTATATAAGGCAGCCTTATGACCTTGATCAAGCTTGAAATATCCGTGTCTCCTTATGTAAAACGGGTATGATCATACCTGCCCTGACAGGGTTAGGAAGCAGAGTGAAAATTCTTTGGAAATGCAAATTTTAAGGTGTGATAATGGTTATTGAACTCAATAAAACAGCCAAAGACACACCTAGTAAAGCACATTTAAATTGGTATTGATGTTGTATTCATTTCCTGCAACTCGATGAAATTATCTGTACAAGAGGGAAAACTGAAGCTGGATATGTAGTTTTCTCCTTGGCAGATGTTGCTATGTGATACACATTGTCCCACTGGGGAAGCCTCAGAAAATTGTACATTCATTTTATCTTTAGCTATATGAATATGTGAGATACCAGGAAAAAGATTAGCTTTCTGTAAGAAATAAGCTAAACAATGCATTGAACCCATTAATGTAATGAATCTATCAGACCTAATTTCTGGAATGTTTGATTTGTAGTTGCTAAAATTTACATGATATTGCAATGAAAATAAAAATAGGCACTTAAGTAAATTTGTTGTTTGCAGAAATTAGCAGTGATTTCATCAAGTTGCATTCAAGATCTTCCTCTAGAAGTTTTGTTTACCAATGAAAAAAATAAAAGAGATTAAAAAATATTTTACAACCATTTGAAAAACAACAACTGATTATCAAAGATGAGAAGGCTGGTTCTTGGCACATCCCAAAAGGAATTTTACAAAATCTACTGGCTACATAGGAAAAAATTAATTAATCCTCTATTCATTTCAGCGACGAACCCAAAGTAATAAAATACATGATCCCAGTTTTCTGCATAAGGATACAAAAGTAGAAAGGTTATTACATGCTGTAGGCCATTCTGAGAATCAATGCCTGAGCAGGGAAAAAAATAATAACTCTGTCATTCTGGCTCCTGAGAATGAAATAAAGGCATTTGGACTTAGTTTTCTACTTAGGGCTTGTAGCAGTCTATCTCAGATTTACTCCCCTGCATATGTTTTTTTTGTAGTCCTCTCTGTTCAACCCATTTAATTTCCTCCCAAACAGCATTTAACATAGGAAAGGAAACCTCCTCTATCTGTAGTATCATGCATATAGTTTGCTTAATATATACAATCAAGTTGAGTTACTATTCGTATAATAGAAGAGGCATCTATTTAATGAAATCAAAAAGAGGGAAATGTTCAATTTACGATTTCTCTTTACTTGGTAAGCTCCTGGAAGCTGATGACTTTTTCTGTGTTGCTTGTTGAATACTATTCTTCTCACACAGGCTGCTTTGATTTGGTTTTAGGTGAGGCAGTCTGTGGTTGGGTGCAGCGGGGAGGGGAAGTCATCTATTAGATTAGCACCTGGCGCGCCTGGTCCCATAGTTGGCTCTATTCCCAAAAGGCAGTTGGGGAGTTCATCACACAGCTGCTCTTGACTGATAACAATAGAGGCTGCTCCACTCATTTTATGCCATCTCACTCAGCTTTTTTAGGAATACTGCATTTTTATATGATGTTGTATATATCTATCAGAAAAGAAGCTTCAGTGAATTGTGAAAATCCATCTGTTACATTTTTGTGTGACACTTGGTTCTTAATTGAACATAGTTAACAGTAGTGTTTGTCCTACCTGGGTTTTACTTATCTATATAAATATCTATATATGTTATATATCTAGATGTAAATATATATATATATATATATATATTGCAAACACTTGATTTTATTAATTAACCAATGATACGTAACATTAGGCAAGTATTTTCTATTAATATATCTGAAAACATATGTTGTGAGACAGCATAGTTTATTTTTACAGGATTTGACATACCAGCTAGTCGTAACCAGATTTGTATTATTACAAGAGAGACAAAAAAAAAAAAAAAAAGAACATAAAAAAAGCAATACAAATAAATGAAAGCTGAAAATGAAAGCTTACTCGCAGATCAAATGAGGTGAGGAGAAAAATTTTTTATTATGTTTCAGTCCATTAGGTAAACAATCTCTCTATTAGCCCATGGTGAGCTGACTCTGGGCCATTAAAAATAGCTGTGGAGAGAAACAGATTGATTCATACAGGAAGGATATAAGGTAGTTTTCATGACCACACCAAGCAGTTCATTTAAGTCTCAAGAGATGGCAGTTTCATATCTGAGAAAAGATGTGGAAAGAATAAGGAAGAGTAAGAAAAAGATACCAAACTATTAAAAACAAAAACCAAAAAACCAAAAACCCTGGAAAGGAAAACAAGAAGAAAGCAGCGCAAATGAATTTAGACTCAGAAGAGAAAATGGAATATGAACAGGAGATACCTTGGGTATTTCCAGGTCTGTTAGGGAGAAATATTGTCTAAAGCTATTGTGACCCGGGAGCCTAAACAATACCTAAGGCTATAAACTTCAGTAGGTGATTTTGATAATATGAAAGAGTTAAATTCAGCTGCGGGGACCTGAGCATGTCTTAAGAAGAATCATTAAGAAGAGCTTTGTCCTTTGGTTTGGTTGATCATCTGTTATTTTAGCTTCTTGAGAAATGGAGCTGTGATAAAGAGACCATGGTATCAATTTGTCCACAAGCGGACTAGGAATTTTGTACTATGTGATCTTTTAACACAGTTTACAGTATTTTATTATGTTTATTATAAATATGATGTTTAATGTAGAAATATTAGAATAAGCAAAGAAACAAAGAGGAAAATTTGTCAGCTCTCTATTGTGAGATATGTATGTTAATATTTTATATTATATATTTTCAGAATTTCATATACAGGTGTATGTTGACACATATACACGCAGAGCTGTATTTTACATGGCTTAACAACAGCTATTTTCCACTTTCTTAAACAGCTTTCTAGTTTGCTTTTTTTTTTTCCCAGTGAGAGAGAGCACAAGTGGTGGGGTGAGGAGAAGAGAGAGTGGGAGAGAGAGAACCTTATGCAGGCTCCACACTCGGGCCAGAGCCCAATGTGGGGCTCTATCTCATGACCCTAGATGCCGAAATCAAGAGTAGGACGCTTGACAAACTGAGCCACCCGGGAGTCCCTGAGCATATTTCTATTTTAAATACTCCTCTTTGGTAATCATTTAACCTCTCTCCAGATTGAGTTTGTCAGTCTCATTCATTTTTCATGCAACAATTACTGAGAACCTGCGATGGTCCAGGTATTAAATAACCTAGATTAAGTTCCTACTCTCAAAGAGCTTACACTGTAGACAGACAAGTAAAAGTATCTGAAACAAAAAGAGAGTTAATATCTTAAGTTAATATTATAAATTATATGTGATAGTTAATATTATAATATTAATATTATAACTCAAAGAGTTATAATTGCTAAGAAGAAAATAAAATAAAATAAATTAAAGCACCATATTGTAAATGCCTTACAAACTTTTATTTTATTTTTATTTGACAGAGAGAGAGACACAGCGAGAGAGAGAACACAAGCAGGGGGAGAGGGAGAGGGAAAAGCAGGCTTCTTGCTGAGCAGGGAGCTCAATGTAGGGCTTGATCCCAGGATCCTTGGATCATGACCTGAGCCGAAGGCAGACGCTTAATGACTGGAGCCACCCAGGTGCCCCTTATTTATTTATTTATTTATTTATTTAATGAGTAAAAACAACTGGATTTGCTGGTTACAAATAGTGAAATTAGTTTTCATAGCAGTCTATCAACTTAAAAAACTTTTTTTTTTTTCAAAGTAAAGTGGTCAAATAGTTGAATTAAACAGATTTCAGAGCTTTCCAGGGAAAAATGATCCTCTGCATCAACTCTTGCTACCTTCCAATTGTGCTTTCCAGGAACAGCCACTTACAACTCTTTTACTTGTTTTGATTTTCCTAGGCATTTATCTTTGGTTCCTTCAAATATTCCTATACTTCTCTTAATCAGTTGTTCGTTTTTATCAACAACTTCCAGTTCCTTAGTTGAAGATTGGCTCTGTTGTGTCACTCTAACCCCATATACTTGTTTTCCTCCTTCCTTCCTCTTCATATGGTTATATCATAGTTTTAGTTACATCATTCATTACTGTTTACATTTTGAGGTCTAATTAAGGATTTTAAATGCAGAGTCAAGAACCAGATATCCTTTCTTGTGATACTTTCTGATTTTTCTTAAAATTCATTATTATTTATCTGGTGCCTATCTTTAGTTTTGTCCCTGTGCTTACTAGTATTTCCAAAGTGTCATCATCTCAAGTCACTATTGTATTGCTGTTTTCATGGTGGTCGTCATGACCTCCAGCTCCCACCTGGACTAGTTAATCTTGAGGCCAGATGCACAGCTGCCATTTGGGGATCTCTTTGCCTTCATCATGGGAATTCCTTCTTATTTTTTTTTTTCTCTTTTTTTGTTAGTTTCTCTCCTGGAGGGCATGTCCTCTGATAAGTTCCAAAGAAAGGGTAATGATAGAGAAATTTATTTTAGACTTTTACACCTGATGTTCAGATACATCTGAATTTCTAAATTTAAAATTGTTTTCCCTCAGAATTTTGAGAGCCTTTGCACAGTATCTTTCCAGTGTCATTGAAGTCCAACAAAAAACACATTTTTGTGCCTTCTTGAGTCACCTCTTTTAGTGTTTAAAGAATTTTTAGAATCATTTTTTATCCTTAATGTTCTGAAATGTTATGAACATTTTGGCATAGATTATTCTTTTCTCTCTCTCTCTCTCTCTATAGCACATTCTGTGAGTCTGTTTATTTACTTATTTTTTAAAAGGATTTTATTTATTTATTTGAGAGAGAATGAGCACACGCCAGGGGGCAGAGGTGGCCCAGACTCCCTACTGAGCAGGGAACCCCATGTGGGGCTTTATCCTTGGATGCTAACTTGAGCAGAAGGCAGACACTTAACTGAGCCGCCCAGGCACCCCTTGTGATTCTTTTTAATTGGGAGATTTAAGTCCTTCAGATCTGGACACATTTAAAGTTAGTATTTTGGTTGTTTCCTGCTCGTAAGTTGATTTTATTCCCTATTCTCCACGTTGGTGCTTCTTTTATCAGGTGTTGAACTGTTATGATCCTTTGATTTTCTAATCTACTTTTTTTTCACTTTGATTTTTGGAAATATTTGTTAGCTTTATTTTAAAGCCATTACTATGATGTTTTAAAATCTCAGACACACATATATACACACATATATGTTTATGTTTATTCATTGAAGATTTTTTTCCTGATTTTGTTTCTTTCTCATACCCTCCTGTTCTTTTTCTTAAGGATGTACTATTCAGTTATATCTCTTAGAATATTAGGTTTTGTTTGAGAAATAATCTTCTGGTTTTTTAAATTTATTTCTACTTTTTTGTTTCTTTATTACATTTATTTTGGTCTTTTTCTTTCAGACTGCTGTTACTGAAACCCACATGACAACTCGGCTTGTATAGTCACAGAGGAACACTTATTTGGAGCAGTTTGACATCATCTCTTGTTGCATACTCAGTAGTTCAGCTCTCTGGCAGAGAGTTTGCTCCAGAAGCCAGATGCCTCACATATCCCAGGTTCACTGACACTTCACTTTCCATCCAGTATCTGGAGATTAGCCCTTGTGATTAAGGGCATACCCTTCTGGCAAAGTGTTGCTGGACTTCCAGAAGCACTGTGATTAGACATGGTATCAGTCTACTGGAAAGTAAAAGGGTCAAAGGAGAGATTTTTGAAATTTGCCTCTTATCTCAGGAACATGCGGGGATGCATTAATTTCTTTTTAGGCCAAGACAAACCAATATCTTCCCATGCAGGAAAGAGGGCAACCTTCTCTTTTGGTCATACTTATAGGGACTAGACAGTTCTAGGAAAGTCTTTCCAGAGACTAGGCAATTGATCAGCAAAGGAATAACTCTACTGGAATAGAGTCCAGTAGGACCTATTCTAGGCTGTTCTGTCCTTTGCCCACATGGTCATTACATTGTAGAAGAAAGGGATCAGATTAGTTTATTCTAAGGAATGAGAGATGGTTTGTATGGTCCAGCATGAGACTATCTGGATTTGAAGCCCCTAGTCAATACTGGTATTAACTTGGGTAAGTTACATTACTTCTAAAACTTGTTTTTCCATCTGTAAGATGGGGATAATAATATCTAGTTTATAGAATTGCTGTGAGGTTGAAATAAGAGGATTTATTTACTGTCTCTCAGTACAGTGCCTGGCCCATAGTAAAAAGGCAAAAAATGATGGAGTGTTATTATCTGTGTTAAAGGGTAGATTCTAAGTTAAGAAGAGAATCTTACTTAGCTTGTACTTTGATTAAGTCTCAGAAAACTCAGGCTATTGTAAAGGTGACTCTAGATCAAGGATGTTGTGCTTGGAGATCATGAAACTGCAAAAGGTGATCTAGTGTCTTCCTCAGTGATTAGCAATGCTTTGGGTGAGAAAGATTTGGCATTATGAGTTCTCTAGATTAGGCATTGATAGCTCCTCTAGAGAAGCATTAGCAATGGGAGTTCCTGCGGTTTTGACAGTGGCAGGATATGTCAGCACAGTGACAGAGTGAAAGGGAGAAAAATATAAAATGCTTTAGGGATGCTAAGAGGACCAGTCCATGCAGCATACAAGAGCTATCCTGTGGGGATTCCAAGATCTATTGGGAGGCATGCTAATGCTGGTGGTAGTGGTAGTGATGGTAGTGATGGTGGGGAGTTAACATTCTGGAAAGATAGGTTTGGCTGCATGTAGAAAAGCACTGTTTCTTTGTGACTAGTATCATCATGATCCTGTTTTTGTTTTTAGTCCCCAAATAAGGTGATTTGGTTTATGAGGATTGAAATTAAAACAGAATTTTGCCCTTACCTGAAGTCAGTTTGAAAAATTCAGTTGAATTTCTTTGTTGCTGTCAAGAACTCCACAATCTCTGCAAATCATCTCTGAAGTCCTTGTCTCTTTGGTGTGAATTGCCTCATTTTCAAATACCTCATATCCTCACTTCTTCATGCATTATGTTCATAGTTCTTTGGGATTTGTTGTGAGGTCTGTATGGAGCTCTGCATACCAAATATTACATATATTTAGTCCAAGATTGAAAAAATGTTTTTCGGGCGCCAGGGTCGCTCAGTGGGTTAAGCCGCTGCCTTCGGCTCAGGTCATGATCTCGGGGTCCTGGGATCGAGTCCCGCATCGGGCTCTCTGCTCAGCAGGGAGCCTGCTTCCCTCTCTCTCTCTCTCTGCCTGCCTCTCCATTTACTTGTGATTTCTCTCTGTCAAAAAAAGAAAAAATGTTTTTCGTTTTGGTGTGTAACAATGTCATGGGTTATGATGACTTTTATAGGGCTAACCACTAAGAGAAGAAACATTATAGCTGATTTTTCACTTGCGTAATTTGTTTAAAACATTGCTAATATTTGAAGCCTCTTGGGGTAGGATTTCTTTGCATTTTGTGCTTGGTTATGTTTGACAGTAACTTCATGGTATAGTGGTAAGGGAAGGCATAATTTGTGCCATTTGGTCTAAATGGATCAAGAACCTTGATTTCTGGCCCAGTGGTTTGATATTTTAAGCCTAAACTAAAGAATTTCACAGTGCTTTCCTGTATTTTTGCTCAACTTGTAGATTCTTATTGGCTGAGGAAAGATTGCCTATTTAGCAGTCTTTACTTATTTAGTGAATTTGAAAATAATTATTTCATAAGAAAGTTTTGATAATATAGCAATGTCAGAAAAATATAAGAGTTATCTTCAATTTTCATTCTTATATTTTCTTCCTCTCAGATTACTACCACTCATATCAATTCACTCACTGCCTGTTGCTTCTCATTCTAATTTTGCATTGGACTTCAAAATTCTTTCTGCTACTGTAGTTTTTATTGTAGTTTAGACTTTCTTTGCTTGTTGTTTGCATTATCACAACAGACTCCTCAGGTTTCTCTCTGCTCCCAATTTTGACCTTATTCACTTGTCAAATGATATTCTTACTGAAAATAATAAAAATTTAATAATTATAATTTCATACAGAAGTGAGTCCAAAAACTTCAGTATCATTTAAAACCCTTAACAATGTGAACTCTGAACTTTTCTTACCTCTCCCCCCCCGCCATGACTAAAAACTTTCTGGCTAGCTTCTCAAAGCATACTGAAAATAATCTGCTCTCTTGAAATATGGGATACACACACACACACACACACACACACACACACGTAAATAATCTATGTATCTTTCAAGAATGAGCTCAAATGATCTTCCTTATAAGAACTGCCCTATCCTGTAGCCATTATTTATCTTCTTTTATACCATAGGATGCTGCATTTTAGTTGCTAAAGGTGTGAGTTGTGCAGGGTAATTCTCTAAGCTGTCTCATTAGATAGTGAATTCCTTGAGAGCAGAGACAGTATTTTCTGGTATACCCCACTATGCTTAGCAGAATACTTTAAGTTTCTTAAATACTTACTGAGTTAATTGTGTTGATTTGAGTTACTTTTCCATTATAGGTTTCCCAAAAGACATGGTCATATTTTAAAGTTCATAAGTGACACAGTCTGTAAAGACATTTCTCATCACCACCCTTACATCAATCTCCACATGAAGCTCTGCAAAGCAAGGTGCCATGCTAACGTCTTGGGATGGCCACTCAACAGGATTGATTCAGAAATACTATAATCCAGAATGTGAAATAGCATAGACTTAATTACTCAACATACAAATATTGAGGACCTATTCAACATACAAGTATTGAGCACTGGGAGAAGTAACAGTTCAATAATGAATAATCCAATTCCTTTACTCAATAGCTCACAGTATAGTAGAAGAGGTAGTTGAGTTTAGTCTAATAAAAATATGTTGAATGCCTACTGTTGGGTGACATGAAGATAAGGAGGTTTCTGCTCTCAAAAACCTGTATCTTATAAGGGCATAAAGAAATGGCTGTTAAGTATAGTATGTGTTATAATAGAAGCCTCCAAAGGGGGCTTTGAGAGACAGAAGAGGATTGATTGCCTAATTCACCTTGTAGGAGTGTTAATGACAGCTTCCTAAGTAGATGTGTAAACTCATAAATAATTTAAATATCATGAAATAAGTATTATGTGGTTGACTTATGTATAGTATGCACAGAGGTTTCAAAAAGACAAGGTAGAATTTAGGCTGGTACTTAAAAATGTGTAATATTCAGCAAGAGAAGGAAAAATGGCATCATTCATATTTAGAGAAAGCATGTGTACAAGTGGTGGTGGGGGGGTGCAGGGTGAGAGGGAGAGAGAGAATCCTAAGTAGGCTCCACAACCAGAAGCCAAATCTGGGGCTCAATCTCCTGACCCTGAGATCATGACCTTACCCGAAATTGAGAGTTAGACCCTTAACTAACTGAGCCACCCAGGCATCCCTGATTACGTGTTGTAGATATGAAATCACTGTGAGTACTTTTCGTGTGTCTGGTCTTCTGTTAATGTTTGAAATACTTATTCATATTGCTGTACATGGTTGTAGATTATTTATTTACATCTCTGTATTCTATTGTATGAATATACTTTATCAACTCTACTGGTGGACATTTGATGGACATTTAGCTTGTTTTCAGTTGGGGGCTTTTTTGAAGTATTGCTTTGAGGATTCTAGTGCCTGTCTTTCGCTGAATAAGGAAGGGAAAAAGAAAATACATTTACTAAGCAATTATGATGATCTTTTATACCATTATTGGGGGTGGTGCCATTACACAGTTACTCTCATGTTACTAATAAGGGAACTCATGAAAACTAAGAAGGTAATCCAAAATCCTACAATGTAGATAATTAACATTTACTGAAACTAGTTATGAGCTAGGGTCCTGTAGCTGCTATATAATGACTCCTTAAGATGTTCCTGTCCTAATCCCTGGAACCCATTATTGTTACCTTACATGGCAAAAAACTTTGCAGATAGAATTAAATGAAAGATCTTGAGATGGGGGTATTGTCCTACATTATACTGGGTAAGAGGTAAATGCAATCAGTCACAAGTGTACTTATAACAGATGGGCAGAGGGATATTTCAGACAGAAGAAGAGAAGGTAATGTGACCAAGGAGGTGGAGATTAGAATGAGGCAGCCACAAGGCAAGGAATGCAGTGGCCCCTGGAATCTGGAAGAGGAAAGGAACGTATTCTCCCCTAGTATCCCCAGAAGGAACATAGTCTTGTTAATATCTGAATTTTGGCCCCCTAAAACTAGTTTTTGAATTCCTGGCCCCTATATTGATAAGAAAATAAATTTCTGTTGTTTTAAGCTACCAAATTTGTGGAAGTTTGCTATAGCAGCAATGAGAAATGCAGGCATTAATCCACAAGTTAAGAACTTTTCATGAAATATGTCACTTAATGCTATGAGGTAGGTGAATTAGCCTTATCTTACAGAGAAGAGAAATGAGCTTTAGCATGACTGAATAACTTTTCTAAAGGCAAGAGCTAGCAAGAATCAGAGACAGGAATTGAAAAACAGAGCTTGTGTAACTCCAAATATCATACTCATGACCAAGATAGTAAGTAGAAGAATCAACCTCCAGTCCAGGTTTCACTGATGCTCAAAGTCATAATTTCCCTATAACATGCCATGTAATGTATTTGTGCCATTAAAGAAGCTTCAAGAAGCTTAATGAAAAATAAGTTAGAATGAGAGCCAGGATACAGGGAAATCAGTTAGGACACAAAGTGAATTATTTAGATGAGAAATGTTGATATCCTGGACCAGGTATATGTGGGAACCTATACTAGTGATGGAATGGAATCATCTCTCAACCACAGAGTCATCACACTGAGGACTGAAAGTGTATTATTTTATGCCCATAAATCTATGATTGAATGAGTGAATGAGTGGCTGAATGAATGCCTGCTCAGGACTACTGCTTTTTAAATTACTTCAAACCATGGGGAGAAGGTTTCTTGCTTGATGGTAGAACCATTAAAAGAATGACTTGAGTCTGTAGGAATCTGTGTTTTGGTATCAGTTTAGAACTGGGTAGGAAAAAGAAAATAGTGTAAGAAAGAGATTGTTTATCTCATCCTATAAAATCTAGTGGTTTCCAGTTCACATACGGAAACTGTGCTCGAAATCATGTAGGGTGGAAAATCCAAAGTAGTAATATGAAGCTCTAAGGCTAAGGCATATGCTTCTTTTGAGGCAAAGCCACATGGCTTTAAAATTCTGGTTATAAAAATAATGCATACTCCTTTTCAAGATTTTGGAAAAGAAAGAAAAAGTATAAAAGAAATAGTACAAAGCATTAATTAGTCCACCACTCAGAAATTATTGCAGTCAGTATCTTGAGCTTTTCCTTCTAATCTCTTTGCCATGTATGTGGGCTAACCCATTTGGGATCATAGAGTGTCTGAACCCTGATTTTTTTCCCACCTATTACTTTAAGGAAAGGAATTTACTATGTCTTCAGATACTTTTTCAAAATTTCAAAAATGATTATTTGATTTATTCAACAAACATTGACTAAGTGTCTGTTATGTGTCAGGTATTACAGGCTTGATGCTAAAGATACATTGGTGACGTGTACCCGAGGTCACTGTCTTCAAAGGTATATTCATTTAGTGGAAGAGATGAGGGTCCCATTGGCAGTTAGTGGGGAAATCTTTAGATCCTTAGTCACGGTACCCCCCAAAGTAGCTCTTCCTGAGAGATAACCATAGGTGCTTATAAAAATATAGCTGTCACCATTAATTCTCTAGCAGTTTCTTGGCTTCCTCTTTTCTTTTTATTCACATTAAGCCTCTCCTAGTTTTCCTATAGTAGACACCTGGATCATAGCCTGTTTGAATTTTATAGACTAACATCTGGAATCCATTTCACAGCTCTCTTTTATAGCTCATTCTGGGGTGTTTTCTTTGAGTTGCTGAGAAGGCCATGCCATAGGAATTACTCCTTTTGTTCTTTTAAATAATGTCTTTTATTTAAGTGCTTTGAGAGAGTGGGCACCCTTCACTTTACCATTATCATCTAATTATAAAAAGTTTTACTGTACCTGATCTCTCATAGATGCAACTTTTTCAAGTACAAATATGTTACTGTATCACTTCAGTGTGCGCTAACAGTAGGCATGACTGCATTTGACTCTCTCAGTAATAGTCACACATCATCTTTAACTCACGGAGTGCACGTGTGGCTAAAGGCTAGTTGTCACAATGCCACTTCTCCTATCTTTAAGTTTTTGAAGACTTTGATTAGATTTGTGCTATGTATACTTCTGCCTATGTGCTTTGAATTGGCAACTCTGAAATTTGATGTATTTCTAAGGCTCCAAGAATGTATTCTCAAGAATTACACAAAGTCAGATATCTACACTATATAGAACATGAACATATCAAACCAACTGAGTAGAAAGAAAAACACCGTTTCTCTTCTTTTACTACTGAAACCACTTTATGTCAGTAGACTCTATTTTCTGGCATACTTTCCCTCTATCTTTCAAAAAAAAAGGATCTGAAAGAGGAGAGTGTGATCTTAAGCCATCTGGTTTTGGCTCTACTGTTTGTTCTTAAATGCATAACAATCCAACAAGGACCTTCATGAAAGGATCAAGTGTTTCTTTCTGTGTCCTTGACCATGTAGACATTTTGAAGACCAGGGAGAGGAACATATGAAAACTATGAGCTTCGTCACATTTCTTTTTGGGGGCATTTATTTTTTCATTGCAGGCTAAGTAAGATCTGTGATCTCACTTTAGCACAGGAATTTTCTCTATTTCAGTAATTTTCATTGATAGATTGATTTCCTATTGCTGGTATAAATGGCCACAGATTCAGTGACTTAGACAACACAAATTTATTATTTTATAGTTCTGTGGTATAGAAGTTTAACACTGATCTCTGTGGGCTAAGGTCAAGGTGTCAGCAGGATTATGTTCCTTTCCTTAAGCTCTAGGGGAAAGTCTGTTTCCTGGATCTTTGCAGCTTCTAGAGGCTGCCCAAATTCCTTGGCTTGAGGCCTCTTTCCTCTACCTTTGAATCTCTCCATACTTTTCTCTGCAGTCACTTCTGAGTGACTTTCTTTTTTTGGCTTTCCTCTTTTCCTCTTTAAGGGCTCTTAGGATTACATTGGTCCTACTTGGTTAATCCAGGGCCATCCCTCTCTTTTAAGGTCAGTTTATTTGCAACTTTCATCTATTTGCATTTTTGATTTCTCTTTTTCATATTCACAGTTTCTGGGATTAGAACATGGATGTCTTTGGGGAGCCATTATTCTGGGTATGAGCACAATACCCACAATTGGGTGTTATATATTTAGTTATCTGTATCTTCTATGAAATTATGGAGTCTTTGCAGTAGGGTCTGGGTTCTCTTCATCCTCTCATCTCAGTCCCAGGCACGGTACTTGGAACATGGTATTTGTCTATGAGTGGTTGTTGAATAACATGAAGTGTTACATTATAAAGAAAGACAAAGACTTAAATAAGTAAAGAGTAACACTAGACTTGCCAATCGAGGTGTTAGGTATATGTGATCTTGTAACAAATGTGATATTATCCTAGTTTCATTTCAGCTCCTTTTTAAAAAAAATTAAATTTATAAATAGGTGAGTATAAATTAAATGTTACAAACTTTGGGAAGTATTCCATAATATATCATTTTAGAAACAAAATCAATATATGCTTAGGATATTATAACTTCTAAATAGGTAATCCAACAGAAGCAATTTCCTAACCTTTAAAGAGGAGAAAAAGTGATTAAGGAAAGAGATTTTATATTTAAAAGTGACTTGCTGTGGCCTTTAAGGATCTTCTCTCTTGTCACTCTGCCAGGTTCAACATTCTTACCCTTGTCAATCTCAGAGAATGGGAAAAGATTTCAGCATGTTTATGTAGAGATTTCAAAATCTATGAGCCAGAGGAAATTACAATGGTGACTAGCTTTCAGATAACAAAATCTTGAATTTTGTTATCTGAGACTATGCTTTAGAAGATTCAAAGAGAAATGATGAAAAAGAAACAAACTCTAGGACTATTTAAACCTAGCAAAGCTCAAAATTATTGATACAAGAAAGGAAGGATTCCAACTTCAGTTGTTTGCTTCTCCCTCAAAAATAGTTGTATGGAATGCACAAATTTCAACATTTTTCCTCATTGTAAATGGAGAAGTCAGCCATATTAGGACATCTAAAATGAGTTCCATCAGATTCCATCCTCTGGGTTAGATCTCACTTGCTCAGGCAGAGGGAAAGAAGGGTTGAGAAAGTGGCTCTGTAAAGAGACTGCCTGCAATCGATGTTTAACTCTACCATTTTCTCTTCGTATGACTTTGTGCAAACCTATTTTCATTTCTTTGTCTCAATTTTCTTATCTATAAAATGAGAATAATACCACCTTCCTGATAGAGTTATTTTGAAGATTAAATGTGCTAATACCTACAGAGTATAGAAGAGTGCTATTTAAGACCTGCTATCTGTCACTACCTGCAGGACTTGAGTAGAGTCAGGGGGAGGTCTGACTGTGTCAGTTCTGTACACTGCATGCAGAAAAAAGAGTACCATACCTCATGTTATAGGTTGAACTGCTGGCTAACGGTCCACTATGTAAGAATACAACATAGTAGGATCACTCAATGGCTTACGTTCACCATGTGAAAGAGTTTAGAAGCCTAATCCTTTATTTGCCCTAAAATATTCATTTTATGATACAGTCGATTGGCAGCAAGTAATTCTGTGCACACCCACTAAACTCACTAATGGAAATATAAACCTAAATTAAAATTTAATATACTTGTTTTATTTTAAAGTTTCCTTAGATTTAAAAGAGATGCAAAAGAGTTGCTAGTTATATGACATTTGAGATGGCATCTAGCTAGAAGTCCCCAGTGCAACTTTTACCCACTTCTCAATAAAAACCAATAAAGACAGAAATAAAAAATGAAAAATTTTAGTAATACTGAAAACAAAAGCCATAGCCAAATGACAATTTCTGGTTAACTAGAGGTAGATGAAGTAAGTTTAGCAAAAACTATTAGTTTTACTTCTTGGAATACCGAGGAGAAAGGGGAGAGAGGACAATAAGTACTTTGTATAAATGTGTAAGTTTTTCATGTACATATTTACATATAAAATGTACAAGTATACACATACAATAACACTTGCTTATAAGAGGTGTTTTTTAAAGAGCATTTTGGAAAGTCAGAACAGCTTGTTTTGCTCAATTCTAAATAGCATTGCATCCAAGAATTTTTAGTTGCTATTTCTAAATAATTTAGTTGCTGGTTATTCAGTGGGGTGTTTAAATGTTTAACAACAAGTCCTTCATTCTGTCAGTCTACCAACCAAGCAAGCAACCAGTACCTATCTCTGATTAGTAGAATATGCTTATTTCCATACTCCCACTGTGGCCAATTCAAATGACCAATGTGATGGCATGGCATCGAACATTAGCCACTGTCACTGAATGATGGGGCCTCTAGATGTTTTAGCTTCTACTCTTTGAGTGGCCTGGCTGGCACCAAGCAGAGCCAGACTTTGCCAAATCCCTGCCCAAACTGTAGAATTCATTTGAATTTAAGATTAAAAACGAATATTATTATTTTGAACCAATAAGTTTGGGAGTGGGTTTTTTATCTAGCACTAGGTAACCAGAACCCTTGTTATCCTACCATTATTTTAAATGGTTATCGTGGGGCCACTTCTTAAGAATATTTATGACCATACAGCTGAGCACAGAGCTTGCCACAGTGTAGGTATTTAATGTTTCTTGCTGTAAGAAAGAGACGGGAGACAAAGATCTCTCAATTTAAAAAAAAGTAAGTATAAGGAGTTTTATAATTTTATTCAAGAATTCCAAGATAATCTGACTAAAAATAAAACACAACTTATGAATCCATAGTAGGAATCTATTGACTCAAAGTACAGAACAATAAATATATAAAAATACTCTATAGCCAACTTTTTAAATCATTATGTTATTATTGTGAATGACCAGAGTCATGCTGTTAGATTTGTGAAAAATTACACTTTAGCTTTTTTTTTTTTTTCCCAAAGATTTTATTTATTCATTGAGAGAGAGGGAGAACAAAGAGAGAGAGTGAAAGGGAGGAGACTCCCAGCTGAGCAGGGAGCCCGACATGAGACTTGATCCCAGGACTCTGAGATCAGGACCTTCATTCTGTTCAAATGATCCATTATGTCCTATTAACTTTTTTGTTGTTTCTTGCCTTAATTCCACCATTCTAGCCAGGCTTCTCAGACCTGAATTATAACATCACTTGATCAACACTTCAATATTAAAGTATCCCATTTCTTCCTACCTATACCTGACAAATTAATCTTTGTTAAACTTTGTTCATATTATTCTTACACTCAAAATTTTCCAGTTTCCATTTTTTTACAGGAGGAAGTCCAAAGTCCCTGGTGACCTTTAAGACCCCTATAATTTGAAACCAGTAGATCTTTAAATCTCACTCTTTTTTTTTTTTTTTTTTTTTTAAATCTCATTCTGATCAGTTCTCCATACCATTAGCTTTGGTTTTTCCTCTCTGGTACCCTAAATAGGCCTTACTTGTGTTCTCTCTCTTGTTTCGTCTTCTTTTGTCTATTTAAGTCCTACTCATTTTTCAGCTAAATTTAAATTAAATAGTTAATTATATGGCAATTTTTATCTCCTCTTTCATTAACATTTTTGGCAGACACTGTCGATGCCTTATCCATATCTTCCTAGCATTCATTATTTAGTATATACCTCTGTCTTCTAGTTCAAGTGCATCCAACTCCCTGCCAGAGGTCTCGTTCTCAGTCCAAGTTGGGCACGAATGCAATCCTTGAGGGGACTGATAGTCCCAGCACCCACCCTTAGCCAATATTGGATAAACACTTCATCTTTCTCATCTCTCAGGAGGAATGATTCTGAGTTACAGTCCAGTGTCTCTCAGAGTTCCCCAGCTACTTGCTGGGGAAATCTGCTCCAGGAAACTGCTGAATAACATACCTAGATTGACTTCCCTTTTCCTCATTTATTAGTGGTTCTTGTGTTTACCTCCTAAAGGCATTACTTGCTCTCAAGTCCTTGTCTACATGGAGGAAATTAACCCTAAGACAACAGAAAGGAAGATCGTCCTTTCTTCCAGACTGCTGCATCATTTATTCTGTGTATCAGTCATTTAGCATGTAGTTCCTCCCATGAAAAACATTTATTATAATTGCAAAATGATAAGTGAGGCTAGGAAAAAGCCAACCATCCTTATATTTTCTAGTGGTGGAAGACAGGGAGTCAAACTAATAAACTATAATAAAATATCATCATATATCATAATACATAGGAATATTGTGTTATATGCTCCATGGTATTGACCTGATTTTCTATAACCCTCATCAAAGCACTGCATGGTAGAGTAAACACTATTCTATCTGTACTCTCCCTCACTGAGAGTCAGTGACCCATATTATACCTTCCTCACTCGGAATGGCCACTTGCCAATCCATTTGGTTTGTCTGTTCTGCTGTGGTCTTCCTTTTTAAACTAGTATCTTATTTTTTTCAGACAAGCTTTTAATTCAAGCCAGGTTAATACAGTTGGAGTTCTAAGTCTAAAATAGGTGTATCATTAGAAATATTTCTAAAATATAAAGCCCAAAGCCAGTAAAACCATAATGTGTTGATTACAGGATAAATTACAGTATCAGGTATACAGTTCCATGCAATAATGACCCCATATGGAGAAAATGAATTAATGCTCTAATTTCCTGGAATGTCTGATAGTTGTATCAGGCATTTGGTGTTACTTAAATTTTAGATGGTTATTTCTCCAACTAGATTTTTAGTTTAAGGATTAAGTAGTATCTTTATATTTTATTTTCCCACCACAGTATCTAGGACAATCTTTTTTAAATAGGCCTATTTTTGGTACTCATTAAATAATTTTGAAAGAATGGATCAATGAGCAATATTAATATAAAGATCTGAGATGTATAGCTGAAGTATACTAGGAGAATTTTAAATGATAGATTACATTCCATCTGTAGTTTATATTTATGGAAAGATATAATGTCTAATTGCAGTTCCTTAAAATGTATGTTATTTGTTTTCTATTTCAGTCCCACCTATTTCCAGATGATTTAGGTGCTAAGTACAGAGTTATAAATTATTTTAAATTCAATAACAGAATAAATAGGAAGAGAGACAAGCTTAGAGAAGCATAAGGAGTTTATGTCACCAGATTTCTCAGATGACCTCATTACTACTGCTGGGCACACAATTTGGCTTAGTTTCCTGGCAGTTAAGGCAAAAAAAGAAACATACTGAGCTAAGTAATATTCATGTCTGATAAAAAAGACATAAAAATTTCTCTGCAGGGACAAATTATTTCTTGGAAATATATTTGGTGAGACCATATATCATGGAGATCTATGATTAAGGGGGAAGAATCTACATTTGATAATAATTTTTCTTTGTACCAAAGGAATAAAACCACTGTTGAAACAAAGAGTTTTTATTTGACCTCTTATAAAGGTTGAGGGCAGAGCATTAAATCAAAGGGAACAACAATTAACTCAGTCAAGGCATTTCTATGGGACTCTGAGCTATTATGGTTCAGCTATTATGGTTCAGGTCCATGTGACCCTTGTGTAATTTCTTGCAGAGATAGACTTTACCAAATCCAGATGAATGCATACTTAATCTCATGAGACTGTCATTCTCACATATTTATATTTTGTTGTAGTCTTTAACAAGTGCTCTTGACAACTTTAGTTATCAGATGTGAAGGGGCAAAGTTGTCATTCTTTTATGATTCTAAAACCTGAATTAACAAAGGGCCAACTCACTCTCTCATGGTTATGGTAGGAGGCACATCTACAGAGCCCTGATTTACTTCTACAAAAGAACTTTACGTATTCTTTTTGACTCAAGAGTTCTGAATCTTACCATGTGGAAGAAAGAACTTGGATGGGAAATGTTGAGGGAGTATGAGGAATATATTATTGACTTAATTTATAGTTCCAAGAACTTGAGGGTAGCCCCTTTGGAACAGTCTGATTTCAAAGCAATTGCCTTTGGACTTGAATCTGTCAACTCTCTGGCTGGCGTAATCTATCTTTGAGTTGTTGAATGAATTAAGTTTTACCTTTGCTTATTTGAACCTCTACTGGTTAGAATATTTCCTCCCTAATTTCCTTTCCTTTCCTTTTTTTTTTTTCCTTTTCTCTTTCCTCCCTCCCTCTCCTCCTTCTCTCTCTCTCTTCTTTCTCTTCTCTTCTCTTCTCTTCTCTTCCCTCCCCCTCCCTCCCTCTTCCTCTCTTTCCTTCCCTCCCTCTCTCTCTCTCTCTTTCTTTTTTTATGCATAGAGATGTACCAATAAGATAAATTTGATTTATTTTTAGCTCAACCATTCATCCATCAAACTGATCATCCAGTGTCAAGGACATAGCCATGAGCTACGTAGTCCCACTGCTGTGCTCAGGGAGCTACAGTCAAACTGGAAAGATACATCCTGAACATCAACTGCACTTCCATGTCCAGTGATATGATATGGCAGATGAGTCGAGAAATCCTCTTCATATATAACCTAAAATTTATGAATGAAATAATTAAGAATGTAAAGTAGAGAAGATTTACCAAGAAACTTAGTAAGGCTTGAGTTTCAGGTCACCTTCTAAGTTCCTAGCAAATTTGTGTTTGTTTATTTTTTTATTTATTTGTTTGTTTATTTTATTAAAATATTTTATTTATTTATCTGAGAGAGAGACAGTGAGAGAGGGAACACAAGCAGAGGGAGCGGGAGAGGAAGAAGTAGGCTCCCCACTCCATCCCAGGACCCTGGGATCATGACCTAAGCCGAAGGCAGATGCTTAAAGGACTGAGCCACCCAAGTGCCCCTGTACTTATTCTTTTGCACTTTTTTCCTTAATGAATGAGTCTCCCCCAAATTATATAATGTGCATGTCCTTCAAAATTGACCCTCTCCCATATCTATTCACAGATGAGTGAATGAAAAAGTGAGTGAAAAAATCTGAGAGTTACCATACAAGGATAAACGGTTAATCCAGAAAAGTAAATAACTACAACAAATTATCTTGGAATCATCTCTATGTCCTCTGTGGACTTGGTGGGGAGAGAGGCACAGGGATACTTTGGATGGCATTTAAACAGGAAAATCCCTTCATAAAGTCAAGATCCCTAAAGGTGATATCTTCATGGATAAACTGGAACAAAACAAAACTTGCCACCAAAAGGTACACGATGATAGTTGCCTATTTTGGATTTATTCTGGTGGAGTGGGGAAAAAAGTATCCTTTAAGAATTCCTAACTATGAGTCTGGCCTCAGGAGGATTTGAGGCCAGAATTAAATTCAGTCATTTAGCATGTTGCTTAAAATTTAGGTACAGTGGTTTCCCAAATTTTGCATGCACACTGAGAAGTTCTCTGCTCAGGCTCTTTTCTTTCTTCCCTTATTGTTTACAGCTAAAAGAAGCTAGTGGACATTCCAACAGTCTGCTTGGAAATCCATCAGCCTAAATCCTCAAGTTCATTATGAAACATTTTATATCTTATGTGTCTGTAGACAATGGATTTGCCAGTTGCTTTGCTACCACAAAATGCAGGTCTCCCTGCTTTCCTCTCTACATTGTTTTCCTCACCGCGCAGTCAGCTACCACCGTCTCTGTTTGCCTTTGCAGCCTCTGCCCATTTCCCAGTCTGAGTACTAACATCACATGTTCACAGTTTTGTCCCCCCACAATTTTGTCCCCCCACAATTTTGTCCCCCCACAATTTTGTCCTTCTGGTACCAAATTCTGTGCCATTTATCTATTGCTGCAAACAAAGAACTCCATAACTAGATAGTTAAGGTAGTTAGTATAGCAGTTTAACCGTTTTTCATGATTCTGTGGCTTGGTTGGGTGGGTCTTCTGCTGGTTTCTTGTGGCTCACTAATGCAGTTTGAAGTTTGATTGGAGGCTGGTTCTTTCCCTCGCACATGTTAGGGGAGCTTTACAAGAGGGGAAGTAACATGCATAAGTTCTTCAGCCTTTACCCTTACTGGTGTTTTTTCCTTATAGGTTTGGGTTTATTATCTATTGTCATTTAACTGGTTTTGACATACTCCCTGGAGAGAGGGCTCTTTAACCTGAGTAAGTTTTAGTCAGATCAAATGAAGACTAGTGAATGGGGGATTTTTTCTCGGAGATGCCAGACAGGTTAGACAATTCTCTGGGAATTAGACTTTTTGGGGATGCTTCAAATGCCTCCTCCTCCAGTGTCAGTCTTGATTGATTCTCAACCATGGTAGGTTGATTCTCAAACCTACCATGATGTGAATCTGCTGATTTTTAAGGCTCTCATTGAATGGGGAGGATGGTCATGGGAATTGGGTAAGTTAAGAGGCTACAAAATTTACTGTCCTTGCTGAGATTCAGTTACTTTTCTTGAATACATTTTCTTTGTATTATACCAGTCCTTCATTTAATTTCTAGAGTTCTGAAGAAAAATTAAATTCTGATAGTTTTGATGCTGTTCTCTTGCCTTTCTGGAGTAGTGAATTTTGGAAGATTCCTTTTCTGACATTCTGGAAGAGCTTCTCCTGTGGTTATTTTTTTGGTGCAGCAAATGGAAATTAATACACTTTCTAAAAATAAATTAGTGGGTTTTGAGAAAGTATAATTGAGGAAGGGACACTGGGAAGGAAGTCTGTAAGTATGCACTTCAGTGAGTGCCTCCTGAGAATTTTGGGACCTCTGTGGGGTGTTTTGTTTTTTTTTTTTTTTAAGCTTTCTTTTTATTGGCTCTTGCTTCATCCCTATAGGGTGAGAACAAAGAATCTGGCTTGTTGCCCTGAGATTTTACTTAATAAATGATGTATACATTAGAGTCAGACAGAACTAGGTTGAAATCACAATCTATCTACTTACTCAGTATGTGTTCTTGGGTGAGTTATTTAACCTTTATTAATTTCAGTTCTTTCATCTGGAAATTGGAGATTATCAGAGAAAACCAAGACATATTATAGATATTACTAAAAATGCTGGCCATTTTAATAAGTCATTCAATTTAAGAAATTGTTCACAGGTAATATTAGTAAATGCTTTGATGTCTTCCTATAGAACTTTGACAAATACTTAAAACAATCTCAGGTAATCATTATTTTTAGTTCAAAATGGGGATCATGAGTTGATAAAGGATATGTGTTCCCTAAATAGTGAATTTATTTATAAAACAAGTTTTGAAGTATTAAAACAGGGGCTCCTGGTGGCTCAGTGGGTTAAAGCTTCTGCCTTCAGCTCAGGTTATGATCCCAGGGTCCTGGGATCAAGCCCCACATCTTGTTCTCTGCTCAGCAGGAGGCCTGCTTCCCCCTCCTCTCACTGCCTGCCTCTCTGCTTACTTGTGATCTTTGTCTGTCAAATAAATAAACATAATCTAAAAAATAAATAAATAATAAATAAATAAATAAATAAAGTGTTAAAACACCTAGAAGTTAAATATACTACACAATTTAATGGAATTGGGACTACTCTGGACACCTTAGAATATAACTTACTTCTTGGAAGATATAGGTGGTAGTTCAGTGGCAAAAACTGGCTAAAGAATCTAGCTAGTATTTTATCATTGAATTTCTGCTCAATTTAGTTATTCAAAATTGAACTTAAAAAATACCCTCAAACTTCAACTTGACATCTTACGTTATACTTTATGTTTTAACAACTAAGAACTCAATATCTACTATATGTCTTTTAAAACATAGACATAAAGGATGAAAAACAATACACATACATGCTCAGTAAGTTTTTCCTTTTAGGTACAAAAAGATTATATATATTTTCCCACATCTTTTCTCATGTTACAGTACTTTTATACTGTAGTAATCCACTGAGCCAGCTGAAAATGATCAGGTAAACTAATGCATTCTTTTGGGGATTAAATAATATCCTGTAACATGAATTTACCACAGTAATACACATTTGGCAGTGATTAGAGACATTTTTAATTGTTGGGACTCAGAGGAGTAGGAAGTACTGCTGACACTAGTGGGTAGAGGCCAGGAATCCTTCTGAAAACCCTGCAGAAGACAGGGTCCTATAACAAAGATAGACCTACTCTGTAATGTCAATATGTAAGGAGAAAAACCCCTTTGTCTAGGGATCCCCAGAAAAAGAAAGACAGACACAGCTTTTCTTACACAAGAGATCATTTTAGGACCCTAGTTATTTTCTTTGGACTCTCTGTGGTCTGTGTTTTCCATCGGCCTAAGCACTCTTCTTGCAGGACTTCTAAGTGGTGTCAAAATTACAAAGAAATGCAAAAATCCCATTATGGATTTTA
Source organism: Mustela nivalis (assembly GCF_964662115.1). Taxonomy (NCBI): domain Eukaryota; kingdom Metazoa; phylum Chordata; class Mammalia; order Carnivora; family Mustelidae; genus Mustela; species Mustela nivalis. The sequence goes on from NC_139026.1 coordinate 36,161,581, forward strand.
AAGGAATAAAAAAAGATGCAAAAACTAAGCCCCCCCACCCCCGCCAAAGACTAAGTCCCTACCAGTCTAGGAAATAGTCTGCCCATATCAGAGACAATACATCAGCGGTAAAATTCCTCAGTGCTCTTTCAAAAGTAAGCAAGATCCTGCAACTAATGAATCATTGAACACTACATCAAAAACTAATGATGTATTGTATGTTGGCTAATTGAACACAATAAAAAATTTTTAAAAATTAAATTGCCAAGGGGAAAAAAATAAATAAAATTCGCCTAAAAATTAAAAACAAAAAAAAAAGTAAGCAAGACCCTGCATTCCTTACCGGAGATAAAGGAACCCAAGACCCCATCCAGTTTACAGGACTCTCTGAACATGTCCAGAGCCCTGTCCCCTTGTACTGTAGATCATTACATGATAATGTTAAAGTCTCCACTCTCAGAGGAGTGTAAGCCTCAACGTAATGTAGTATACAAGGATAGGCTTGTTTTCTAAGTACACCAGTGAAATCTTATGCCTGCCTTTACATGCAATGACAAAGTTCCCTTTTCTGAATATTCATCTTAAACCCTGAATAAAAAATAAAAACCCTGCTTACCTCACAGCTTTGGAAGTTATTCCTCATGATCTCCTTATTTGCTGCAAATAAAACTGACTTTGTGTGACAACTCTACCTGCTGCAGTCTGTGTTTAAATCACCAAAGAGTGGCCCCTCCTTAGTTCTGTGTCAAATAGTGCTGACCTTGAGGAACCCTCCCTAATCACATACTTTCTTACCTCTTTCCTTTTCATTTTTTTAAGTATCAAGTTTCAAAAAATCTATTTTCTGTCTTGGTTTTATAAAAGCCTTTTCAAACCCTAGATTTTAAATGCAATCTCTTAAATTTCTTTCTAGTATTTTTATTCGTTTTACACTTTAATTTTTAATTTTTTTTTTTCAAATGCTGTGATTTGGAGTTCCAGGGGCAAAAGCCAGTTTGCCAGCACCATTGATGAAATAACCTTTTCTCTTTCTCACTGAATTAATGTCCTATTGCTGGGATAATGTTTTGGGATCTCTATTTTGTTTCACTGATTTATTTGCATATCCTCATGCCAGTAGCACATGATTTTGATTATATTAATTTTAACATCTCAAAGGCATTGTAATCATTTCAGTTTATGGTCAAGCTAATCCCACTTTATTCTTACTATCTCATAATTCTTCATCTACATTCCTTTGCATTTATTATTTATATGATCTTTAAGATATTTTGTCCAATTTGTCATTGAGCATTGAATTTCAGCTTTTATAGTTACTAATTATATATTAATTACACATTTTATAGTAATTAATTTCTGCTTACTCTCTTGTTTTCATTCCTCAAAATGAATATTGAATTGCCTAACTTTAGACTTCCTTCCAAGTAAAAATACATTCAACTCTATAAATTTTTTTAATCATACATTCTTGCTTTAATATGATTTGTTGCTATGCCCCATATATTCTGATTGTAAATTCTATATATCTTCCTGCATACTTTTTGCATCTCTCTCTCTCTCTCTCACACACACACACACATATACTATATACATAAACATAAAACATCTACTAATATAAGACATTAAATATTTAAAAATATTAAAATGACATCAGAAACAAGTCTGTGATCAAATTTTGAAACATTCTACATATATATGCTTTTAATTTTATTTTATTATATTATTCAGTTCTTTTATAGACTTTATTTATATGATCTCTCTGATTCTTAAAAATTTCAAGACCCTGCATTATAATGATACTTGTTAAATAAATGTTTCCTCAAAACATAACACAGTGCAGAAAGATGTACAAGTAAAATGTGTGTAGCATGATGAATTATCCTAAAATGAAACCCTTATTTTTCTTCATCAAAGTCAAGAGGTGAAACATTACCAGAATCCCAGTGCCAATCTATTGATCTCTCCCACTCTATAAATTCCTATCTTGAAGTGGAACCGTTATCCTAGCTTCTTAGATATTACTCTTGCCTGCCTTTGAAATGCATATAATTGGAATCATTGTAAACATATAACATTGTATAATAAGGGATAATATTGTATACATTATATAGTATGTATATGTCATTAGATAATATATTCACCATATAATATAATGATACATATTCTATTATTTTTAAATTCTTTTAAAAAATTTCTTAATAAATTCTTCCATTAGTTTATTTTTATTGCTCTCTAGATAAATTTACTAAAATTTACTTATTCTACTGCTGATGGATATTTGAGTTGTTTGCAGTTTTGGCTCTTACAAATAACACTGTTAAGAATGTACTTATATATGTCTCTTGATACACATCTGTGTGAATTTATTTAGGGTATAAATTTAGTAGTGGAATACCAGTGTCATAGGGCATAGCTGTGTTCAACTTTGGTACTTACTGCCAAACAGTTTTCTCTTTTTTTTTTTTTTTAAAGATTTTATTTATTTATTTGACAGACAGAGATCACAAGTAGGCAGAGAGGCAGCAGAGAGAGAGAGGAGGAAGCAGGCTCCCTGCAGAGCAGAGAGCCTGATGTGGGGCTCGATCCCAGGACCCTGAGATCATGCCCTGAGCCAAAGGCAGAGGCTTTAACCCATTGAGCCACCCAGGCCCCCCAAACAGTTTTCTAATATGGTTTGTGCCAGTTTATATGCCTGCCATAGAATGTGAAAGTTCCTATTGCTTTACAATCTTGCTAATACTTGGTATGGTCAAACTTTTCAGTATTACTACCAGCATTTGTGCAGTTGTATCTCATTTAGGTTTTAATTTTAATTTTCCTGACTTCTAATCTCATCTATTTATTTCCTTATATATTGTATTTCAAGTTTCTTGTTCATTTTCCTATTTGGGTTTTCTTTTTATTGATTTCTCAAGTTATATATTTTAGTTGCTAAGTCCTTTGTCATTTACATAGGACACTTATCTTTCTTTCATTGTAAATCCACCCCCCCCCCACTTAAAATGCCTTTCTCTATTCCTGTTTTAAAAGATACACTCTTACATTTTCTTCTAGAGAAGTTACTATTTTCTCCTATTGGCCTTTCACAAGTACCCTCCACTTGGAGCTAATTTTTGTATATGTGAGATTAGGTTAAGAATCAAGTATTGTGTTTTATATGGATATTCCATTGAATAAACACCATTCTATGTATTTGATTTGTAAAAACAGTATTTTTTAAATAGCAGTGTTAGGTTTTTGGCAAATTTGAGCAGAAAGCACAGAGAATTCTCATACATTCCTTGCCCTCCCATCCCTATGCTCAGCCTCCCCAATATCAACATGCTGCACCAGAGTGGTACATTTCTTTTTCTTCAGAGTGGTGTTTCTAAAATCCATAGTTTACTTGAGGGTTCACTCTTGTGTTGCATGGACATCTGTGATTCTTGATTCTGATATAAATGGTATTTAAAAATTTATTTTGTAATATTTGCTGATGGCACATAGAAACACAGTTACTTTTTAAAGTGATCTTATGTCCATTAACTGCTAAATTTAGTTATGAATTTTAAATGCTTTTATGTAAATTCCTACTGATTTTCTAAAACACTGTCATGTTATTGGCAAATAATATTAGGTTCCTTTTTTCATTTTTCAGGTTTTTTCCCTCATCTTTTATATTTTTAATACCATGTATTTGTTTTCTTACCTTAGTGCCCTGGCTATGTCTGCTAGTACAATGCTGAGTAGAAATGATGATAAGCCTTATTATTTATTTATTTATTTATTTATTATTGGTTTTTTTTTTACAAATAAAAAAATTTAACAGGTGTTTTTCCAAGGAAGACATATACTATTCAATAGGTACATGAAAAGAGACTCACTGTCACTAGTCATCAGGGAAATGCAGATCAAAGGCACAATGAAATCTCACTTCAAACGTGTTAGAATGGCTATAGTCAAAAAAGCAAGAGTTGGCAAAGATATGAAGAAGATGAATTCTTGCTTACTGGGTTTTTTTTTTCCATTTTATTTTATTTTATTTCTTTTCAGTGTTCCAGAATTCATTGATTATGCACCACACCCAGTGCTCCATGCAGTATGTGCCCTCCATAATACCCACCACGAGACTCCACAACTCCCTACCCCCTCCCCTCCAAAACCTCTTGTTTCTCAGAGTCCACAGTCTCTCATGGTTTTTCTCCCTCTCTGATTTCCCCCAACTCACTTCTCCTCTCCATCTCCCAATGTCCCCCGTGTTATTCCTTATGCTCCACAAGTAAGTGAAACCATATGATAATTGACTCTCTTTGCTTGACTTTTTTCACTCAGCATAATCTCTTCCAGTCCTGTTCATGTTGATACAAAAGTTGGGTATTCATCCGTTCTGATGGAGGGATAATACTCCATTGTATATATGGACAATATCTTCCTTATCTATTTGTCCATTGAAGGGCATCTTGGTTTTTTCCACAGTTTGGTGACTTTGGCCATTGCTGCTCTGAACACTGGGAGTAGAGGTGGCCCTTCTTTTCACTACACCTGTATCTTTGGAGTAAATACCCAGTAGTGCAATTGCAGGGTTATAGGGAAGCTCTGTTTTTAATTTCTTGAGGAATCTCCACACTGTTTTCCAAAGTGGCTGCACCAATTTGTTTCCCACCAACAGTATAAGGGGCTTCCCCTTTCTCCATATCCTCTCCAACACATGTGGTTTTGATTTGAATCTCCCTGATGGGTAATGATGATGAACATTTTTCATATACGTGTTAGCCATTTGTATGTCTTCTTTGGAGAAGTGTCTGTTCATGTCTTCTGCCCATTTTTTGACACAATTACCTGTTTTGTGTGTGTTGAGTTTGAGGAGTCAATCTTGGATATCAGCCCTTTGTCTGTACAGTCATTTGCAAATATCTTCTCCCATTCCATGGGTTGCCTCTTTCTTTTGTTGAATGTTTTCTTTGCTGTGCAGAAGCTTTTGATCTTGATGAAGTCCCAGAAGTTCATTTTCACTTTGTTTCCTTTGCCTTTTGGAGACATGTCTTAAAAGAAGTTGCTGTGGGTGATGTCAAAGAGGTTACTGCCTGTGTTCTCCTCTAGGATTTTGATAGATTCCCACCTCACATTGAGGTCTTTCGTCCATTTCGAGTTTATTTTTGTGTATGGTGTAAGAGAATGGTCGAGTTTCATTCTTCTACAGATAGCCGTCCATTTTTACCTGCACCATTTATTGAAAAGACTGCCTTTTCTCCCCTGTATATTTTTTTTGCCACTTTGTTGAAGATTATTTGACCATAGAGTTGAGGGTCCATTTCTGGGCTCTCTACTCTGTTCCACTGGTCTATGTATCTGTTTTTGTGCCAGTACTATGCTGTCTTGGTGATCACAGCTTTGTAGCAAAGCTTGAAATCAGGCAACGTGATGCCCCCAGTTTTGTTTTTCTTTTTCAACATTTCCTTAGCAATTTGGGGTCTCTTCTGGTTCCATACAAATTTTAGGATTGTTTGTTCCAGCATTTTGTTCCCTCATCTTCTCAAAAGCTGGAACTGTCTCAGTGACAATAACAAAGAGAACTCAAGCTGTTCATCTGGCTTCTCCTTAGTTCTTTGGGGGAAATCCTCCAAGGAACAAACATTACTATGACTAGGTATAAGCCAGGCTCTCCTTGGATTCAAGAGTTGGTTTTAATTCTCAGTTCAATTCTCTACTGCTCTTATCTTGAATCTTGTCCATACTATCTTTCTCCTTCAGAACCCCTCATACCCAAGTTCTTCTTCACCTCCCACAGGCACTAAAACCTGCTAAAAGGAATATAGTTGGTAGATGAGGTCTGAAAAGAGCCATCTTCCTTGTCTTTCATTTTTTTTCCTGTTCTTTCATCTCGAAAGAACAGTAACTGTTTTCAGTTGTCTATTATCTTACTGTATTAAGTTGTCTATCTGCTCTTTTCTATTTTCAGATGTTTTGAAAGAAAGTAAATTTTACACACTAAAATAGAGGAGGAATAAAGCCTATTTTCAAGTAATTTCTTTTTCAGAAAGTTAAGTGTTACAATTCTTTAAAAGAAGATATTACAAACAACTCATCAGAATGCTGAATGGTGGGCATTAATGGTTATTTATAGTGAAGGCCATGTCTCATAGATTCCTTAAATTCGTTTAGAAGGCAATGTTGGTAAGATTCTTATTAGGAATATGCTTTCTATGAGACTTTAATAGTAGTTCTATTTTTATCTGGGAAGAAATGAACCTTACAATAGTAATTTTCTCCCTTAATAGATTTTCATCCCTTAAATAAGCCCAATTCTCTAATCTGGGGTGAGGAGCAGCTTGCTTTAGCCTTTATAGAAAAGTACCCTTACATTATATAAGGGAAAAACAATTCAAGTAAAATATGATTTTAACCTTTTTTGGAAGCTGAAAAAATCGATTCCTAATTTTCCTTGATGTCTCATTCTGGAGTTTGCCATTACAAAGTCTAGGCTTTTAAATTATGCATGAAGTATTTTACACGATGTTCAAGTTGGTGGGAAAGAACATAGATTTTTAAAAAATGCATGAGAAAACACAAAGGATATGTTTTTATTGATTTAATAAGTATTTCCTTGTCTGCCTACTCTGTGTAGGTACTGGCCTAATCATTAAAAAAAAACTGGTTAGCAAGACAGATGATGTACCAACCTCAGGCAGCTTAAATTTGGGTATATTGGAAGGCAAACAAATATGTAACATGATATCTGGTAATAACAAGTATAATGAGGGAAAATAAAATAGGGAAAGAGCATAGAGTTGAGTGGTATTTTAGACAGAACGCTCTCATCTTAAGTAGTAGCTTGTATATGTATATGGACATAATATATGTCTGTATGTATATATAATGTATTATAAGGAAATGATTCATCTGAATTTGAAATTCGTTGCCATTTCTTTATATGTACTATTTGTTTATAATTTTATCTCTTCTTTATCTGTGATTACAAGTGTCCTTCCTGATTCCTATACTTGTCCATTTTGGCTCTTTCTTATTTTAACATGATTGATTAATTTTATTTGTCTCCTCAAAAAGAAAAACAAGAAGCCCTTGATTTTTATTTATCCTTTCCACATTTCTTGTTGTTATTTTCCTAATTTCAGCCTCTGTCTTTATTATCTTTGCATACATTCTTTCAAATTCTTCCCAATTTCTTTTTCTCACTTGACTACACAGTAGTAGAATTTTTGGCTTCATTACTCCAGATGAAGATTTTATTTGTTGGTTTCCTTGCTGCTGAATGTACTGTGTGACAAAGGGCTGATTAGTGGGTTGCAAATGGAAATAATTTGTCCAAATATTGCATCAGATGCTAAAATGGAAGTGTGTGTCTCCCTGTGCTCTTAATCCATTTCTGCTGGTGGAGGCAGACATGATGGTGTGAAGTGAAGCAACGCTTTGAGGAGGTAGATGGAAACTATTTAAAGATTGACAAGTTGGGGTGCCTGGGTGGCTCAGTGGGTTAAGTCTCTGCCTTTGGCTCAGGTCATGATCTCAGGGTCCTGGGACCGAGCCCCACATTGGTCTCTCTGCTCAACAGGGAGCCTGCTTCCTCCCTCTCTCTCTGCCTGCCTCTCTGCCTACTTGTGATCTCTGTCTGTCAAATAAATAAATACAATCTTTAAAAAAAAAAAAAAAAAGAGGAACACAATAAGATACTGGCAATCCCAATTCTTTGCTTTTAAAAACTAAGGACATTTTGTATCTTCTCTTTTAATTAATTAATTAATTGTTAAAAGGATTTTATTTATTTGACAGAGTGAGATCACAAGTAGGCAGACAGGCAGGCAGAGAGAGGGAGAAGCAGGCTCCCTGCTGAGCAGAGAGCCTGATGTGGGGCCTGATCCCAGGACCCTGAGTTCATGACCTGAGCTGAAGGCAGAAGCCTTAACCCACTGAGCCACCCAGGCACCCCTTCTCTTTTAATTTGAAAGAAACTAAGTTCTCCATGAAACTCAGTTTCTGAAATTCAGAGAAAAACCTTGCTAAAAAGTTCTTGCTTGTTTTGTGTTCATTGTACTTATAAATCTCCTTTTCGTAATATTAGCAATGAAAAGCTTAACATTGTTTTGAGTACTTTTTTCTGAATAGCAGATTATAGTGAAATACAATGTGAGTTGGCACTTATCTTTGCAAAACCCTAATGACAGTCTAGATTATTCTTTGAGATATTTGGAGCAAGTCTGCCATGCTTATATGTAGAAAACACTAAGAACTCTGTGAGCTCTTAAGAAATTTAATTCTTTTTGTCTGTGAGGTCTCATTGTAAAAACACTGCATACTGCACTTTATAAAATCAATGCAAATGAAAATATTTTAAAAATTATTTTAACTGTTATGCTTTATTTGATATCATGAATTCTTTTAAAAAGTCTTAGGAAATATGCCAGCTTATTGTTCAGACTTTGCAAAGACATTCAATGGTCTAGTCTTCCAGTCAGAGAAAATAAAAGCAATTCTGTTACCAATGTGCTCAACCTGTTTGAAAGAGCAAAATGGTCTTACTTACCTCTACGACCTTTCTTCCAGTCATTATCAGCCATTTTGAGCTGATTATAATTTTTCAAAACACTGTAGTTTGGTGCACTCCTTTTTTTTACACCTGGAGTTCCATCTATATTTGCCATTGAGAATTGTAGTCAAAGTTTGTAGTTGTAGTCAGAATTTGTCCAGGAGTTTGTCCAGGAAGTACTCATTTATGCCCCTTTAACCTTTATGGGGAAGACTTTACTTCCCTACTCCACAGATCTCAGATACAGCATATGACTTGCTTTGGCCAATGGGGTGTTGAAAAATAAAATGGTAATGCAAAAATACTTGGAACTAAATGATAACAAAGATATGTACAACATATTGAAACTTGTGGAAACTGTTAAGCATTTCTTAAGAGGGAATTTTATAGCCTTAAATGACTATATTAGTGAACAAGTGACTCTAAAAATACGCAATGGATTTCACAAAGTTGGAGTCACTGAAATTTCTTGTTCTTGCATCCATATCCTTGCTCAGGACATAAAATCCCATCAGTGTCCATCTAAAGTTGTTTCTGGGTGCCCCAAGTAAGTAACTTTCTCATGTGCTCACATGGTCTTTCTTTCTCTGGAACTCAGACTGACCTTTTTCTTTGAATTCTACTTATAGTTACTTACCATTGTCACCATAGTGATATTTTTTTTATGGGTGCATGAAAAACTGACCTCCTTGGATTTTTTTTCTATTGTGTTTAGAAGATTTATTGAGATATAACTTATATCCCATAACTTCACTCATATTAAGTATATCATTCAATAATTTATTTGTATTTTCAGAATTGCACAACCATTATCACGATCTAATTTTAGTATGTATCTCTCACGTTAAAAAAGAAACCTCGTGCCCATTTATAGGCCCTCCCCGTTAAAACCCCCAGGCCTAGGCAACCACTAACTTGTCTTTTCTGGATATTTCTTGTAAGTGAACTAGACCATATAGTCTTTTGTATCTGAGTTTTTTCACTGAACACAATGTTTTTGAAGTTCATCCATGTTGTAGCATGTATCATACTTCACTCCTTTTTATTGCCTAGTAGATTAGCTTTGAGATTCTATGGCAGGAAAAACTAGGTAACTGATTTCTTGAGATAATTTCTAGGATTCTGGGCACAAGCAGTGTTGCTTTGTAACTCACACACACAAAAATACACCAGTGAATTAAGCAGCGTGTCATTTCCCTTTCCCTCAACTCTGCATAGAATATAGCATGACCTTGACTCTTCAGGAAGTGACAGAATTCAAACCATCAATAGCGCTCTTGGCATAGATGTTGGTATTTCCATGTTGAACTAACAATTTAGTTAGCTTGTTCAAGTTAGTATAGCTAGTAAGTGCCAAAGCCTGGCTTCCAACTCAAGAAGTCTGGATTCAGGGTCTTCCCATTAGGAAGGATATACTGGACACTGATGACCAGAATCAAAGGCATAGCTATGATTCCAACAATAGGAACATCTTTGATTCCCATCACTGGCCATTTTGGCCATGGAAAATCATGCTGTCTTTCTCTTATTTTAGGGATTCTTCAAAATAGGAGAATGTTTTGATGTAGCCTAAAATGATTGTTTATTTATTTGACACAGAGAGAGAGAGAGAGAGATAGCACAAGTATTCAGAGCAGCAGGCAGAGAGAGAGGAGGAAGCAGGCTCCCTGCTGAGCAGAGAGCCCAATGTGGGGCTCTATCCCAGAGATCATGAGATCATGACCTGAGCCAAAGGCCGAGGCTCAACCCACTGTGTCACCCAGCCACCCCGATGTAGCCTAAAATGATTAATGACCATACAATGCTTTATGTTTTAGTAAAACAAATGAAAATGATAGCTTAAAATTATATATTTCATACACTAATGGCCCATTGATGGTTTATTGTTTAAAATAAGTTTAATGTATAATCTTATTTGATATTTATTAAAATTATCAAAGAAAGTAAGACAGCTAGTAGTGAGTACCTTGTATGTGCAGCCATTATTCTGACATTTTTTAAAATGTATTATCTCATTTAGTGGTTATAACAAATCAGTGAAGGAATATTATTTTCCTTATTTGATAAATGAGGAAATATTATATTTTTCATTTTAGAAATGTGGAAAATGAGTCTCAGAGAGGGAAATAACTCACTATTGGCCCCATGACTGATAGGTGACAGAACTTGGATTGGAATCCTGTGTCTTTCCTTCCAGTCCTTCCATTTTATTTTGCTTCCATGAAAGTAAATGGTTGAAAGCAGATTAGATGGATAAAAATGCTTAGAAGAAGCTGTGAAAGAAAGGCTGATTCTTCCACCAAGTTTCATTTTTTGTGGATTTTTCATAAGCTATGAGATGTTTGTGTTGTGGATATGTAAAGCTATGTTTGCACTCTGTATGGAATTTACCTGGGAGTTAATTATTTCTAGTCAGCAAATATTTATTGAGCAGTTATATAAGTTACTAGACTACTGTGCTGATGTGAAGTCAGTAAACTGAGGGAAAGAGAGAGGGAGGGAGAGTGAGGTAGGAGGGAGAGATAGAGAGGAGGGAGAGAGAGGGAGAAATAATAATAAAAACTGCTTTCCTTGAAACCCTAAACTCATTGCTTGTGTGAATTCAATCTTTTCAAACATAATTGAACTTGCTCACACCATTTTGTATATGTGGGGATAGACCAAATATCTTATCTTGCAGAAACGTGAAAATTGATTTTGACATAATATTCTCTATCTAACATAAAATACAGAATCACTGAATGTTGCTGTGAGGGAGGACTTAAAACTCATTCAGCCCAGTGATTTTCAAACTTGACCACGCAACAGAAATCAAGCAAAGAATTTCCTAAACCCCAGGCTTTGAGATTCTGATTCAGCATTCTAGGATAGGGCTTTGAGTCTAAATTCTTAATAAAAATTTCCAGCTAGTGAGTATCAGGTTTGTACACAGGCCCTTAAAAACCATTTAGTCTAAATATCAACATTTAAAGGTGGGAAAATCGAGACCCTGATAGATGTGTGTAGTTCCAGAAGACAGGGGTGGTCTGATATTTTGTCAACTATGTTGTTATAGGCCTCCTCAATAACTGCATGTCAGCCTTTCAGAATTTAAATGAAAGATATGACAATTTATATGATTTTCTATTTTAATGAGATGTAGGTGAAAATATCTCAAAGTATTAGCTTCAATGCTTCGTAGAACTGTGCTAAGAGAAAGGTTATTTATACTTTCATTTTATCAGCACTGATTGAGTTCAGATCTATACAGATATATAATATGACAAAAGGGTTTCATTCTGTAGAAAAGCAAAATTTGTCTTAAAATGGTGACTTTAAAAAGGTTGATAATTTAATTATTTTGATTATTGATTTCTACTTAAGTCACTGCATGTGACAAATGGGATATTCATGTTATGATTCTCAGGAGTCATCATTAAGTTTAAGGGCAATGAGACTAAAAAGTGTTAATATTTTTATTGAAGCACATTGTTTGCCCTCTATTTTTTCCCATTATATTAAGAGATAAAATATGATGTTGTATTTAGTTTTTTGAGATATTGTATTTGTAGTGATTGTATAAAATGGACAAAATCAATACTTATAGAAATATTCCATTGAGTATTATTTTTATTCATGTACTGTTAAGATCCTTAGTGAAATGTATAAGTGTTTTATGGTGGGAGAGGCTTGCATCTTTGAATATAGTAAGGGGTAAAACAGTAGTTATTCAGACAATAAGAATTCTCAGAGAAAATAGTTGCAGTTATGACAATTCAGTCACATAAATTCTTTGTTGAAGTTGCCTCATTGTAAAATGTATTAATGTTAACTAACATGTTGTGAGGCATTGTGGAAATTGAATATGCATGCACATACATGCACACACAAACTATTTTGAACCAATTGTCTTTTTGATCAGTGATGCTTATCAGTCACAGTTACCACTATTGGTGCTTAAATAAGTTCATCATTCAGTCATTCATACACTCACTCATTTAACAAAAGTATATTGAGTATATACTATGTATCAGGCATTAGTGGTGCTTAATGGAACTTTGAACAGCCATACCCAGAGATGAAGACAGATATTAGTCATGAATCCATCTATATGTAGGTTAGAAATTTTAAGGGCTACATTCTAGGTGTAAAGATAAAGTAGAAGCAGAGAGATCCTTGCAAGGAGTTTCAGCTTAGCTTTGAATGATCTTAATCTCTGAAATTGGGTTAAGATGATCCCAGCAGGCCTGTGCCCGTAGGAGACTAAATTTAATCCTTTCTGGAGGAAGATAACAGAATTTTAGGATCCAAATTATTTCTACCAACAATTTTTCAAATGCAAGCCCTGACACTAAAAACCTAAAGAAGAACCAATGTAGAAAAAAAGAAAACAGCAAAAACACTGTAACAGGTCTTATGACCACAGGTGGTGGGGAAAGATGTTTTGGTGAGTCTATGGGAAACTCCAGCTGGAAAATCACAAAAACTTCCTAGGTTTTGAGGAGAAGTTCATGCCGTATACACTGGATAATTTATGCCTTTTGAAAGATAGTTCCTGAAATACATTTGAGCACTGATATAGAATGTCTGTATCAGAACATGAGACATCAAGTAACTCTGCTTACAGGATTATCCATTATGAGACATGTGAGATCATAAGCTCAGGCAAGACCAATACCAATCTATCAGAGATGGAAATGTTAAATCCAGATTGAGCATGAGGAAGGCTCAATGACACAAGCAAGTTGCATGAACAGGTAGCCCAGACACCACCTCACCTACCAATGTTGTCTAATCCCCTTCCTCAGTTTACACCCACAGCCATTGGAGGAATCCTTGCAAGTAGCTGATAGTGAAGAAAAATTCCCGAAATTTACATATGGGTTAGCTTGGTATCTGGAGGCAAGTTGAAAATGGAGAGCTGCGTAATAGTTTCATTCAGGAGATGGCCTTGAAAGACTATTGCAAGGGAAAAATCCTTCCAATAGGTAGAGTTTTACATAGTGCACATGTGTGGCCCATGATAAGAATGTATGTGTATCATGGGCAGTGACAAATGGGCGTGCCTGTTGTCAGCAGTCAGAAGGGAGACTGACAGATCAAAGACAAAAAAAGGACTGGTGTAGAGGTATGTTCATGGATATATAGAAGTGGGGAAAAAAGTGCGAAGATTTTTGTGTCACATGTTAACTCTATAAGAGCATCTACCATGAATGAGACACCAAACAAGTTAGCCAATAGACCTAACCAAGTTGGCAAAGTGATTTGGCCTGTTGATACAAGCTAGCTTTGTTACTTGCTAACTCTATACCATGGGTGCATGAATGAAAAAGCCACTCTGGCAGTATCAGGAGCTTTTTTTGAGCCAGCAACATGAGATTCCACTTCCCAAAACTGTTTTACCTAATGCAGTTGCTAAATGTCCAATCTCCAGCAGCAGAGCCAACGTTGAGCCTCCATTCTACATTAGTTCTGTGTCTCCTGGAAAAGCCAGTAATTTGTATTGGCAGGAATTAATACCTTTTCTCTGTATGATGAGCCTTTCTTACCTGCAGAGTTTGTACTAATACCACCATCTGAGAGTTTATGGGGAATTTGATTTCTGACATAGGATCCCACATAACATTGCATCAGACCAGAGGACCCACTATATTGCGGGACTTATATTTATTTTTAAGAGGCAAAAACTCTCTCTCTCTCTTCTGAATGGAAGATGTTTGTCAGATACATGTGTTGTGAATATTTTTCTGCTGGTCTGTGGTTCACTTGTTTGTTTTCTTAATAATGGATTTCAATGAGTAGAAGTCTTTAAATTTTGTTGGTGTTCAGTTTATCAATTTTTTTATGGCTAGTGCTTTCCATATCTTTTTAAAAGCTGCTGTTATTTTGGGTTTTCTTCATAAACAGCTAAAATTGATTCTAGTTGATATGGTTTTTTATAGTAACAAAATAAAACAAAAAAATGTCAATTTTCAGTTGAAAATGAATATATTGGTTCCTTAAATGTGAATTTCTTTGATTTTATCTCAATTAATAACTGGTAGATATAAATTTAAAATTTAAGCATATTTAATATCATAAAAAAACAGATTTTAAACCTCATTAAATTTGCTCAGCATATTTAATTAACAATGTAATCCAGGGTTAATGTAAATATTTGAAAGCTCACTATATAATTAATGTTTGGAAATGTTTATGTGTGATATACTCATATATTATTTCCTTATAAGTGCCAAATAGATTTTCAACATTATCAGTTTTCTCATAGTGTTAAGTGTGTGTGTGTGTGTGTGTATTTGAAATGGAAAAATTCACCAAAAAGGAGTAACAAATATAATATTTTCATATAATGCAAAAGAGAATTCAGTCTAAAAGTATTAGAACTCAGTGTAAAAGTATATTCTTTAAATAAGAAAATCAAATGGTAAGAAAGTTATATTCAGTTTAACATTATGCAGAAGAAATCCGTTTACGTGCTAAAAATAGAAGCCTTGATACTTAGCAGGATAATATTTGCCATTGATTTAATATTCATCACTTACATTTATGCTGAAATGATAGCACTTTCTTGTAAAAACACTAAACCACTTCTTAGTAAAGCACTGAAGTAGGTTGATAATAAGTTAGTAAAATAGATTTCACAAGGAAACATTTGGGACACTTGGGTGGCTCAGTAAATTGAGCATCTGCCTTCAGCTCCGGTCGTGATCCCAGGGTCATCAGATCTAGTCCCATGTCAGGCTCTCTGCTCAGTATGGAGTCTACTTGTCCCTCTCCCTCAGTTTCTGGCCCCCTCACTTGCGCTCTTGCTCTCTCTTTCAAATTAATAAATAAAATCTTCAAAAAAAAAAAAAAGGAAACATTTGTACTTATTTCCTTTAAAATATGTCTAACTACCAATTTTATAGTTTTTAATTAATTTGCAAGGTGACATCTATGGCTAATTTTTAAACTATACTGAAAATATCCTTTCTTTATGTTTCAACTTCCACAATGCATTTCTTCTAGGGTTTAAAATAATATTTTTTAATGGTGAATAGCTAGCACCCATTTTTTTCTGCCCCCCCCTTCTTTGCTATCATTAGTTAATCTTGAACTTATCTATGTTGCATGAGTTTAAATCCTGGCTAAACTATGTATCATAGCTCTACTATGTGAATATGAACAACTACTTAATATATGACATCAATATATTAGTAATACATAACTCACAATATTGTTGGGAAAAGTAATAAAATTATGCATGTAACTGGCTTAAAATAGCCCCTGGGGCATCTGATAAGCATTAAATGAATGTTGACCATTGTTGTTAGAATTATACATGCATACATATATGTCTTAGTCTACCTGAGCTGTCATAACAAAATACTATGGACTTTGTGGTTTAACAAATAGAAATTTATTTTTCACAGTTCTAGAGGCTAGGAAGTCCACGGTCAAGTTGCCAGTAGATTTGGTTTCTGGGAGAGTATTCTTTCTAGCTTGCAGATTGTTGCCGCTTCCCTCTGCCTACACATGAGGGAGGGGGAGAGGGTAGGGAGGGAGAGAAGGGGAAGAGGAGAGGGGAACAAAGGAGAGAGGGAGGAAGAGGGAGAGTAGGGAAAGAGGGGAAGAAGGGGAAAGAAGGAGAGAGGGAGGAAGGGGATTGAGATAGAGAGAAGAGAGGTCTCTTAGTCTTTTTTTAAGGCCACAGTCCTGTCTGATAAGGATCCTGCCATTATGACTTCATATAACCTTAATTACCTCCTAAAAACCCTACTTCCAAGCTCAGTTACTTGGGGGTCAGGGCTATAACATGGGAGTTTTGGGAGAACACAATTCAGTCCACAGTACTGTATTTGTAAAATACCTGTCAATTTTATGTACTTTATGGAAGGATTTATATATATGGAATGATTTATAAATATGTACATAAGTATATAAAAATACATAAATATTTTTTATAATTTTTTATAAACATATAACATATTTTTATCCCCAAGGGTACAGGTCTGTGAATTGCCAGGTTTACACACTTCACAGCACTCACCTTAGCACATACCGTCCCCAATGAATACATAGATATTTTTAAAGAAATATATAATATACATGAATAGTTTTATTTATATTTAATATATATTATACATAAATGTTTCTTATAGAATTATAAATATTTATACAGTGAAAATACCATATGATTTCACTCATATGTGGAATTTAAGAACAAAACAAATGAACAAAGGGGAAAGAATAGGGAAAGAGAGAGAGAGAAAGAGGCAAACCAAGAAACAGATTCTTAACTACAGAGAACAAACTGAGGGTTTCCAGAGGGAAGATGGGCAGAGGGATGGGTTAAATGGGTGATGGGGATTAAGGAGTGCATTTATTGTGATGGGAACCAGGTGATGTGTGGAAGTGTTGAATCACTATATTATACACCTGAAAGCAATATTACAGCATATGTTAATTAACTGGAATTTGAACTTTAAAAAGCAATGAAAACTAGATTGCAGCTATTCATCCACAAGGACTGTGATTTTTAAAGAATGGCACGAAAGATGCTATTGGAATTCCTACAATGCTTATGCAAACCCGAATGATTCATATACACACATAATTTAGAAGTTTCCTCCTCTTATTTTTTCTCCCTTTTTCCTACTTTTTTCATCAACATCGTTTGCTACAAATGACAACACATTCATGAAGAATTGCTCTTCTATACACTGTTAATTTTTCCATAAGGAAATACATGCTCATATACTTCCAGTTTCAAATGGAATCTCAAAGAGATACCATTCTCTTCTTGGTGACAGTTGAGGAAAAAGAAAAAAGAGATTGTGTTGGAGGATGAAGGCAAATAATCACCCAGAATGTGGACTTGGGATAGAATGAAGTAGTTTCTTTTAAAATGATTTTCAGAATTGTCCTGACACCTTCTGTTTCACATCTGATGAGAATCTAAAAGAGTGTCAGTGTTGTCTAGCTGAGCTGCTAGATGACAGTTAGTATGTTGCTGGGTATGGATGCTGCTAATCCAACGGCGAATGTGTTATAGAATCACTTTCTTTTTTGAAAATTATTATTTTATTTTTTGAAAATTATTTTTATAATATTTTGTATTCTTTGGGTATTGGATTTTTTCCCATGTGGATTTTATGGTGAAAATCAGAAGATTAATGTAAAGTTTTGCCTTACATAGATATATTGGAAAAGAGTGAAGATAATATATGCTCTATCTTAGAAGAAATATAGGTGACAATAGTAAGAGCTTTAAGGTTTAGAGTTTTTGGTTTTGCAGGAATCTTACAGTTTTTAGACAAGGCATTTTATAAGCAGGTGTGAGAATTAGGCATTTTTATTTGTCTACCATGTTTATTAAATGACAGTATTATAAGGTCAGAATACCTGAATTACATCTTGGCTTTGCTCCTCATCGCCCTGTCACTTTCTCAGTCCTTCTAGCCTATGGTTTCCTTACCTTTAAAAGAGAATAATAATAGTACTGATGTGTCAGGTTTACTATGTTATTTAATCTTGAGATCATATGTAAGAATGTGCCTGGCACTAAGTAAACAGTAATGTTACATATTACTTTTAGCTTATTAGCCATGTTTTTCTGTAATTCCACTTCTCTGTTAAATCTGGTAACAGAAGTGGCTCTGTGATGCTGTCCCTGGACAATATTCCATTCCTCTTGTTGCAGTAATAGGTTTGTTCGAACATATACTGTAAAATGGACCAGTCTGAGTCTCTTGGGGTCTTATTTTATTTTTGCACTTTATTTCTCTTACACCAAATTCAAGTTTTGACAATAAAGTAGGGCTTGTACCAGCAGTGTCCATCTTTCAAGAAACACTGGGGGGAGGGAGAGAGAGAAACTTTGATAATATTTGACATATGAATCAGTTTATGCCCAAAGGAAACAAAATCTACTCCTAGACCACTTGGTGGGCCATTATTTTTTTTCTCCCATCCTCCCTCCTCCCTTCTTTGTCTTTCACCTTTCTTTCCTTCATTTTTCTTTCTTATTTCCTCTCTTCTTTTCTTTACACGAGTTTGGATTGATTTTCTGTCACTTGCCATTTGACCAATGCACAAGTTTTATCTAATAAAGAAGTTAAAATAATAACAATTTTAATTTAT
Organism: Mustela nivalis; assembly: GCF_964662115.1. Classification (NCBI taxonomy): domain Eukaryota; kingdom Metazoa; phylum Chordata; class Mammalia; order Carnivora; family Mustelidae; genus Mustela; species Mustela nivalis. The sequence goes on from NC_139026.1 coordinate 36,180,182, forward strand.
ATTTAAAGGAGTTGAATGGGGTCTAATGCAGCACAGACACAGTACTGAGATCTGAGGTAATGTTTCATTATGTAATACTGAGTCAGTCATTTCAAAGAGTAACACATATTGTATATATTTAATCTTGATAAAAATTATTGTATAATAAAATCACCCTAAATGTTACCTGCTTATACAACAAAATTTATCTTGCTTCTTGTACTTTCTACTGCCTATCATGAAAGACATCATTATATGATAAACATTTAATCAGGGAATTCATACTTTTGTTTAATACAAAGTTTACTGTCATTAATTGAATTTCAGTAAATTATAGCTCTTGTTTAGGTGAGAATCAATCACTGAAGAACAAAGTCACTGATTTTTCTCCATAAACATCAAACTAATGTTTACAAGGATAAAGAATACCAAGTTTAGAACCTTATAGGCTTAGACTTGTGAAGTAAAATACTTGGCATACTTAATAGACTCAAAACAGTCAAAGGGAGTGAGGCAATTATCTGATAACAAGTTTTCACAGAAGACATTTTAGCATTTGCCAAATTTCATGGAAAATCTACTAGAATGATTACTACCATGGCAATGAGTCAGAACATAACATTCAAAGTAACTGATGAAATTCAGTTTTCTTTGTGCACTTGCAAGAAAAAGTACTTAGGGGAAGAAGTCTTATAGTGAATCAGATTGAGTATCTTGAAATGTTGTTAGCAAATAATGACTTAATGGATTTCACTGAAGGCCTCTCCATTGTCATATTGTCCAGGGGAATATGTCTGTATTTGCATGGACCTAGCACATATTCAACACATCCCTTAAGCCACTGAAAAAGTAACGGTTTTGTATTACAGAGAAGCCAGGAACCTTATATTTCTGGGCCTACCTTTCAAGACTGTCACAACATCTTGATTAATTCATTGACTTTTCCGTAACTCTTTTGTCTTTATTTGATCAAGGAGATATACTTTCAGAAATTTTTTTCTGATTGTACTTAGGGGAAGAGAAGGGTACTAAAAAATGTTTATAATTTTACTTTAAAACCCTGAATCTCCTTTATCTTTCAAATCCAAGTTTAGGTTCTACCTACTTCCCAAATCTTTGTCTGACTTACTTTCTTTGTTCTGAGATTCTATATTGTATCTACTAGTCATTTAGTGCGCATTGTTGAAGCCAGTGGGTATGGCAATAAAAATTATACCACCACTCTACCCCAAATTCTGAAGCAGCAAGAAATAAGGTAAGTGGGCCAACAACTGTAAACAGCAAAAAAAAAAAAAAAAAAAAAAAAAAAAAAAGTGATAAACGTTGTTAGTGATAAACTTGATGTAGATAAATGTGCCTTATATCTTATTGGCAAATGGGCTTATTAATAGTATTCACCAGAATATTGTAGTAATATCAGCTGCCTACCACATCTCCACATGTTCTTCAATATTACCTTTCCCCTTTGCAATTGAACTAGTTCTAGACATATACCATACGTTATTCCAGGTTAAAACATTTAAACTCTATCATGCCATCGAATTTTCTTCACCTGAGCAACAGTGCCAGTAGTTTACATGTTCAGATGGTACAGTGGCAAGATGTAAGCCAACTGGATCCCTGAGTCTGTGCTTAGAGATGACTCAACCTGTAGAGCTGCTGATCTAAGCTGACATTGTTATGTAAATTTTGTTATCTCAGCATTGTCTAGCTTAATTTACCTAAAACACATTACCACCTAGTCCTTTGGCAGTGGCAGAATTTCCTCCCTAGAATGGGAGAGCAGAGTGGAACACATTCTCTCTGTAGGAAGAATGTTCCTTTTCCCAAGGAGAGAGGACAGCAAATGGCTGTGGTAAATGCGCCCAATATCTTTCACCAACTCATGGATCATGTGTGGGTGTGGAACAAGTGAAAAGACCAATGATAGTGGAGCTCTTGCCACATAAAACAAATATCAAGAGTGTGAAGAAGAGTTCAACTCCCCTAACATTCTAGCTGTTCTTGTTCTCTTAGCCCACTAGATTTATTTAATAAATCTGTAGATTACCAGTGTTGTAGCTGTTCCCTTTGGGGGAAAACATCATCCTTCAAAGACAGTCCTCCTTGTACTTCATGAAGTCACTTCCTGTAAACAATCCACTATTCCTTTGGATATTTTTCTGGGACCACTGATGAACCACTGATGGCTCTGAAATTGAACCCCCTAAAAATTCAATATTAACATTTAGGTCACACTTTTATAACACTGAAAAATTTATTTCCATGTCTATTTCTCTTACCATTTTGTTCTAAAATAACCTATCAGTAGCTTATAACTACATTATATGACAACATTAAGATGGGCAAATGATGAAGTGTCAACATGGAGATCCCCAAATTTGCAGCATGAACCCCTTCATATTCTCAATCACTGGGGAGAAATCAACATTCAAGGAAATTAAGTCCTCTTGTAGGTTAAATTAGCAGACACAAAAATGTAAAGAAATTGAAATTAGTACCAAATGATCTTTTTCCTGGCTATTAAATTTCAAAATTAAAGTCCAAAGTTTATCCTTTTCTTTTTCTCTTTTCCATCTCAACGAGAGGAATTTCTTGTGATTAGGACTTCTTCAACAGCCTTACCCAGAGGGAACTCAGAAGTTAATTAACTACATGCCAGTTTTCTAAGTGGCTCACTTTTTAAGAGTCCAAATATTTTGTAGAGTACGTGTGATAAGTATAACTCTAGTCCCAAGCCTACTGAATTTAGAAAATGAAGCATTTTTCATTTAACCTAAGTTATTCCCAGCCAAATTTTATTGCCAAAAGCTATTAGGAAAGGCTCAATCATTTGAGTGAAGGACAAATAGAGATAGCTCCTACCTTCAAGGTTTAGTCACGAGGATGATAGTTTATACCAGAAGTCTAGAATTCATGACTGTGAATCTAAACACAGTAAGTAAAATTCCCACATTAAAAGGTGAATTTCAGCATCATATTATTAGCATACTGGTAGGGAAAATGCTCATGCTTCCTGTTCGTGCATGTGGAGAGATGTATCAGGCACAGTGTCTAGATCGGTCTGCCCCTGTAACAAACTATCCTATGATCTCAGTGGTTAAAAAAATTTTTTGTTTTGAATGTTAGCTCCTGCTCACTTTATATCTCCTGTGGGTCTATTCCATATCTCTTCACTCTTCATTTCCATTCCAAAGGAAGAATCTTTGCTTATTTGGAACACGGTGTTCATAGTAGAGGGAAAAGAGTAATATAGGGAAAAACAACAGCAACATTCAGTGTCTATTAAAGCAGTTGTGTGGACATGGTGAATGTCATATTTGTTCATATACAATTGGTCAGGATGAGTGACGAGGCCAGCCGCAACATCAATGTGATAGATATGTATACTCCTTCACTGAAGGCACTGCATGTCTTACGGCAGTGATGTGACTCTTAATTTGTTTACAGGAAATGGGAGTAAATCTTGGAGAACAGCACACCTATTAAAAGTTACTATTTCCTCTTTGCAAAGTTTAGAATGTTATAAAGCAGGTCATCCATTTGTGAGTCTTTCTCATCCACTATACTAAAGATACCTTAATGTCCTTTTCCTCTCTGAGTCTTGTACTTCAGGCTCCCCAGTATTCAATAAAATGTGAGAATGGTCTAGTGTTACAGTATCAAGAATCTCTTGTGAGAAGGTATTTTCACACATTTTCAATCTCTCTTGTATAGATTTGCTTAGGCCCCAAATAAACTAGTCTCCTAGAAATTTTTGTTACGTTCTCTGACTCGTGTAGTATCGAAAGGGGTGTTTTTAATATTCTAAATATATCTTTTGTTATAAACTTGTAATTTAATAGCACTATAGTCACGAAATGTGTAATTCAGATACATTGGATTTTGAAATTTTTTGAGACTAGTTTTATAGCTTGGTGTGTGATTGTGTAAAGAAACTGCACGCTTGAGAGGAATGTATACCTCTAATATGTGGGTGCAGAGCTTTATAGGTATCCATTAAAGAATGATTATTAGTTATGCTCTTCAAACTTACTACATCTTTATTAACTTTTTTCTTTATGGCTCATCAGTCATTGAGAAGGGCATATTGAAATATTCCACTGTAATACTCAACTTATCAGATTTATCTTTTAACTCTAAATTCTCATTATGTATATGTTAAATCTATTTTATTAAGGCCATTCAGTTTTGTAATGGTTATATCTTCCTGTTCAGTTGAATTAGATGGCACATAGCTTCTCAGGTAGAAACTTCCTTTCCCGGTCTCTTTTACAACGAGCTGTATCCATATACCTAACTAATGAAGTGTTCTCAGTTCTAACTAATGAGGTGGGAGCAAAGCAAAATAACTTCTCATTATGTGCATTAGAAGGAAGGTAATTGCTATCTCTCTCCTTTTCCTCTTTCTGTTGGCTGAGACATGAACATGTTGTTGACTCAGTTTTTATGCATTCAAAAAACAAACAAAAAGAGCTGTACTGCAGGTGGTGGTGGACCATCAAGGTTTGAAGGACTATGAGTCTCTTAATGACCTTTTGGTCCATTGCCTCTGCTTTCCCAGATCTAATTGATCTTTTGCCTCTGGATTGTCATATGATACAACAGGTGTGTTAGGAGTCTTGTTTGTTACTGTAGCTCAGGCTGTATGCAGACCAAGTTCATGGACTAACATCAGCTCAATCTTATAGTAAGAAAATCACACTAGTTTTTTTTTTATATTAATATTTTCTTGGTATATCTTTTTCCATCTTCTTATATCAAACTTTACATTTTATCATATTCTGGTCATGTCTCTTATAAAGAGCATATAAATAGATCTTTTCCCCCTTCACATCTGAGAATTTGGTGAGTTTAGTCCATTAAATTTTATTGCGATTGTTAATAATTTTGGACTTGTCTTCATCATTTTACTTTTTTCTATTTTGTCATCTTTTTGTTCTTTCCTACCTCTCATCTTTTCTAAAAACTTTACTTTTCCCAATTTTTCCTTTTTTCAGTGATATTACAATAATATGCTTTTTAAAATGCTATATTGGTCCAGATTTGAGTTTAGTAGAAGTTGAACAACATATTCCTGAATAACCAAAGGGTCGAAGAAGAAATGAAATGACAAAATTGTATCTAGAAACAAATGAAAGTGAAAATATAATATACCAATACTATGGAATGCAACAAAAGTAGTTCTAAAAGGGAAATTTATTGTGATAAATTAAGAAAAATGTTAGATTTCAAGGAAACAATCCAACCTCACACCCCAAGGAATTAGAAAAAGAAGAACAACCTAATCTCAAAGTTAGTGGAAGGAAAGAAGTAATGAAGATCAGAGCAGAAATAAACAAAATAGAAAAAGGAAAAAAATCAATGAAATTAAGAGTTGGATTTTATATAATATAGACAGAATTGACAAACCCTTAACTAGACTAAGGAGGAAAGTAGTCATGGGGTGCCTGGGTGGCTCAGTCAGTCAGCTCAGGTCACCATCTCAGTGTTGTAAGCTTGAGCCCCACGTTGGGCTCTGTGCTCAGAATGGAGTCTGCTTGAGGTTCTCTTCCTTTCCTCTGCCCCTCTCCCTACTCTCTCTCTCTAAAATAAATAGAAGACTCAAGTAGATAAAATCAGAGATAAAAGATGAGACATTACAATTCATAACAGAAATACAAAGAATTGCTAGAGACTACTATAAATGATTATATGCCAACAAATTGGATAACCTAGCAGAAATAGATAAATTCCTAGAAACATATAACCTACTAAGATTGAATTGTGAAGAAAGAGAATCTGACCAATAATGAGTGTAAGGTGATTCAGTAAATAATTAAAAACCTTCCAATTGGGAATAATCCAAGATAAGATGGTTTCATGCAGGAATAAAATATTTTAAAAAGTTAATACCAATCTCTCTCAAATTATTCCCAAAAACTGAGGAGAAAAAAAATTTCCAAACTCATTTTACAAGACCAATATTACCATATTTTTTTAAAAAAATCTTTTCTTGCATATGTGTTTATAGTCCTTCAGCAGACTATATTTTCTAAAGATGGCCACCACAATATATTCCATCTCACATGCCCTTATGCAGCTTGACCTTTCCATTTCATCATCAAGAAGTGGATTTCTCGGGGCGCCTGGGTGGCTCAGTGGGTTAAGCTGCTGCCTTCAGCTCAGGTCATGATCTCAGCGTCCTGGGATCGAGCCCCACATCGGGCTCTCTGCTCCACAGGGAGCCTGCTTCCCTTTCTCTCTCTCTCTGCCTGCCTCTCTGCCTGCCTCTCTGCCTACTTGTGATCTCTGTCTGTCAAATAAATAAATAAAATCTTTAAAAAAAAAAAAAAAAAAAAAGAAGTGGATTTCTCTCTCTTTCCCTGAAATCTGGGTGGGCACTGTGACTGCTTTTCAAATATTTCAAGGTGGAAATGATATTGTTTCAATTCTGAGCAAGGTCCTTACATGGCCTGGAAGACTTGCACTTGTTACTTCTTAGAATTAAGATTTATATCTATATATCTATATCTCTATATCTCTATTTATCTATATCTATATATGTTAGTGTAAGTATGTCCCAAGCAATATTTAGGATATTTCATACTAAGAAAAAAATTTTTTTTTAAATCTGAAATTCAAATGGAAGTGGCTATCTTGTATTTGTATTTGCTGAATACAACAACCCTACTTGGAAGCCAACAAACATACCAGAGGTGTGATTAACTTGAAACTACCATGCTTGAGAAGCTCAAGCTGAGTGACCAGGCCCTGCAGAATGAGACACCATGTGGAGGGAGAGAGAAGCCAAGGAGCATCGCGGCACCAGCCATATGATTAAAGAAGACATTTTGTAAATAGCTCCTCCAGCCCTAGTAATTCCCACTGATTCCAAATGGATCAGATATGAGCCAACCAACTTAGCCTTTCCTAAATTCCTGACACACTGAAGTTGTGAACAAAAGAAAATGATATATTTTAAGCCAAGAATTTTTAAGATGGTTTGTTATACAACAGTTCAGAACTGAAACAGATCTGTCTTTGAAGCACAGATAAATAAATTTTGTATGTATATACATGTATATATACATATGTGTATGTATATGTATGTGTATATACACACACACACATATATATAAACATACACACAATAAATAAATACCGATGTCTTTGTAGGTCTTAATTTGCTGTTGTTATTACTCTTGATGAATTCTTCTGGTTTCAGTCATCTTTGTTGATGAGCTCATATCTGATTGCTTTTAATAGATGGGAATTGTAAGTATTAGAATTTAAGGTATTCTCCTGGAGGGAAAGGGAAATTGTATTTTGTTCTGCTGGGTCTAGGTTCCAGATTTAATGCAAGTGTCTTAGTTTTAGCTCATCTTGCTAGAAACCCCAAAGTTAGTATTCTGGTCTGAACTGTTATATGGGCATCCCTACCTTTCATCTTCAATGACCAGTAACCACTCTTATTCAAGTTTCAGCTTATGGGTTATTGTTTTTTCTCATTTTGGACAGCAAAATGGTGATTTGTACATTTCCCACTCTTACTTTAAATTTAATAATGTCTTTAAAAGTATCTTTTATTTAAAGGTGTCTTTTTTGTTTGTTTGTTTGTTTAGTGAGAGCCTCTTAGGTATCTGTCTGCATTATTGCACAATTTCCATCTGACAAACTCATGTACTGAGGTCCTAAAGGAACTATACCAAATTCCTTGGAAGATCTCCCATCTGTGGCTATGAAGAAATCCCAAGTTCCTAACCTCAAGAACCCTTCTAAGACCTAGCATGCTAAGAAGTTTGGGAAGAACTTTATTTCTTTAGACTTTACTTCAAGAACAGGATGGTTCAATTGAGGCTTTAGTTCATTTTGATCTTGATGTTTTTAATTTATGCCAATATTTGATATTTGTATTTTAACTTCTTCCTTGGAATATAAAAATGACAAGACATTTATTTTAGATATGTGAATCTCTGCTGACTATTATTATTGGACTATCCTAATTTAACATTTAACTGATTTGCAAAATCTTGGCTTATGTTGGACAATGTCAGTGGATATAATTTGAGATAGGAAATAGAAGTGAGAGTGTTCTGTTGACTTTAGGTACATAATGGACTTGGATTTAGTCCCTAAGTGGAACAGGAAATGACCAGTTCTTCATGGTAATTAGTTTGTACACAAGGAGAAAATCATCAGGCTCAACTTTTGATGGTTCTATGCCTTTAATTTCAACAGTGTGCAGTTTTATGCAGCTATATAAACAGTTCTAGGTTTTTCAGTTTTACTCATCACATGAATTATTGGACTGTTAAAAGTATCTTATATTTTTTTCATTTCTCCAGTTAAGTAAAGAAGAAGAATATTTGCCTGACTAAGTCGATTATTAGCTGAAATTCTGGAAGTAGATTTTTTAGTTTGATTTCCCAAGTTTGGCTGTGAGACTTTCAGATAAAATCCTCCAAGTTAAATTTTTTAAAAATTTCTGGAGCTAAGAATAAATATTTTTCTTCCTTGTCATCAAATGCACTCTGTAAATAGCCCTCTGCATTTCATAATGATTAATATTAGCTTTAAATTTTCCCTTCTGGAGTTACAAAATTTTCCCCAACATTTAATTAGAATTTTAAATTATTTGGGAAACTTTGAAAAACAAAATCTTCTGATGGTTCCAGAGAGGTACTATAGGACGATAAGATTGTAAGGGGAGCAGTGGCTTCATGAAAGAGAAAACCAAATTGTAGTGATTTTCATGTAGTCTCCATCCAAGGGGACCAGGAAAACCCCATGTAATCCTAAACTTAATGTTTAAAGTCAATGGGTTAGGGGCGCCTGGGTGGCTCAGTGGGTTAAACTGCTGCCTTCGGCTCAGGTCATGATCTCAGTGTCCTGGGATCGAGTCCTGCATCGGGCTCTCTGCTCTGCAGGGAGCCTGCTTCCTTCTCTCCCTCTCTGCTTGCCTCTCCATCTACTTGTGATTTCTCTCTGTCAAATAAATAAATACAATCTTTAAAAAAAAAGTAATAAAGTCAATGGGTTAAGAGAACCAATAGTTAAAGGAGGTTAGTGGGGGGGAATGCTTCTTTCCTACTCTTGATATTTCCTTCCCTTTGGAGGGAGTTCTAATAGTATAGCCCTCCTAGCCTCCCTTCTGTCCTCCCTGCCCCCACTTTTCCCCACAGATGAGGAGTTAGCTATGTTATTGGAGAGCTCAGAAAGAGAAAATGTCCATGCATAGTTTGACACTTTTCTCTTTTTCCCTCAATATCTCTATTTCTCTTTAAAAATTTTTTTTTAAAGATTTTATTTATTTATTTGACAGGCAGAGATCACAAGTAGACAGAGGGGGGCGGAGCAGGCACCCTGCTGAGCAGAGAGCCCTATGTGGGGCTTGATCCCAGGACCCTGGGATCGTGACCTGAGCCGAAGGCAGAAGCTTTAACGCACTGAGCCACCCAGGCACCCCTCTCTTTCTCTTTCTAAGGAAGGTGATTTTTAAACTTTAGTGTTGAGTCCAAATTCCCTAGAGATGCTCTTTAAGAATTTTCTGGGCCTCCTCTCCAGAGATTTGATTCAGTAGGTCTAAGGTGGACCCATAACTTTGCATCTTTACATTTTTAACACATTCCCTGGTGATGTTGATGCTACTGGTCCAGGAACTGCACTTTGAGAACCGCTTCTATAGTACCTCTCTGGCCAAAGAGAGTATGCATTCTGCTCTGCTCTTCCGTGCTAAAACTTATGCAGGGGCAGCTTTGGCCTCTGTAGTAGGGCCAGCACCAGAGTCACCTCTAACAAGATTGGTAAATCTGTCCAATTCTGGGTCAATTTAAGTAAGCCTATTTTGCAATAAACAGAAGTGTTTTCCACAATTTTTGTTTTCTCTCTGTCTTAACATCTTATATGCCTTCTAACATAATCAGAAGTTAAGTGGGGACGAAAGGTGCTATTACTGCATCTCCTGAAAATCTCAGAATGAGCTCATATGTTCCCAAGATTGTAGTCCCAAATCAGTCTGCCTGCCAAGATCGTAGGGAACTTAGAAAAGACTCTATCTTCTCTATCTCTGTAAAGCCAGTACGCAATCCACTGCTATTTGTTGTGCATTCGAATCCAGTGCTTATTAAACAAAATACAGTTTGTATAAAAATATTATTGTCACCTCCTGGGCAAGGAGATATTTTATTGTTAGTTAGAATTGTAAAAGATATCTCAAACATTAGAAATTCAGACATGCCATTTGAAACACATGAAATTCAGCAATCTGTTTTAAAGGTCCAATGCTGCTGAGATCATTAAAATGGGACTTTCAAGAATGTTGTCCTGTGCTCAGTAAGTGGGCCATCTTGATATGTGATTTCCTGGGAAGTTGATTTTTCAAGTTTAATTTATCATCGACTTTATTCCTTCAAGGTTTTCTATCTCATGCTGAGTGGATTACAGTCCAGTGACTACTCTTAGCAGCTAGCCAGCTGGTGATAATTGCTGTTAATTTCCTGGTATTTGGCAACCAATTGTTCCTTGACAACTGGAGGGAGATAACATGAGTATCAGAGGGAATTACAGAAATAACATTTGTTGTTTTTGCTTGATTATAAAAATGGTACATTCTTCTTGTTAGAAGTTTAAGAAATATGGAAAATATAAGGAAAAAAGCAAGAGTTTAAACATAACCCTTCTACTCAGAGGAAGTCACTTTCATAATTTAGTAAATTTCAGCTCTACCTATCATCTGTCTTTATGTATCCTGATATTTACACTCAAACCACAACTACCACTTCAAGTAAAAATTTTGCATCATTCTATTTATCTAGCTCTGAATTTTACATTTTTCTACTAAAAGATATATCCTCAGCACTCCCCTGTTTAGTTTTCAGAAGAGTAACTTTTTATGGCACTATAATGTGTTTTTATATGGTCATGGAGTATATTGTTTTAAGAAATAACTGGGATCAAAAAAGTCTAGCAAACTGCCAATTTATCATGAAATTTATTTTTGAATCCAAGAGGAATAATTCTTAAAAGCAGTCAGATAATGTAATTTCACTTACTAACCCTAGTCTAATGAGGGCCTATGCAGCCAAAGAAACAAGTCTAGGGTTATAGGAAAACATGCTATTTTTTAAAAAGATATTATTTATTTATTTGACAGACAGCGATCACAAGTAGCAGAGAAGCAGGCAGAGAGAAGGGGCGGGGAAAGCAGACTCCCTGCTTAGCAGAGAGCCCTATGTGGGGTTCGATCCCAGGACCCTGCGATCATAACCTGAGCTGAAGGCAGAGGCTTCTGCTGAGCCACCCAGGCGCCCCTATGCTATGTTTTTATTACATATATTAATGAGTCTAGATAGGAGGAAATGAATTTTTTTTGGTGTGGGGAGATATTTCATATTTATTCTTTTTTCAACAAGTAAACATTTCTTCATAATAACTAAATCTGAGCCTAACCTAAATTTATCTTTCTGGATTATGGATAAATTTAGTTATTAGTAGGACTCCTACTTCTCCCAGGTATTCTTGGCTATAGGTTTTTCCCTCAGCACTTTGAATATATTCTCCCACTCCCTTCTGTCTTGCAAAGTTTCTGCTAAAAAAAAATCACCTGATACCCTTAGGGGTTTCCCTTGTATGTGTTTTCTTATTTCTTGATGCTTTTAAAATTCTCTCTTTATCACTACTTTTTGCCATATTAAATACACTTGATGGTGCACTTGATGAAGTCCCCTTAGTCGACTTTAATTTTTTTTTATTATTTTTTTTCTCTTTTCCTCTGTTCAGCTTGATTGTTTTTCATTACTCTGTCCTCCAGGTCACTAATACATTCTGCTTCCTTTAGTCTACTATTAATTCCATCCATTGTAGTTTTAATTTCAGTTATTGAGTTCTCCATCTCTAATTTTTTTTTAAGTTTTCTAGCTCTTTGTTGAGGGTCTCACTGAGGTCCTCTCCTCTTTTCCCAAGTCCATTAAGTATCCTTATGATGATTACTTTATTACTTTTTAAATCAGGCATATTACTTATTTCCATTTTGTTTAGTTGCTTCCTGTGATTTTTGTCCTGTTCTTTCATTGGGGTCATATTCCTTTGTCTGCTCATTTCATCTAACTCTCTCTGTGTTTTTTTTTTTTATGTGTTAGAAAATTCAGTTATATCTGGTCCTGAAAATAGTAGCTTTATGAAGATGTCTTATAGTGCCCTGAAGTGCAGTGTCACTTCACCATAATTTGGCAATTCTGGGGTGTCTCCTATGTGTGTTATAGTGCCCCACTTTTGTGGCTTAGCCATATTTGCCCTCAGTCCAGTCATCTGTAATGGTTGTGGGCAGGGTTTTGTCTCTGTGTTGTTAGTGAGCTAGCCTGGGGCTGCCTTGGGCTTGAGTTGAATCAGAACAAGCATTTATGGGAGATGCAATAGCACCAAACTGCAGGACACTTTTCCTGTGTTGTCCCCCAAGAAACTTTTGTAGGTGGGTGGAACCTACAGTCATACTCAAGTCTGTCCCCAGTCTACTGATGGGCCACAGTTGTACTGATATGTATCTTCCCCTTCCACTTTGGAGTGGTGCTGGCCTCTGTCAGAGGTAACTTGTATGCTGCCAGGCTTGTGGGACTGTTTTGAATAGGTTACAGTGAAGGGCATATTAGAGGGGGAAGGTCCACAGAAGAATGCAAGGTTGGCCTGTGGTGCCAGCAAGGTCCACAGCAGTCTGCCAGAAAAGAGTACATGCAGCAGCCTCAGAAAACTCCTGCCCAAGATTGGATGGAAGGGGCATGTCTTCAGGAGAATATGGGGGTGGGGTATATTGTTAGCAAGCTAGATGGAGAGTGTTCCTGCTGTGCTGATTCCCACAGGCGTCTCTGTATCTAGTCTTGAGGGTAGGGAAGGAAAATGGCACCTGCACTAGCTCTTTGGTTCTTGGATAAGTCTCCCAAAGATTTCTGCCCCTCCAGCACACAGTGTGAGATGGGTAAATAAATCTCCTACCCGTATACCTCAGGCATTTTTCAAATTACTTCTATACTGTATCTCAGTGGGGTTATTTGTTGTGCTGTCTCTTTAAGGGTGGGGGCTCTACCCTCCTGGCTTTCCCAGAGCCAAGTTTGCTGATTTTAAGCCCCACTGATTATTGTTAAGCCCCACTGATTTGTTGGGTCCCTCTGGCTTTCAAAATCAAATGTTATGAGGATTCATCTTCCCTGTGCCTAGGGTGCCTGGCTTCAGTATCTGCTCCTTTCCCCTCTCTGTGTCTGCATCTCTCTCCCTCTCATGGACAGTCCTGCAGTCCCATTCAGCTTCTGACTGCTTTTCTGCCCTTCCTATCCTCTTCGATATGGCTTCTTCTCTACATTTAGCTGTGAAGAGTCTGCTATGCCAGCCTTTGGGTTGTTTTTTGGGTTATTTACATTGATGTGGGTGTTATCTAGTTGTATCTGTAGGACAAAGTAGGATTGAATGTCGGATCCTGCTGCTCCACCTTCTTCCCTGGAAGAATGTGTTTGCTTTTTGCTTGAAGACTATGTAGTTTGTCCAAGAATACACTAAACTGAATATGGAGGAGAGATTAAAAATCTAAGACAACAGAAGAAGATTGAATACATCAAGAATTATATGGACCATAGGACTGCTGACTATTAGTAAATACAATTTAAGACACATTAGAAAATAAAATTTATGGTCTCAGATGCCTATCATATACCAATTTCCAGGGCATGTCTACTAAATAAACTAAATGTGAGATTATTACACAAGGTGGTAAAGCTTAACCTCATTAATGTCCCTAAAGAGTTGTTGGAATGGATTCACAAAGGATACAAGAAATTGGAACTTGTAAAAGTACACATAAATGTCAGGAGAGGAGGACCAGCAGTAACCAACATCAGGAAAGACTTATGCTAATATATGCTGGGCTCCCAAATGCACTGGGTCTGTAACTGGTAACGTAGATCTGAGTATACTGTCCTCCTAATGCCAGTATACATATATTTTATATCCATTCATCTTCATGGATTTAAGGACCTCTTGGAGACTGTGATATCAACAAAACAAAAATGAAAAAAATCAAAACAAAACCTTGATATTTTTCGGTACTTAGGGTATAGGTCTAGGCTAGATGGCATTACTGGTGACTTGAGGCAATGGCAACATCAGGGGTCAAATTATAAGGGAGTGGAGGTGAGAGTGGGTTCTTTGGCACCTGAGAAATAATTCTTTTAAAGGAAAGAAAAATTTGGGGCATCACAGGAGAGCAGTGGCCTTGCCTAAATTGGAAGTTGGAAGAAAAGTGAGTTTGTAACTCAGTGGCTCACATTTTTCTCAGGGCAGGCCATTTTGACTGGACTAGATTTCCTTGTGAATATTCTGGTAAAATTCATTAGCTGGAAGATAAATAAAAGTCTTCCAGGAGCTGCTATATACTGCTCAAATATTCTTTTAGTAGGGAACTTCTGGTTTGTTAGAGCTGTTTATTATAAATAAACTTATAGTTTATGGATTTATGAGACACAGCTAAACTGGAGAAGAGAAGTTCATCACATAATTTTTGTAGCTACCTGACTAGTAAGTTACAAAATCTGAAAGTACCCCAAATTAAACAGCTTCCCTGTGACGTTTATAATAGACATTGTTAGTGCTGGTCATTCTAACTTAAAACACATTCCAGAGTGGAAGTCATTTTAGGCAGGTGAGTCTGGTAGGGTTAGGACATCCCAGATTTTGATTTGGCACTGATTGTGTCTCCTTTCTTGATGTTTGTGAATTAGTAGTAAAGCTTGGTGCTGGGTAAGACATTTTGTGTAATCCTAATTAAACACTGAGCCCTTTGGAGGAGGACAGTAACTGTTACTTGAACTCAGATGTACTGAGATCCTACAGCCAGACATGAGAGCTTAAATGGACTAGCAAAATCTAAGCCTCTGTGACTGAATGTTAAGATGACCTCAAAAGAGAACATTTGTGAAGGTAAAAGGGGAGAAGTGCTCAAGTAACATCGTTATCATTAGAGCTAAATACATAAATGTTGCTTCTTCAGAATTCTTACATTTGAAGGTGACAGACTAACAGATGGAGGGAATGGATGATGTGTTCCTGACACAAATTACAGAACTGGCACAGAGGCAAAATGAGGGACTTTCTGGACATCTGCTGGAAGTCTCAGTTGGCTAAAATCAGAGTATCTGACATGTTCTTGATTTGCCTTGCTGATGACTTCATCTCCCAAAAGGCAGAGAAAGTGAGAACAGAAACTGCTATCCTAATTTTGACCCTCTTTTCAAAAGAATTAGTAGAATAAAAGAGATAGAAAACCTCGAGGAAAAGAAACAATACTGTTTTGGAAGTTAGTGTAGCCATGAAGGAAAAGCTGGGAGTGCCCTGACAAATAATCTACATATTGTGAAGGCCAGCTTGATAAATATAAGGGTTTATAGGCTCCCTTCTGTGAGATAGAATTCCGTAAGGGAAGAGTTGTGAGTGTATTCATTATCTACTGCTGCTATAACAAATTACTATATAATTCATGACTTAACACAGCACCAATTTGTTATCTCACAGGCTCACGGCTAAGAAATCTGGATACAGTATGGCTAAGCTGGATTCTTGGTTTAAGGCATCACCTGTTTAAAATTAATGTGTTGTCTGAGCTAGAATCCTATTGGAGGCTCTGGGGAAAATTCTACTTCTAAGTTCATGCAAGTTATTGATCAAATTAATTTCCTTAAAGCTATAGGACTAATGTCCCTGCTTCCTTGCTGGCTATCAGCTGGGGCTCGTCTTTATTCTTAGAGGTTGCCTGTGTTCCTTTTCTTGCTTTTTATGTCACTCTTTTCAGTAACAGTACATCAAGTCTCACATTTTAAATATCTCTGACTTCTCTTTCTCCTGTATATCTCTGACTCCATATGTACAAAGTTCTCTGCTTTTAAGGACCCTTGTGATTAGATGGGAGTACACAGGGGTCATCCAGAGTCCTTGACCTTTCCTAAGGCCTATAATTTTAATTATATCTGCAAAGTATCCCCTCCTTTTTTTTTTTTTTTTTCAATGTTAAAAGGCAGAGATTAGTATGTGGACATCTTTGGAGGGTAATTTTGCATACTGCAGTGAGGATTTTCTTAAGATTTGTGCTGTGCAAAGAATCAAAGTAAGGTATGAAAAAGACAGATGCAATTATCTTTAGCTCACACTTTAAAAGATTATTTACAAAAAGTTTTTAAGGATAGTGTCAGAAAGACAAACAGCCTAAATGAGCTGATGCATTAAAAAATGTTAACAAAATATTGAAAGAACCATTATATTTATATTTTCAGTAAGAAGATAAAGTTTTTGGCCTGGAGCTGTCTGAGAGAAGGGTATGAATGAATATCCAAAAGATAAGGGAAATTTTCCCCTTAAGATAAATAATCCTCTTGGTAGAAAAAAACTCACACAAGAAATTTAAGAACTAATTGTTTTATATGCTCAAATGAGCTGTGTCTTGGCCCACTTTAGCTGAATTATGTGCTAGGGCAGTGAAAGGATTCAAGGAAGAAAGCACCAACATGATTTTTTTTAAAATAATATTAAATGGGAGAGAGTCAAGAAACACAAAGTAAAGCATTGACTCTGTCCTGTTCTGTTTACTAGTTTAGACACATAGAAATATAGAAAGGATTGCTCAGAAGTATCTGGTCTTTAATTAAGGAGAAGAGTTAGAGAAAAAAAGAGTTAAGACACATTCAAACTTCTCAGAATTCTGATTTCAATGTTTATCAATGGCTACTAACCATGAATACTCATTTGGATGTCATAAATTGATGTTGACACACAAATGAGTCAGATAATATTCTTAAAAAGATACAGGAAAATTGACAGTGACTGAAGACTATTTTTGTTTGAGTTAAATAAAAATACAGAGAAGATATATAGTAAGTTCTGATATAAACCTCTAGTTTCTCTGTGTTAAAAAACTGAAAACCCTAAACCAGTATAGAAAAAAAAGCAAATTTTCTGTGACCTCACCCATAGTTGTTATTTTGGAATTTTGTAATTCTTTAAAAATCTTGCCATGTTCTTCTTCTTCTGAACAATTTGTACTTTGATAACTACTTTTTATTTTAAATTGTAAATAAAAATAATGTATTCATTTTTCTAACAAATTATTTTTGAATACATGTTATAGGTCAGAGCTGGCTCTAGACAAAATCGTATTCTTTCCTGCATCTTTCCTTGTTTGTGGGATCAATTTTCTTCCCGGAAGTGGGCCGGGCCGCACCCCTCACAGGAGCAGGAGAGGGTGAGGAAGAGGATACCTTCTTGTCTAGGGACCCCAAGAGTCAGGGCCCAGTGGTGGTCTCAGGTCTCTTGACAGAGGTCACACTGAAGCCTCCCAGGATAGAAGGCCCTAGTGTCCCCCAGAGGGAGCTTGGGATCCCACAAGCCTTTGAGGAGGCTTCCAGCTCCTCATCAGCAGCCCCCAGCCTAGGTGAGGCTGAACCTACTGACCCTATCCCTCCTGAAGGCTGCTGGAAGGCCCAGCACTTCCACACCCAGGCACTAACAGCACTTTGTCCCAGCTCTTCAGGACCTGTCCCCACCAGTCGTTCTGCTGCCTCCTCCACCTCTGAAGAGCCAGGCCCGTGGTCTTGGAAATTTCTTATTGAGGGTCCAGACAGGGCATCCCCAAGCAGAAAGGCAACAATGGAAGGTGGGATGGCCAGCTCTCAGGATTTGGAAACCATAACTCCAGCCCACCCTGAGAATCTGTCTCCCAGACATTTCTTCTTCCTGAAATGTATTCTTCATAATTTCCTTCATTGAGGATCTTTTGAAGGTGAACTTCCTCAGTTCTTTTGTTTCTGGAAATGTTTCTATTTCACATTCACTGTTAGTTGATAGTTTTGGTAGGTATGAAATTTGGGTCAACTGTTATTTTATTTTAGGTATTGAAAAGTATAATTCATTTGTTTCATAATTTTTTTGTTGCTTTTGAGTTCTATTACTTACTAATTGCTATTCTTTTGTTGATTATCTCTTTTTTCTAATTGGTTACTTCTTATCTTTAGCATTCTGCAGTTTCATTTTGATGTGTCAGAGTGTAAATTTGGCTTTGTTTAATTTTCTCTGAATTGTTTTTATACTTCTTGATTGCTAATACTTTATTGTATAAAGTACAATACTTTATACAATTGCTAATACTGTATTGTAAGTCTATAAAGTTGTTAGCCACTTTTTTCCTTGAAAAGTTGCCTCCCCCATCCTTTCTACTTGTTAAAATTTATACCTTTAATTCTGCTGGAGTCCTTAATCTCCATTCACAAAATTTTTCTCTCTTTATCTCTGCCTGCTACATTTCAGATATTTTCTTCAGTTCTAACCTGCATTTTTATTAATTATCTGTCACGGCCGGCATGACAAATCGACCAGGAATGTGAGGGTAAGAGGATGGTGAAAAGAACTTAAGAGACAAAGAGGTGGGGGCAGGAGGAGCACTGAGGAGGATGTCCAACAGTGCTAAGTTTATTCAAAGCATTAAGGCCATATATATAGTGATAGGAGAAGCAATACACCTGTGTCAAGTTAAACAACCACGAGTTCCCATAATAAGTTTCACATTTAACTATAAGCAGACCTCATGACATCAAGTGGCTGATGCTAGTACAATTGTTCTGTATTGATACAGCAAGCCTGAAAGTAATTTATGAGCAGTACTAGGGCAGCAAGGACCAGCAATGAACTTTTGACCACAATCAAATTGTTCTCATTTGTTTAGCAAGCATGTGGGAAGTCACGTAGGTGAGCGCACAACACATAGCACAGACCCTTTCTCAGTGCTACTCAACTTTTCCCGTCCTAAACCTTTTGTTTTCCCGTCTCAAGCCTTATTGTGGCCTCCCACAATTATCCCTTGAACAATGTCTGTTCTGGACCAAGCTATTGAGGTTTATTTTTATTTCAATGACTACATTTTCAATTTCTTTTTTTTTAAGATTTTTATTTATTTATTTGAGAGACAGTGAGAGAGAGCATGAGAGGCGAGAAGGTCAGAGGGAGAAGCAGACTCCCCATGGAGCTGGGAGCCTGATGTGGGACTCGATCCCGGGACTCCGGGACCGTGACCCGAGCCAAAGGTGGTTGCTTAACCAACTGAGCCACCCAGGTGCCCACATTTTCAATTTCTATAACTTCTTTGACTTCCTTTTCCCACGTTGCCTGGTCTTGTTTTTTTATAGATTGCTTTCTAGTATCTTCAGTTTTTGTCTGGATAATTATTTTGAATATCCATTTGATCATTTTTTACTATAATTCTCAAAAGTCTAATTACCATATGTATTGCTTTTATTGACTCTCACATTGTTTTCTTCCCATAATATGGAAATTTGTATATTATACCTATACTTTCTCATGGAAGATTTATCCTCCAGTCAGGTACCTATGCGCTATATACACACACATATACACATGTATAGTATATATGCATATATACACATACATATGTAAATTAAATATATATATATATATATATGAAGTGGAAATTCACACCTTAAACTTATATGATGGCAGGACTTTGTGGATTTTTAGGAGGAGACTTCTATTATTATTTCTATCAAATTTTCATTTGTTGGGAATTTAGTAGTCTTTTGGTTGTGAATGTAAGAACCCAAGTTAGCTTACACAGAAGAGTGGGGTATAGTAAAAGATTGCAGTGTTGTTTCATTGAAAACCAGACAGATGAGTTATGGAAAGCACAATCAGATACTAGCAGATAGATTATACCCAGCCCATCTTTCTACTTCCCTCCCTCCTTCCCTCCTTTTCTACCTCTCTTCCATCCTCCCTCTCTCCATCCCTCCCTCTTTGCAAATTGTTGGAAAAGGGCATATGGTATCAATTCATATGATCTGGAAACTATCATATTATGAAAAATGGAATCTAGAGGACTTCCTTTTTGGATAGATAGAAAATTAAGGAAGGGATAATTATAGTTTTGAGAGACTTTGAACTATTTTTGGTGTCATTTAAGCTAACAGGATTCAAATAATTGCTAAGCTTATTTAGAAAGTCATATGGTAACTGATGTTGTCAGCACATAAACAGACCTATACAGTGAACATGGAAGTTGGAGCAGAAACATCATGAAAAATTTAGATGATGAAACCTAAGAGAAGAAAAGAAATATGAAATGTAGAGAAGCATGAAGAATTTACAATCATAAAGTCTAGGTATTATAAATGAATGATATAATTTAATCCTACAAGTAGTTGTAAGGGAGACGTAGTCAATGCTTTATTGGTTTAGAAAATGAAGACCTTGATGGTTAGGTTGAGCCAACATCATGCAGTTCATAGAAAGTAGAAGTGGCATTTGAATCCAACTCTGACTCCAAAGGTTATCCTAAGAGTATACCGGTTTATTGCAAAGCTGTATCATGAGGGGAGAACACAGAATCATGGGCCTCACATAGGCTTGAAGAAGCCAACTTCTTCTCTCAGGAAATTTTGACAAGGAGTCACAAAGTAGGTTTAGAATGAAATAAAGAATTTAAATGTCTTCAATGAATGAAACAAGTTTATTTTAAATAACCCACTTCTGTTGTTAAATCCATCTCTTAATCTTGGTTTCAATCCCTCATCTACCATGATGAATTTTTATTCTTCATGTAGTCTCTTCTCCTGAATGCACATCTAGTAAAACTTTAATTTCTTATGTCCCTCTCTGCCCTGCCCCAAGTAAGCTCACCATATGTTCCCAGATAGGTATAAAATCTCAATTAAGAGCCCAGGCTCTGGAGTTAAACTGCCTGATATGAATCCTGACTCCACCACTTAAAAGCTGTGTGACCTCAGGCAAGTTATGAAATCTGTGTCTAAACTACTTAGCTAAAAACAAAAGGGAAAATAATAACAGTGAATACCTCCACATGGCACATAGTAAGCACTTCCAAAATGTTAACTTTTTAAAATGTAAATTTAATTAGCAACATATAGTACATCATTAGTTTTTGATATAATGTTCAATGATTCATTAGTTGCATATAACACCAAGTGCTCATCACATCTTGTGCCCTCCTTAAATGTGAACTTTAGTAATATTCTTGATTATGGGAGGGACAATACACATAGGCAGAGTGATATACAGAATATTTATGTTTGGCTTACATGAAAGCCAGTTAGAACAGATACTGGCCCTAGCATTGGAGCAGGATCTGGAGGCATTTAGCTTTTTTATTGCTATATAGTGGGGAGGTCCCATGGTCCTGGAAAAAGGCAAAATTAGCTGGGATGGTGAGAAGGTATTCAAGAGATAAAGTACTAGGGCTATTTTCCAGTAATGCCTGGGTGTTCTTTTTTAATTTTCCTTCCTTCCTTCCTTCCCTCCCTCCCCCACCCCTCCCTCTTTTCCTTTCCTTTTCTTTCCCCCTTTCTGTTTTTCTCTTTCTCTCTCCTTCCTTTCATTCTTTCTCTCTTTATTTCTCTCTCTCTCTTTCTCTTTCTCTCTTCCTTTATTTCCTTTCTTAAGTAGGCTCCACACCCAGCAGATATTTGCAGATAAATGAGGGTGAAAGAATGTTAGAATTCACCGAGGAAACAAAATACCAAGTATTTTGGATGGAGCACATTTAATGTGGAGTTTGGATAAAATAATGATGAAAGGCAAGTAACATAATGATGGACGAGAGCAAAAAGAGTATGTGGACAACATCCAAAAATTAATAATGGTTGGTAGCAGCTATCATTCCTAGACAAGGAAAAGAGATGGTATTATCAGATTATAGGAAATTAGAGGAGGCGCCCTGCAGGGCTCAAGTTTCTATTTCTTTGGGGAAGCTCTGCTCACCAGGGCTCAAGCTTGGACTTCTTTGGGGACATTCTGCTCAGCTACTGTTAGATCACTGTGGAACTGTCATAACCTGGCGGGAGCTCAGACAACCAAGGGTACCTATGGCTGGATACTTGGGCAGCCTAAGGAGCGTGTAACTCAAAGAATAAGTAAGGGAGGCAAAACTGTTATTCCCACTACGTAAAAGGAACAGGTTCATGTTTATATCCAAACCTGAGTGGGTGTGGTGAAGCTAATGCTGTAAGTGAAAGAAGAAAGTACAGGCTAGAGCCAACAATTTGCAGCTGTTGGAATAATGCTGATGGAAAGTAAGTAAAATGCTATTTAAAGGCCCTTCCCTCTGCATACTTTTCAGTTTCTTTTTATTGCTCCTCAAGGCATAATGTAATCCAGCAGACAAGAGAGTCTGGAATATGTACTTTGCATAGTCTCCACACCAGCATCACAGAAAAATTTATGGGATTAAGGACTTAGAGCTGAGAACTGTGTAGGTTTATGGTATTGTACAGAGTGTAGTGTGCATAGTTCCGAATGCAGAGTTTGTAGCTATGTAGGTTATTTGCCTTCACAGAGATTAAGTGAAAAGCACCATCTCTGGGAACCAGGTTTCTCACTGTTGGGAATGTGAGTTGACAGATAAGCACGGGAAAGTGACCAGAATATTGCAGGTAGCATGGGTTAGAGTTGGAGATACCACTATGAATTCATTTTATCTTAATATCGACACACACAAAAGTATGGTCACATAGAGAAGTGCATGTGCCCATGTGTGAGTGTATATAATGTGTGTGTATACATGTGTGGGGATTAGTATACACATATATATTTCCTTCCTTTGTGAGCTACAGAGATTAGAATCAGTGGTATTTAGTAGCAGTGAACACACTTGAAACCAGATATTGTGTTCTAATGACATTTACCAGTAAAAGAAACCAGGAGTTCTAGAGAAACTGGCTGATTCTCGGACTAGGGCAGGAAATATGTAAGATGAGCCTGTAGCATCTTACTGTGTCATAAAGAAGAAACTGCAAACTGCATTGAAGAACAGCAATCTTCAAACTTGTCATGGTCATTAAAACAAAGAAGGTCTGAGAAACGTCAAAGTCAAGAGGAACATAAGGAGACAAGATGACCAAGGAAATTTTAGTATATTGACTGGTTAAGACTTTGAAGCAGAAAGAGGGCACCAGATAATAGCTAAGGAAATATAACTATAAAGTATAGACTTTAGTTAATAATAATGTTTCAGTATTGGTTAATTAATTGTAACAAATGAACCAACCATACTACTGCTCACAATAGAAGAAACAGGGTTTGGGGTATGTGGGAGATCAAGGAGTATATTATAAAGCGCGATATCCCCAACATTGAGAAGTTCAGTGGTTGAGCAGCATTGGTTGTAGGAAATACTGTTGACAATCAGGTTCTCTAGTGTCATTAAAATTGTAGCTTTCCAGAAGAGGAACCTGGGATAGACCTCAACATTAGAGACAAAGTAGGTAATATTAACATCATTGGCAGTAAACCAAATTGCCCCAAGGAGATACCAATTGGGTGTTCTTGGGGACTAGGTAAATTAGAAGTGGATAAGCAAGTGGCTGATGCCACCTACTGCAAAGGAAAAATATCATTGTTCATTGTTTACATGTGAGCCATTTCTCAGACAGAGAGCCCATCAGTTGAAGCACCAGCCATGTTCTCCTGAAGAATCCCACAATGACCCAGAGATACATAGTGGTGGTTCCCTGAGTTATTGACCCCCCAATACTACTGCCATTTCTCAGAGTAACTACACTTTGAAGAAATTTCCAAAACTTTTGAAAGCTATTGGATACACCAAGCTTATACTGATATTGGGAGTTTAAAAATGTCAGCAAAGAGCCTCTATTGAATTGGGGCTTATGGAGAACAGTTGACAGCTCAGATACTGCTCACTATAAGGAATCCAGGGTTAACCTGTGTAGTTATTTTAGAATTTCTGAGTATCTGATAAGAATGTACTAACATCTGGATGAACCATCATACTGTTTCCATGTGAAGAAAAGCCAAATACCCCTAAAACTATACTACCAAGTCCATGATAATAAATCAGAAACTATACTGCTTGTGAGATGCACAAATGGCAGAGTTTAGTGTCACCCTCAAAGATCAATGAATATAGTCGTGACCCTCATTATATATCTAATGATATCTGTATATTTAATATACAGTTGAATTAGGTGCAGCAACCCCAGAGGACTCCCTTACATAAAGCACAGAGCCTATTGAGGGATAGTGATGTGCTGGGTGTCAGTAGTGGTGAGTGCACAGGGGAAAATATACTTGTCAATGCCCGCCCCCCCAAAACAAAACCCTGCAACAAGAAAGAAAATATACCTGTTGCCATCTTCAAATACTGCAGTCAGTACCTTGGTGCCACTGGTTTATCTCATGCATAAGATTGAAATTTGGAAAGTGTCTGAAAGAGAAATGCAAAAACCAGGTAGACCCAACATAGATCCTAGTTTGAGCCGGAGACTCTCTGCTGGGACGTAACTACTAGCCTCGATTAGCCCCGGGCACAATAGGGGAACTTCAACAATTTTGAGGAAGGCCCTTGAATGTCTAGTGCCTCTTGAAGAGCAGAGCCTGGATCTAAGGGAGTTATTGGTCTTCATTCTGAGCTCCAAGAGGACAGAAATGGGTCTCTTTTCCTCATGGTTTTCCCAGTACCAAACACTTAATACATTACTGAAGGATGAGTAAATTGGAACTTGATTGCCCAAAACATGAAAGATTAGTTGATCCATGGCAAAATTTTAACTGGAGAGTCTAGTTCCTTAAACAGAAAGTATATATCATAATATCTTTCTCATAAGTGTTTTTTAAAAGATTTTATTTATTTATTTATTTGAGACACAGAGAGAGAAGCACAGGCTGTGGGGGTGGGCAGATGGAGAGGGAAAAGCAGACTCCCCGCTGAGCAGGGAGCCCAACACAGGGCCCTATTTGAGGATGCTGAGATCATGACCTGAGCTGAAGGCAGCCACTTAACTGACTTATAAGGTGCCGCTCTTGTAAGATTTTTAAAAACATTATATAAATGGTTTGGAAGAGTTTCTGACATAGAGATATACTTAATGCATATTTGTTGAACAGATGAATGAATAATTGGTTAACCCATGTATGAAAGAAAAGTTTTTTCATTTTTGTTTATAGAGTTTTAATTCATCATTTAATTAATGATTTCTGATTCTGTCATGACTTAAAAACTTAATTTCAGAAATGATGAGTCTGTCCCTGATTTACCCTGACTGGTAATCAGGAGAATATATAATTTTTTTCCCTTTTTTCCTTTTCTTTTTTTTTTTTTTTTAAAATTTCATATTTATCTTAGTGTCAGCATGCCGTAGGTGCTTACTAAATTGTAGTAGAACTCAACTGAATTTATGGAAGTAAAACTAATTGATTGTATAGGTAATGCTCTTGCCTTAGAGCTTGCCAGTGTCTGTATAGGAGTTCTTAGGTTTTTCTTATCTTCCCTAAGTGTATAAAGGCCTTGAAGTTTCTTTTTCTTTTTCTTTTTTTTTTCAAAGATTTTATTTATTTATTTGACAGACAGAGAGCGAGAGCGAGAGAGAGAAAGAGCACAGGCAGGGAAAGCAGCAGAGGGAGAGGGAAGAGCAGGCTCCCTAGTGAGCAGGGAGCCTGACTCTGGGCTTGGTCCCAGGACCCCAGGATCATGACCTGAGCTGAAGGCAAATGCTTAACCAGCGGGCTTGAGGTTTCTGAGAAAAATCTGGGTTTAGCTTCAGTTTTAGAGACTTCCCACTAAAAGGCCTAAAAAGTGAATTTAGAGGGGTTAATTTTCTTATGGTTATTTCCAATTTTTCATTTATTTAAATTTTAAAATAGCACTTTCAAAGGCTCAAAAGATTACAGAAAGCGTAACTTAAATATTTTGAATCATGTAGAAAAATGCTAGCTTTTCTTTTATTCCTAAGTTATATGCATTGTATAACAAGCAGAAATGTATTGGATATTTAATTCATCTGTAGGATTCTCTAATTCATATTAATAAAAATATGCTGAGATTTATTCATGTTGTAGCTTTTCTTGGAAAATCTTTGAGTGCTAAGATTATTCTTTCATACATATACAAAACCCTCAGACTCTGGCATATTTTATCTTAACAGCTACCATTCAAGAAAAATATATAATTCCTTGACAGCTAAAAGCTAGAAATATCTCTGCAGAGGTTTAGTATATTCTGGAGGATAATAAAAGAAAATCTAAATAATTTTATTTGATTGTATGGTTAAAATACTCCAAATACATACTTTTTTTTGCATTTAAAATGTCATTAGTATGTGAAGCACATAAATGATTATCTTAAAACGTTGGCCACATTTATCACCTTATAGATGACTGTATTAGGATGACAGCTGTCAGTATCGTCTTCTGACATAAAATTAGGAGTCTGGTAATTTCCACTGTATTCTTAGTTATCCAAGAAGGTATTGTCATCTTCAATAATAATAGAAACTGGTCCTCACCAGAGGATGTCATGATTTTCTTTTTAAAGTATCACCAAGACTCAATCTGAATATTAACACCAAGCTGAGAGTCTACATTTTTCCTTCCCTAAGAAAAATGGAAAAATAGATGAATTACAACATGAAGAATGCTCAGCTGGACGACAGCCTATACATTCTTTGATTGCTGATGACTAATAGGTACAGTGTTTCTCCATCTACTAATTTAAAAACACCATTTGAATAACAAAGCTTTTAAGAAGCTAAGTTATTTGCATTGTATAACAAGCAGAAATATACTGGATATTTAATTTATCTGTAGGACTCTCTATTTCATATTAATAAAAAATTGCTGAGATTTATACATTTATCTAGATAAGATGCTTTCCTTACATAGAAATCCTGAACCAAAGGCAGTGGCCCCTAGTTTTTGATGGTTGTAATAACCATTGATTTTCAGTTTCATTAATCTGGAATGGTGAGCCCTTTTTGGCAAATGGGATTTGTTTCTATGGAGTCTCACCAACAAACCTGTGAAAAATATCAATGTGCCATGCACTGAATTATCTGGAAAGGTAGAATATGTTCCAAGAGTCAGGAAGAGTGTGCTTTAGCTGTTTGCTTTTCTTGTTGTGAATTCCAATGCTGAAAGCCTCCACATTCAAAATGCTTTCAACTGCCAATTGTTGCACACTGAATGCTTCTTATTTCTTGAAATTGAAACTGGTTATAATATCGCTAATTGAACTTTTAGTTTATTTGTGCTCTTTTGAGGTATTTTGATGTTGTGAGCATGCAGTATACATTGTTAATGAAGAATGCAAAGCAGTGATCTCACAGACCTTGCTTGTTGAGTTTCATTGCTATTAAATGCCGTAGGTGTAGTGGGGGCAGTGGTTTACAAAAGGGAAGAAAACTCGTTGATGTCATTCTTCTGGAATAATTCTATCAACTCAACCAAATGCATAATACACACATCGAGGTATACCTAACATTAAAGGTATGTAGGTATACACAAAAAGTAATAAAGTCTACATGAACAGTAGAAAACTTAGTATCTATTTAAAACACATTAGTAGATGACAAGGCAATTCTGAGCAGGTATTGGTATGCTACATGACTTACAGATTTCATGATCATATTATTTTTAGGAAATTTTCACCATTATTTTGGGCCCTTCGTCACTCAGATAAGCGGAAAAGTACAGCTGT
This sequence comes from Mustela nivalis, assembly GCF_964662115.1. NCBI lineage: Eukaryota > Metazoa > Chordata > Mammalia > Carnivora > Mustelidae > Mustela > Mustela nivalis. The sequence continues at coordinate 36,207,681 of NC_139026.1, forward strand.
AGTGACCTAGTGGTCTGTAGACGTTTAATTTGGAAGAATTTTAAAATTAAAATTGTATTTATACATCTAATATTGGCATGTGTGTTGAGAATTAGGTGGTCTCCTAACTTTCGTAACTCTTCAGTTATATCTGCACATATTTGCTGTCCTTTGGTGCCAGCTCTCCTCCAGCCCCAAGCCTCAGTCCCTTCCTTAGCAGAAGATATTTACGAAGCATTAGGGTAGTGGCTTGGCATCTCACTACTTTTGCAGTTATTCATGCTCTAATGTTTGTTCCAGACTTAGTACCTGAGCTCTTGTCTGGAGTCCCTCTCTGTGAAGTGGGTCCCTGTGGCAGTATTTGCCTCAATTCCATTCATATTGAATTTAATGCAGATCTCCTACTATATTTTCTGGACATGTTATGTTTTGCACCTTTTGGTCCCTGTATTAGTGCTGCCATCACAAAGCCCCACAGACTGGGTGACTTAAACAACAGAATTAATTTTCTCACAGTTCTGGAGGGTTTAGGAAGTTTAGGATCAAAGTGTGGGCATGGTTGGTTTCATCTGAGGCCTCCTCCTTGGCTCGCAGATGGTTCTTTGTGTTTCCACATGGTCTTTCCTCTGTACACATCTATGTGTTAATCTTCTTTTCTATTGGATTAGAGCACACCCTGATGAGCCCACTGAATTACAGTTTAATTGCCTCTTTAAGGCCCTCATCTATAGTCACATTTCACACTGCAGGTTAGGACTTCAATTTGGCAGAGGAACAGATTCAGCCTATCAAAGTTTCTTCTCATTAAACAGCAACAACAATTATTAATATTTTTATGGCTAGCATTTGTTGAGTGCTTATTATATGCCTACCACTATTCTAGTTTCTTCACATGTACCACGCCATAAAGACTAGAGCTCTGACCCAACACCTCAGATCTTTGACCTGCGACATGAGTCTTGCTCCTACTGTCAGATTCTCTGACATTAGCGGGTTGATACCTGACTTTGCAGAGACAGGGCTGACTACTAGTTATGAGTGTGGACTCTAGAGATGGGCAACATGGATTTTTTGTTCTAGTTCTGCCCTATTGGCTCTTTGACCTTGGGCACATTACTAACATCACTGTACTTCAGCTTTCTTATCTGCACAAATGGGGAAATAAAGCTAACTACAGGATTGTGGGTGATGAATATATGAGTGTACTACAGGTAAGGCCCTTGGGTTTTGCTGCGTGTGTGACTGGCTCAGTGAAACACTGAAATAATGCACTCTGCAATAATGCGATTTTGGATCGAATGTAATTCTCAGCCAGCCCCCATCCTCTGCAGCAGCCTTATGCCAGTTATTTCTTTAACTTCATAAAGTGTAACTTCACATTGTACAGGTCATTTTTTTGGATCTCACATATGGTGTCATGATGGAGTTTCACTATACTTGCTGTCTTTTGACTCTTATTACTATTTCATTTTTTCCTGCCACTGGGATTCCTGCTTCTGTTCCATACTTGCCTTTGGTAACCTCTCTTGTTACCTTTGATGTCGGTATTATCTGCCTGAATTAGGTGTTAACCTAACCCGCTATTTGAATACTATGCCGGCCTTACTGTGCTTCTGACTACTGCCTGTAGTGAATACGTCTCATTTCTCAGCTGGCTTGGTCATCTGGTTCCTATATCCCCTGCCTACAATAAAACTTGAGTCCTTAAGATTCATCATCTGTTGCAAAACATTTTGCTATCTATGTACAAACCCAAATAACCAGTAAATGACCATGTTTATTGGAGTGATAATGGCTGTAGTGTCTCTGAATGTGTCATTCAATAGTTAGCTGTCAAAAAAATTCCGTTGCCTTATTCAAGAAGTTGTGTGCATGGTGGCAGGACATTTGGGAACTGCTATAGTACAAGAGTTAAGAGTACCACCTTTGGAGTCATACTGATGGATCTGAATAGCAGCTCCACCTCTCAGTAGCTGGATGATTTTGGCCTTCATTTCCTCATCTGTAAGACTGGGATATTCGGACCTGTGGGGATGATACAGTAACATAATTTACTGAAGAATTGCATGTCCCAGTGCTCTACAAACATTATCGTATTTGATGCTCACAACAATTCTCTATATTAGGTGTATCATGTCTCGTGTCATAATTCAACCAGAGTAGACCCTGCCATTCTTTCTATACTTTCTTGCCATTTTCTTTTAAAATATCTTCTCTATTATTTGGATGCTCGGATATATATGAGCTTCCTGGACAGGGTAAGTATATTATGTTCTGTGCCATGCTAAAACCAGCTCTTACTCCTGGTAATTAAAAAATATATATATGTTTTGAGTTAGTAAATTGATAACTTTCCTGAAAGTGATTTTATCATGAATCTGTCATGGCAATTAGAAATGATTTTATTTTTCACTTTTTCTAACAGAACAGTCAAATTGGGAAAGTTATAGAAATCCCCTTAAACAAGAAACATGATAGCAAAAGACACTAGCTGCAAGAGAACATTGTTTCCAATAGGTCCTATTTGGACTATCTTTCTTTTCTGCAAAAACGTTATAAGGCTTAAAAAAAAAAAGGTCATTAATGAATTGACACATTCTACATTCAATTTTAAATTATTATTTTAAATGACTTAGTGGAAATCCCCTTTAAGAAAAGCAACCATAGTGGAAATGCCACACAGTAAAAAAAAGGCAGATAGCATCAGAGCTATGATTAGAACCTTGGTCCATCCTACAACCTTAAAAATGTATAATATTGATAGATCTTGAGAAGAATGGCCCTTAAAGCTTCGTGTATGTTGTTCAAATTTGTTCTAGTATAGCGAAGATGTTAGACTTGCCTCATTTAAGTTTACTGCCTCTGATGTAATTAAGTTCATCTGCGATTTATATATTTGAAGTATAGTCACTCTTAGGTCATTTCTGCTTGTAACTGCTTCATTGAAACACTCCCAATTATGGCAATGCAGCCATTCAGTTTGTTCTTGGTTGCATTCATTGAATACATGAGTGAATTATGTTATGTAAACAAAATTTCATTTAGAATTCACTGGAATGGAACCTAAGCTGAAACACAAGGGAACCTGCCATGACACATGCGACCTGGAAGCCTTATCTTTCCCGCTTGAGAAGATGATTGTAGGGGTAATTGTAGGGATGACCGCATTTCCTATTACTCCTTCTTTTCTTTTCTCAGTATCACCCCATTTCAGTATATCAGACATTCCTGAAAATATGGGTTTATACTATATCATTGAAAATAGCTTTGAATTGAATATTAAGTACGCTCTCTTCTAAAACATTCCCTTTAGTCACATGAAAGTTCTCCTCTGGTTACTTTGCTGTATTGTCTCTCTCTTTCCTACTTTCCCCTGTGCACTGTTCCCCAGTACCCCAACCCCCTGTCTCAGTCTTTTCCTCTTTCCCCAGCTTCTTTTTATCTTCCTCCTCTCCTTGTCCTCTCTCTTCTCTCTCCCTCCCTTCTCTGCATTCTTCTCTGCTCTCTTGCACTGAAATTTTCAGTGATTTATTATGAAGTACCATTTAGCTATGTTTTATATCTACTTCATTATTGTATAACCTAGATTCAGCTTCCTCCCTAAAAAGGCTACATCCCTCTAGCAAATTTGGAAACAGGGAGTTTTGCCTCACATCTGCTGCTGAATCAGTTTTATACTGCAGCTGCTAATCTTACTGCCTAGCTCTCTTCCTCCAAGTGATGTTTCAGGTAGATACTGTCCCATACAAAGATGTTCCCCTTTTTACAAGCAACTAGGGTATCCGTGTTGCAATAATAATATATTTTTCTTGGTAGACTTAAAAAAATCTTGTTCTACTTTCTCCTTTCATGTGTCACTACTTGACCTTGATATTATCTAGTCCAGTGTTTGCTCCTCTGTATACTGAATCAGGATATTTCTAGTTCTTATTCTATTTCCACATCATTGTAGCAGGTGGTATTTAATATGCATTTATGTTTCTTGTTAGAGGAAAACACAGATGATTTATTATATGCTTCTGGTCTCTTCATTTTTCCTCCTAACCTTTAGCTTTGGAAAATAGCATCAGTATTTAGAAATTATGAAACAAAAACTTAAGCACAAAAAGGAAATGGGTCCTGGCTAATAACTAGTAACTTTTTTTTTTTTTAAAGATTTTATTTATTTATTTGACAGAGAGAAATCACAAGTAGACGGAGAGGCAGGTAGAGAGAGAGGAAGGGAAGCAGGCTCCCTGCTGAGCAGAGAGCCCGATGCGGGACTCGATCCCAGGACCCTGAGATCATGACCTGAGCCGAAGGCAGCGGCTTAACCCACTGAGCCACCCAGGCGCCCTAACTAGTAACTTCTTACTTCTATTATAGAATTATAATAACTTCTCTAACATCTGAAATGGCATGACTCTGAGAACTAAAACAACTTTAAGGTTATAACCTGTAGACATATCAAACTTATATCCAGAAATCAACTCATCATTTCCCACTACAAGTTGTTTTTCCTCCTTGGTTTCTATAGGACCACTATACGTGTCCTCTTGGCCAGTCATTACACATGGGATCATCCTTGACATTGCTCTCTCCTTCACTTCTTAAATTTAAATCTTCTCCAGTGTGTCTGTTTGTTCTAACTGTTAAATATCTCTTGAATCTCTTGAATCTTTTGCCAGTTGGTCCATACTGATAGCACCTTATACCAACCTGCTAAGTACTGTCTCCTTCTTTTTTTTTTTTTTTTTAAGATTTTATTTATTTATCTGACAAACAGAGATCACAAGTAGACAGAGAGGCAGTCAGAGGGAGGAGGAAGCAGGCTCCCTGCTGAACAGAGAGCCCAATGCAGGGCTCGATCACAGGATCCTGGGATCGTGACCTGAGCTGAAGGCAGAGGCTTGAACCCACTGAGCCACCCAGGCGCCCCTACTGTCTCCATTTCTAATCTTTTTTTTTAAATTAATTTATTTATTTTCAGAAAAACAGTATTCATTATTTTTTCACCACACCCAGTGCTCCATGCAATCCGTGCCCTCTATAATACCCACCACCTGGTACCCCAATCTCCCACCTCCTCCCCCGCCACTTCAAACCCCTCAGATTGTTTTTCAGAGTCCATAGTCTCTCATGATTCACCTCCCCTTCCAATTTACCCCAACTCCCTTCTCCATTTCTAATCTTGATTCTGTTTACTCTTTTCTTCACATTTCAGGAAGAGTAGTATTTCTGTTGTAACTGTCTGAGCGGGTTCTTCCTTTGCTCAACTCAGTGACTCTTAGTTGCTTTTTGATATAATCTAAAGTTACCTGATAAATACAACGGGCCAACTGTCTGTGCATTCAATTTTCCTTTTTCCATTACAAAGTATCCCTGGTTTCTAACGGCTTACTGTGGTGTCAGAGATATGGATTCCAACTACATTCTAAGGATTTAGCAGGAGATGTGGATGAGACCAAGCAGTCCTTTCCTGTACCTAGGCTTTCATGTGACCTAAATTGACCAACTGAAGTGAATCTGAGGATATTTCTGGAAATAGGACTCACCATCCTTTCTTGTTTCTATTCTGGATGTGAAAAAGGAAGTGAATAGGTCTAGGAGGTGCTGATAGACAATTTGAGACAATCAGTGCAAGCTGGAGTGCCAAGGATGAAATCTTGGTGAGGGATCGGGCCTGGGAAATGAAAAGAATAAACAGGGTCTTAATCTGTTTGTACAGTCATCTCAGGACTTAGATGGACTTTCTTGTTACTTGGTACTGAAAACATCTGCTAAAAACATCTTAACTTATACCTCTCTCGCCTCAATTTAATCTCTATGATGGAATTGTATAAAAGTTGTTTTGGGTCATTCTTTCTCTTATCTCTGGGTCATTGCATATATGATTTCTCCATGTTGAGTAGTTTACTCTCTTTTCTGTTCACCTCTCAAAAACTTGGCTAATTTCCAAGTATCTTTTAGATCTGAATTTGATTTTAGAAAGCCTTCCTCCACTTTTAGAGTTGGTACCACCGTTGTGTTTTCCTTTCTTACAGTATTCATGATATTGGTTCCTATAACTGTCTATTTGTCTGTACCTTCAGTAAACGATAAGCTTTGCCATGATGAGGACCATGTCCACACTGTTAATTACTCCATTTTTGGCACCCAGTTCAGTGCATGGCACATGATAACAGTTGGTTCGTTCATTCATTCATTCATTCATTCATTCATTCAGTAAACATTTAAAAATTACCTCATATGAACCTGGGACACTGCTAAGATCTGGATATGAAATAGAGTGTATTACAGAGAGAGTCCTCTTGTGGAGTTCATATTTTAAAGGGTAGGTAGGGACAGTATGCCACTAAAACAATACATATATAATAGGTTAGATGGTGGTAACTGCTATGAATGAGAAACTTAATTTTTCTGGTCTTTTAAACAGTTCCTAGCAATTTTTTATAAAGAATGATTTACTTTTCAAAATAAATGACTAGCAGTTGAAAGATCATTGTTTAATTGTCACCTATAAACACTTAAACCTCCCCCAACTCTACATTTTTTAGTGCAATAATTTTGCCAAGTAATCTTTCTAAGAATCTGTTAAACAACTTCTTAGCCTTTTATTCACTGTGTTTGAATAGTTCAGGTTATTATTAAAGTATAGGTTATGATAACTTAAAATAATAAAACCTAGAGAAAATTTATAATATTTAAATTTCTCAATTATACCTTTGAGCAAGTTGTCAGTTTAAAATTGTCTTTAAAGTGATTTCTTAGAGTCAATTATTTGTTTTCTTTCCAGAATCATGAATTATAAATTATAGTATAGAAGAACCTATAAGATAAATTTTAATAACAGGGAGTTCATGACATCTTTGAAGTGGCTTTAAATTACCTTAATTTCAGCTTTTGAGACCTGATACTTTTTTGTGAAACTGGATACAAATACTATAATAAAGGAAAGATATTTTTGTTATTATTTTTATGACTACTAACTGATCTTTTAAAAAAGATACCAAAAACTTACATTTTTTGTTTAAATTACAGTTATTTAGAAATACAACTTTCTAACCTGGCAGTAACATTTTGCTTCTCCTGCATGTATTTCTTTTAAAATTTATGTATAGATTTATGGGTTTTTAGTTTTCTTTAGAAGTTCCACTTTTCCTTATAATATTAACAAAAAAAATCTAACCTATAATATTTTTGTCATTTTACTTAAAAAGTGGTAGAAAAATTATACTTAATCAGTACTTAATGATTATTAATAATTAATGAGTGAGCCACCCAGGCATCCCTAGAATATATTTTTGAAAGAGTTCTATATATATAAAATTTATGAGAGAAAAATAATCCCTAAGACATAGTATGAGAGTATTAGCTGAATTGCACATCATCTGAAATGCAAGTATATAGGTGAAGTAATTATAAATTACTGAAAATATATGTATTTATGTCAATTTTGATTATCTTATATACTAATTTGATTTAGTAGTGTGTGTGTGTGTGTATCATTTTTGACTGCTTGAAGTTAGCTGAGGCATCACCAATGTGCATTTCTATGAATGGTTTGCTTCAATTATTACCAAGATAGATCTGCTATTGTTCCTTTCAACTGAATGCGTTGTTGGTGGCATGTTTCTACTTTAGTCCTGTTACTTTACTAATGTCATTTCTAAAAACAGTCATACTTACTGTCAAAGTTTAGTAACTTGTGTTTCTAGCTAATTAAGTAAGTGAACAACTGAGTAATTCTACATGCAACTTCTTGACTTCTCTTAAGGAAACGAAGAGTCAAGTGAAAACCCTGGGGATATAGGTTCAGCTGGCCCTCAGTGCTCACTTCTGTAATTTTTGATGAGTCATGATTAGACTTCAGTATCTTTATATATCATATAAATGGCTAAAAATATTTTGGCAATTATTTTGAGCTCCATGACATAAAAGACCAGGAATCTACACATAATGAGTTGAGACAGGAGCCGGAGCAGCTGGCTTCTCAAGGTTTCTAACATGGGATTCAGGGCAATGTTCATACTTGTGGTCATTCAAAGAATGGGAAAGGGTGATAAAAAGAAAACTATATAGAGGTAGGATTGTGTTGGTTACATATTTGTTAGATTCTTAGTATATAAATGAGGAACCAATAAATAATTAAATTTATGAATGAATTAATGAAGCTAAGAGAAGCGATTGTGTGCCAGTCACTTGAGTTATGAGGAGGCGTCTGAATTTTATCCTGACAGAATTGGGGAACTTATCGTAGAAAGATTATCTGATGGCAAAAGGATTGAACTGGTGGCAATAAGACTAACTAGATGTCGATCCAGGCAAAAGATGTAGTTTGTTAATAAGTATGGTTAGAATGGAATGTGATTCTGAACAAATTAATTAGAAAGGCATTTGGCTACAACTAATAGAAAACCCAGCTTACAGTGACAAATGTCTAGTTTATTTTTTAAACAAACAGGTGCCTGGAAGTAGATGGTGGCTAATTTTGGTTCAGGCGCTCAGTGATGGAAAGACCAATTTTTTGTGATTCTTTGGGAAATCTCATATTGTTCCCACCTGAATAGAAAAATTTTAAAGAAAAATGAGCAGGACAATGGGTGAAAGGAAGAAGGTTGTACTAGGTACATGTGTTCTGTTTCATCATGAAGAGAAAATGTTTTCCAGTAACTTCTTCAGCAGACTCTTCTAAGTCTTTTAATCCAGACACAGATCTCATGGCCATCCTGGGTTCAAGAGAGATTGGGAAATCAGGAGAAAACATCATTATGATTAAGTATCATGATCCATCACTGGGGTGCTATATAGTAGCTTCCCTAAAAAATCATGATTCTGTTAACAAAGTGAAGGGGATAATAGACACTAGCAAGATAATTAACAGTATCGTCCACAGTTAACTATTTTGACTCCAGTGGCACATGAAATAGGAGGTTGTGGCTCCCTGTGCTTGGAAGTAAATATGCACTTTGTGGGCTGATTCATGGTCATGATTGTTTATGATAGTCCTAATTAGTGAATATGTAACCAAAAGGAATGGGCAAATTCAATTAAAAATAAAATTTCTCAAGCAATTTAATTTTCCTTATCTTCTACTTTTGTTTGAAGCATCCACACGCACGATCTGCACCCACCAAAGCATCTCTCTCTCTCTCTCTTTAGCCTGGCTGCTATAGAGCTTTTTGGTTCTGTGGCAATAAAATGAATGATTTTCATTTCAGTTAGAGGGAGTTGAAATTATAGATGTTAGAACGAGAACGCCAAAGGATATCATACTACTGACTTGCATTTAGATTTTTTATTTTCCAGATATTTTATGATTTTACACTTTTTTCATCAAGGCAGTGTATTTTTCTCGTAGCAGTAGTTCCTCCACAGGAGTAAAATCATGTGATTATGCAGGCTTGCACAGTGTGCTTCAGTCCTTTGGCAGAAACCGCCGAAAGGACATTAACTCCAGGGAACCTTCATCAGGCTTGAAGAGCTTTGGCATCTGGCATGTTAATCAGGGATTTTTGTAAAGTCAGTGAAAACGAAGTATCTCCTATGTATTTTTAATTTGTTTAAGAAAATTGAATACCATGGACCTTTAAATGTTACCAATTTAGCAATAGAATAACAGTAATCAAGCTCTTTGTCTATTGAACCGAAGGTATTTTTGTATTTCCCTAAGATGTATAGAGAAGACCTTGCTTCCTGCTACTGTGCAATTCATACAACTTAATTTATCTCTAAGGAAAAATTGAGTGTCTTAAGCAGTTTTGTTGTGCAGTGATTTTTTGGTTGGAAGCTACAAAACATGCACCTAAAATACATAATCAGAAAAAAGAAAAGCTAACTATCTTAGCCAGTGGAGTTAAATTTATGCCACATTTTCTACTATTATGTTTTCTATTTTCATATTTTATATTTATATATCATAAATTTTTACTGTCATGTACTATAAATGAATACTAAGATGCAAATAGCTTTGTCTTATTCCATAATGTTTTTACATGTTAAATTATAGGCTAAATGAAAATATCCCACTTGTCCAGAAAATGAACAAAACAATCGACAATGTAATTCTTAGATTCCTTGAATTTTAGATTACAGAGATGTTTTGAGAGATCAGCTTCTTAAACCTACTTATTCTGAGATAAGGAAATACAAACCCCTGCTCATTTAGTTGCCTGTTCAAGATCTCACAGCTCACTAGGGGAGGTCAGTAGTATCATCACAGGCTACTAATATTCCATGTTTTCTAATGATTCCAAATTTATTTTACTAAATATCTAGATAGAGTTATTGCTCAAACCAGGAAGTCTTTCGGCTGTAATCTGATATCAGATTGATGAAATTGGTCTATTATGCACCACAGAGCCCCTTAGGTAGTTACTCTTTGAACCTGAATTTGCAGAAGGATGGAATCTGTGAAAGGGGGAGAGATAGTTGACTGAAAATCATTAGAGTTTTATGCTATTCATTCATTAGCATAATAGACACAGATAGTATTTGTCAAGTGCCGTGTACTGTTTGAAGAACGGGCTATAATAGTATACAAGGCAGATAAAATTCTTGTTCCATAAACGTGCTTCCTCACCTATAAAATACTACACATAACACATATTAAGCACTCAATAAATGCTATTTTCCTTTCCTCTCACCGTTCTTATGATTAGATCTACATTGAAGAATATAAATTTAGTGTCTAAAATGGGCCTGAATAAATCTCCTGTCTAAGGAATCTCTATCCAGAATCTAATTCTGTTAAAGATACAGAGTAAGTAATTACTAAAAGTTAGTAAGATAGCAATATCTGGATATTTTGTCCTATAGATAGGGACATAATTGAGTCTTTACTAGGATTTTTACCATTGTATGAGTAAGACCAATAAATCCCATGGACACTAGCCCTTTGTCTATGTCTTTTGGCATTTGTCTGATGATTAGAAGCAATGATGTCAGACAAAATGTTGATGCATTAGACATTTAATAAATCTACAAATGGTTCTGATAAAAGCCTGATGAGTAAGGAAAGCAAATTCAAAAGCAGAATGAGTGTTTATTTCCATGACGTTGTTTCACTGCCTTTTTCCTGATGGAAGAGTAATCCAGTCTGCCATTGTCTACCTGACTGATTTCATTGAAACTTAATAACATCCTGAGGGACTAGAGTTAGTTACCACTTCTGAAACACTGGGTGACAGTGGTAGTAGAGAGATCAGTCTTCATGAAGGCAGTCCCAGAGCAATATGCCCGTACATAGTCTGTGCTTGTGCACCATGGCCAACCCTCTTATTTACAAGCCCACTGAGCAAGCACTAGGTTTTTGAGAAGAAGGCTCACGTATATCCACAGTGGATGAATATATGCATCTGATTATTAATGGTCTACTTCATTGTGAGAGTGTTCTGTTGAGTTTTCTTCTCTAATGCTCTGAGTCACAAGTCTAATTTTGTTTCTTATAAGCCACTGATCACCAGCCAAGTATTCTGTAGCCAGAGCCCAATAATTGCCACAACTCCTTATTCTAGGCTATCTATCTTTTCAGGCAAAGTGGACAGTAAGATACATGGCTAATATTTTGCTTGCTGAAAGGGTTTCCTTTAGTCCTTGACCTTCAGAGTCTTTTAGAATGTGGCTAAAACAGCCCATTTTTGAATCTGTGTCTCTATTACTATTAGACCATTAGAAAATTAGGCTATTCCATCTATCTGTCTAAGTCATATCGTTTTTTTTTTTTTAAAGATTTTATTCATTTATTTGACAGAGAGAAATCACAAGTAGATGGAGAGGCAGGCAGAGAGAGAGAGAGAGGGAAGCAGGCTCCCTGCCGAGCAGAGAGCCCGATGCGGGACTCGATCCCAGGACCCCGAGATCATGACCCGAGCCGAAGGCAGCGGCTTAACCACTGAGCCACCCAGGCGCCCCATATCATTTTGATTATATTTGCTCTAAGTCAGATTTTGAGAACTAATATGTACTTCCTCTCAGGATTTTTCTTTAAAAATATCATTGCCAATCCTTGCATTGTTCTTTTTCTATGTGATTTTTATATTAATTTAGGAGGACCGGTTAGTTTTATTGTATAACTCATCAGTTACTTAAGACTTATTTTAAGACTTTTAATTAAGTTGAGTATGTATGTTGCCCACCTTTGAAGGCCCTCCATAATATCAGGACCTCACTCAAGCTATTTAGCTTTGTCTTAATGATCAGATTTTCCCCAGAGACTTACCCAAATGACTATTTAAATGAATAACAGCAATAAAATATTGTGGACTTACTGTGTGCTAGTTGCCAATTAGTTAGCAGAGTTGGTGAAAAAATGCCCCCTTTTAGAAATTTATGATGTAGTAGAGGAAATTTGTTAATTCACAAATAACAATGGCACAAGCTAGTCTCTAATAAATGGTCCATAGTAAAGATGTGAATGAAGTATAAATTCAGCCTGCCCATTCTGTTTCTATCACTTTTCTAATGTTTATCCATTTTCAAAGCCCAGCTCAAAATCATCTTCTACATGAGGTCTTCTCTCATGACCATAATTCATAATGATCTCCTTTATTGCAGTATTCCATATTAACTGCATTACTAACATTTATTGAATTTCCACTTCATGTTAGATATTGCAATATGTACTTTAAAATTTTTTATTCCCCAGATTTTACATAGGAGGGTGTATTACTCTAATTCTCATTTTATTGATGGGGAAACAGATACTTGAATAATTTCCTTCCACCAAAATCATGTAATTAATAACTGATGGAATTAGAATTTGACCTAGATTTGTTTGGCTTCAACGTTCAAACCTTTTCCAACATATTTCCTCTTTACTCAGATTAACACTAATCTATATGTCATATTTTCTTAGCTTCTCTTTGAGCCATGTATATTGTTTTATTTCCTCAACGCCCATTTGACAATAAAATTCTGTCAACAAGTTGGCTGCATTTATTTGGCATCATAGACAATCCTTCTACATGTTTAACAAATTGTGTGGTTCATCTCTCCCTTAAAAAAAATCTCCCATTTTACCTTGAGAACTTCTCAGTTACATATCTTTATATTTTATCACTAGGTGAGCCTATAGAGTAGTGAGTTTATAAAGTGAATCATAGAGTTTGCAGTTTAAAATGTAGTGAGAATCACATTTTGACCAACTATCCATGACACTTAATTTTATCTAAAATATTCATCTTTTTAAATTTTTTACTTAGTCAGTGTCTGTTTACTGCCAGTGTTACTGTCTCTCTGCTATACTGGCAATACTGTGCTAAATAAGTGAGGGTCGATGAGAGCACACAGCAGAAAACCCACTCTAATTTTTAGTATTCCTGAAGAATGTGACGCCTAAACTGAGCATTAACTAAACAAACAGAGGAAGAGCATTTTTAAACAAATGGGAAAGGTACATGTAGAAGCTCGAGATTAGGAAGAACATGGAGAATTTCTGAAGCAGAGAATATTTGGGTAGGTGTTGAGACTTCAGAGTGCATGACAGGTGATGGAGAGAGGAGAGGGCTGAGCTGTATGCAGGGGAAAGCTTGTACAACATTTGGAAAGTTTGGACTGTCTTGAAGTCGGTGAACATTAGCCAGGAGACATCAAAGTAGAGTGTGATACTCGGAAGTGGGTTGTAGAAGAATTACTTTACTCTCGCTGCACTTTGGAAGTAGCATTGGGTTGGGGAAAGTGATAAGATTAGAAGAAGATTTCTCAGTTCAGTGGACAAACAGCAAGATACTGTGGTGGAACTGGCAGGACGTGGTGACTGAGTAACTGCAAGGATTCAGGAGTGTAGCCAACTAAAAACAGTGGACCAACCATGCGCAATCCGAAGCCACAGGATTTTGAAGAAAATATTAAGGAATAATAAGCACAGAAATGATTATAATCATGGGAGTTCTTTCCTGGTAAGTTGTATAGTACAAATGAAGTATTTTATAAACAGAATTTAAAAATAATTTCTAAGCACATCAAATTTTAAAGTGACCTTCAGTTGTGATCAACATTAAAGGCTCTTGGAAGATTTGTTGAAGCTACAGTTTGCTCTATTCTTGGCTATATTTACAAACAGTATTTACTTAGCTGAAGATTTTCAGGAAAACAGCAGTTTTCCATGATACACAGTGGTTTGGGCTAATTCAAACCTAATTAACTGCTTATTTTGGTACTTACATGACAATGTAGAAGGCATTGTAATATTTTAAAATGCATGTATTTCAGATGTATGTTCTTGCTGTCAAATTATATTAGTACTACTCAGAAATCCCTTTATCTTACTTATTATTCATTTCCTCATTGCTACCAAACTTTGAATCTTTCTAAACTGTTGCATTAACATCTTTTATTCCCTCAGATTTCTGTTATTACTATAGGTGAAATACACAAGATGAAAATTAAACTAGAATTAGACATAATCAAAACATGATTTCATTGTAACTCAGTATATATTCTCTAATGAATGGAAATCTTTTGTGTTGTTATGCATTAATGTCTTAAGAATGAAAGTAAATTCCACAGAAAAATTGCAAATAAATATAAAGGGAAATGAATGAACTAATTTTAATGAGAAGACGAATAATCTATGAATATTTCTATGTTGTTTAATTGGCAGTGCACTCCTGTGGTGTCAATATTACTCAGTGATTTAGTCCAAGTTACTGTTATTTGAAGTAATTCTGATTCTGGGATACAATAGAAGGCAAATACCAGTGGGAACAGTAAGACTAATTAGAATTTTTGCATCTTATTAGTGGGTTAAATTTGTTTTTGTTATTTATATCCTACCTTTGTTCAAGAGTATTTGAATATTTCATCTTATAAAACAGTTAAATATCCTTTATCTTTCTGGATCTTCCCAGTAATTCTTTTAGGAAATCATTTTTATTCTCATTATATAGAAGAAAATTGAGACTTTGTGAGGTTCAGTGACTTTTTTTGATAACACCATACTTGTAAATATCAGAGCTGGCTCTCAAACTTAGATATTCTGACTCTAAATCCTGTCCTTTTCCTATACCATTATCATCATGCTAAAAAAAAAAAAAAAAAAAAAAGAGTTGTAGTGGCTCATCTCTAATTCTACAACATCCACTGAATGCTAATTAAGTGCTGAGTGTTAATTATATACAGAACTGATCAAGGTTTCTGAGGCTAACAGCAGGATCTCTCCTTAGATATGAATAACTTCAATACTTCATAGGATATGCTACTTCATTTCCATTTTTGTTGAGTGTGTATATTCTTCAGTAAAGAATTTTCTCTTATTAATTATGTTCATGAAAGCAAAAGAAATGTCATCCACTGTGAAAAGTGTGAAGAATCAAATTCCAATCCAGATTGTTTTCATTAGATACTGGCGGTGGGATGGGAGATGATAGTCTCTACTGGTAACTAGCCTGCAAACACAGGTGTTCTTGTTTTTTGTTTGTTTTTGCTTTGGTACTAAAAAAAAGAGTCTAATGAGTCCAAAACCTATGTACAGCCATCTGCCATTGTCTGATTTTATATAGCTTTGTTCAGCTAGACAACAAACATAGTATACTTAGTTGCCATATATCACATGAACTAGTGGGATATTTCAAGTATTACACTTATTAAGTTACCTCTCTTTAAGTGAAAAGGACATAACTTTTTGAATGGTGTAAGAGCTCAACTCTGAGAATCTTTTTATAAATAAGGAAAAACAAATACATATTTCTAACTGGCTTCTTTATCGTTTGGGGAGCACCTTATTTTTCAACTAGGAATGGGGTTTACCTTTTTTGTCCTCCAAAAGTAGTCTTATAAGTAATAATTATTTTAGAACTACTTTTTTTTTAGTTAAAAATCAACATTAAAAATTCTTAATTTCTTATATTAAAAAAAATTACCCCACTATTCAAGCTTGGGTCTTGGATGAGTTTAGATAATGTTTCCAATTAGAGAAAATAATTTATTAGGAATTAATTAGGGATGAAATGATTGCCAGTAGGGCAAAAAATCCTCTCATCTTTCAGCAAGTGGATTATTAGGTTAATAGATAATAGGTAGAAATCCTCACAGGTAAATGGTCAAATACAGATTATAATGCTTTGAATGAAATTATCTTGAGGAATATGAACATGTTAATATGCATGAAATTTTTATTCATAGCATTTTTATTTTCTTAGTTAAAACTTCTGTTCATAGCCAGAGAGAGAGAAAAAATGTGATTGTTGATCTTTGGGCCTTAGTTCTTAGTTTTGCTACTTGCTGCTGAGATTCTGCTAGAACCAAATTACAGCTTTTTTTTTTAATTGAAATATACTTGACATATAATATATAGATTTAAGGTGTACAACATGTTGATTTAATACATTTATATACTGTGATATGATTGCCATTGTAGGGATGGTTAGCACCTCTGTCATGTTATATAATTACCATTTCTGTTTTTCAGTGAGATAATTAAAATCTAGATCATTAAAATCTTAGAAAGTTTGAGGATTATAACACAATATTTTCTGTATTCACTATACCAATGCATTAGATCTCCAGGATTAATATACTTGCAAGTTTGTACCCTTAAACATCTCTCCTTAAACAAATCTGCTTTAAAAATACTATAACCCTCTCTTTCTATATGATCGTGACGTCTATGAAGCATAAACAGGCTGGAAGAAACTACTGTACAAATTCTGAAATAGTGAGTGAAGGCAAGGAATTCCTTCTTTATATCTTGAGCATATTCTCTGTAGTTTATAAGAACTTTTAAAGGAATCTAGTCCTGGTGAGAACACTGTATTACTGTCGATCCCTACAGTGCCCTGTGTTAGGCTGATGGGAGATTTGGGAGCATTAGTGACTAGGGAAAAAGTCATCTTGGGCTATAGATGGTAGTCGAGTAGACTGCCTGAGTTTGGTCCCTGAAGAGCTGTGTTTGAAGAAATATTGATTGATGAATCTTAATCATCCTTATTAGTTTTGTGAAAAAGCTCCACAAAAATAAAGTGAATATTGATCCACAGTTACTAGTGCAGTTTTGTTATGAATACTGTACATTTACACAGTTCTGTAAGGTCATCAAATTTAGAGGCCTCAGCAGCCTCTGGCTTCATGGAGGTACTTCAGAAAAATGGCTGAAAAGTTTTCCTTTTATATTTATGTGTCATCTAGTGCCTAAGTACAGGTGAGGGAAACTAAAGATTTACGTAGATTAATGAAAATTTTGGTGGAAATATGGTTTTAAACTTATGTGAATGATATATTAAGGACAAGTTTCTGTTCTACTGTTCCTTGAGTCTGATGAACAAAGACTTTGTTATCTTCATGTTTTGAAATAGATAATAGAAAGTTGTAATGCCTATTATTGAACCTAAAAATAGATTATCAATATATATTATTATGGTATATATCCTTATGGTAAGAAAAAGAATATCCTTTGAATTGATTACTCATCTGCTTTAGAAAAAATAGTATTTTCATGCAACAGTTATATTATTTATTATTTGAAGCTGCAAAGTATAGCTACAATAATGATGAAAAAGATGTTTTCCAAATGGACAAAATTTATAAGATTATTTAGAACTCAAGCATACCTAAAGTTGATTTAAATGCTTTGTGGTAAGAGTTGCATGGATTTTAGAATTCACAATCTGTGCTTTTGAATCATGAACCTCTTAAGAGCTGTATTACTTCTTTAGGTATGTAACCCCACTCTCATCTTATCTTTTTCTATGTAACATTGGCTGATAACCACTTCCAAGCAAGGGATGTCATAGGGTGACAGAGGCCAGGCTGAGTTCCATTTTCTGAGAATTCTGTTATAAAAGGAGCAAAGAACCCCAACTTTTATAAATCCAATTTCATATAGTAGAACTACCAAAATTGTGGTTTATTTTAAACATTTACTTTTAAATGAATGATTCTGGGAAACTTCTGCTCTGTTTAAGCATGAACTCTCCAAAGCATAAACAGACTATAAGAAACCACATCCAAAAGGTATGATGCCATTTATAACCTTCTGTGGAGGAACTATCAAAATTCTAATTTTGAGATCCTTCATTTATGTGAGTCCTGGCTAATGAGACCTCTTGCTTCCTGCTGGCTATTTCACTGTCTTCAATGCTGAATTAGTGGGAGAGTTCCTGTGGGGACTAACTGCAATATTTGAAAAGTATCCTGTAAACGCTTATTATATTTTTCCTGGTCTTTTCCCCTTTATCTGAGGAAAAACATTTGTAACTTCCGGATAAAATACAGTTATGAGATCACGGAACTCAATATGGACTTTCTTCCTCCCCCTATTTTTAGAGACCTGCATTAATACTTCTTCTGGGATGTGTGAGTAAAAGAGCTCACTAGGAGCTTACCATCTTTTCTGATAGTGACTCAAATGATCAAGTACACAAACACACATGCACGTACACACACACACACACACACACACACACACACACACAAAATACAGGCATCTCTCATTATTGAAATTTAGCCCCTTTCTGTAAATGTGTTTATTTTTTTTTTTTTTAAAAGATTTTTATTATTTATTTATTTATTTATTTGAGAGAGAGAGAGAAAGAGAGAGAGAGAACAGGAGAGAGGTCAGTGGGAGAAGCAGACTCCCTGCCAAGCAGGGATCCCGATGCGGGACTGGATCCCGATGCGGGACTCGATCCCGGGACTCCAGGATCATGACCTGAGCCGAAGGCAGTCGCTTAACCAACTGAGCCACCCAGGCGCCCCTGTAAATGTGTTTAATATAAAATTTTTAATATAGGAGGATCCTTAATGTTTATCATTTTAAAAAAGCACAATGATTTCTCAGCCTATACAAAAGTCCCCTCAAATTTTGCCAAATGTTATTAAAACAAATAACTCAAATGAATATATAAAAATCTATTAGGAGTTTATGTATAATATAAGGCTCTTAAAAGTCCAATTAAGAAATAATGTAACACTTAATGAATTTATTTGTAGGCATATTTTGGGGAAAAACTCAATGATACTTTGCATTATTAGATACAAATTACATTATTGTTTTTCACTGCAAGGGGTGTGTAATATAATGTAATGCAAGCAATTAATGACATATTTTAAAAATTCACAATAAAGCCAAGTACATTCAGCAAAATAAAAAATCTAAAGGCTTTTAAAATGATAGCTACTTCTCAGTTGAAGAAAGGAGGATTTGGTGGTGAGAAGCAGAGATAGTCGTGTAGTCATCATTGCTGTTGGAGGGATAGGCAAGAGTGAGCCAGTGAAGGAACAAGTAGGAGTAAATGCCCAAGTTCCATCTGTGACCAAATCCAAAGACCTGGTGGACATCTCTTCTTGGGTCCCAAGATTCTTTAAGAAAATGACTATGCATCATCTATCAACTGAAGACTTAGATAAAGCAACACAATTAAAAACAACAAGAAGTCTTTCTGAGATGCTTTGCCTGCTTAAACTGGGTCTGAGAAACTGAGATTTTCTTTTATAATTGTATTTTTGAAAATAAGTTCTCAAAACTTATTTTGAAAGTTAATTTTCAAAATAAGTTTTGAAAACTTAAAACTGGGTGGCTCCATCGGTTAAACATCTCCCTCTGGCTCAGGTCCTTATCTCGGTGTCCTGGGATCAAGTCCCACATCCAGCTCCTTGCTCAGTGGGGAGCCTGCTTTTCCCTGTGCCTACCACTTCCCCTGTTTATGTTTTCTCTCTCTCTCTCTCTCTCTCTGACAAAAAATAAATAAAATCTTAAAAAAAAAAGAAGCTTTTAGCTTATGTTATGCTCATTCTCATGGCATTTTAAATGACTTTGTCTTTGTAATATTTTCTTTTTCCTTTAAGATGTGGTATCAAATATTTCTGGATCTTTCATTCGACAGTGAAACTTAAGTTGACTGAGTGAGTAAAAATCATCCAACTTTGCTTTGTAGTGTAATGACTTTATCAAAGGTTTACTGTAATCCGTTGGGAAAAATTGTTTCTGCCTCACTATCCATGAAAAACGCTTCACCAATGATCTCGTTTGCACATTTTTCTTAGGTCATTTGATCCATCCAGTATTTATTGGAACCCAACTCCTTCACCAAATCAGTTCCTCTCTCCATTTCCTCCTTCCTCAGATTTTTAAATATGTACAACATATTTTGTAGTATGAATGTGATACTTGATGGCATCCCATGTTCATGGTAGCCATTAATCCATTACATAAGATATTCTCTAGTTACTGCAAAGAGATTAAATTACACTCTGCTAACTTGGTAAAACTTTCTAGACCAAACACATTTCTGTCATTTTTGTTTCTTTTTGTACTCATGTCCATGTTTACAACCTTATATACTTTCCTCTATTGTATGGTTTATAACTTCCAACTTCCAATGCATGAGACGTTTTAGGTCTCTGAATACAATTACCTCATTCAAAACCTTTTACCATTTTTTTAACCTTTTACCATTTTTTTGAAGACATTTTTAAGTTAATAATGAGGGGTCGATTATAACCATAATACACAACACATTTAAATGACAGAAGTGCAGAATATGATCCTATTTGAAGAAAATCTGAATTATGATGACAAGTTGATCTTAGATTTTTTTTCTGAGACTCACAAGTAACTAAAACGTTTTTGTCAGCATATGCATATAGATTTATTATAATGCTTTTTAGATTTGGATGTGGGATTTTGGATACACACCATTGACACATATGTTCAGATAGAGAAACCTCAGCTAGGGAGAATGTGTCTAACTGGATTATTGTTCCAACTCTTCCGTAATAGGATGATACATCCACACCCTTTACCATGTAACCTGCAGTGCCCCTCCAATGTAGGAAGACTCCTTCTTGATCCTTTGGCTCTGGGATCAATAGGTCCCTTGCTTTGGCCAGATATTCGCTAATATAATGCAAACAGACACATGAAAAGTATTTGTGTGGGGTGCCTGGGTGGCTCAGTGGGTTAAGCCTCTGCCTTTGGCTCAGGTCATGATCTCAGGGTCCTGGGATCCAGCCCCGCATCGGGCTCTCTGCTCAGCGGGGGGCCTGCATCCTCCTCTCTCTCTGCCTGCCTCTCTGCCTGCTTGTGATCTCTGTCAAATAAACAAATAAAATCTTTAAAAAAAAAAAAGAAAAGTATTTGTGTGATTTTTGCCTCCTTTCTTGTGCCTTAACTACCATCATGGGAAGAAAGTGCTGAGCCAGCTCTCTGGTCCCAGAAGGAAGATGACAGATCAAGGAGCAAAGCCAGCCTGAGCCAAGTTGAACACAGATCATTGACCTCAGTCCTTTTCAGTGAATGAGCCTAGTTGAGAACAGCAGAGGCATTCAGTAAAGCCTAGACTAGAATCGGCAAACTCTAGCTCACCTACCAGCTTATGAGCTAAATAAAATTTTCTGTATGCTGCTGAGATTCAGTATTCTCTTTTTCTTTTCTTTTTTTTTAATGAGAATTATTGTGGCTAAAATTAACTGATACAGGGAATACTTACATAAATAACAGAAATATGTTTCACAAGCCTATGTTTTTATATGCTACTTATTATTAAATGCTGTGAACTCGATTTTTTTCTATAATTATACTATCGTATTTTCTGTTTTATGTTTCTATTTTAGGATTTAAAAATGATGGCTGTAGAGGGACCTCAGTTAAGCATTTAGCTCTTAATTTTGGATCAGATCATGATTTCAGGACCAAGAGATTGAGTCCTGCATGGGGCTCTGGGCTCACTGGGGAGTCAGCTTGAGACTTTCTCCCTCTCCCTCTGCCCCTACCTCCACTTGTGCTTTCTCTCTCTAAAATAAGTAAAAAAAATAATAATAATAAATTTAAAAAAATAATAAAATAAAATAAGTAAATAAATCTTTTTAAGAAATGATGATTATAGGGCGCCTGGGTGGCTCAGTGGGTTAAGCCGCTGCCTTCAGCTCAGGTCGTGATCTCAGGGTCCTGGGATCGAGTCCCGCATCGGGCTCTCTGCTCATCGGGGAGTTTGCTTCCTCCTCTCTCTGTCTGCTTGCCTCTCTGCCTACTTGTCATCTCTCTGTCAAATAAATGGGAAAAATCTTTAAAAAAAAATGACGATTATAATCAACTGGAATAGATTATAAAAAACTAATGGATTTCCATCCAAAATACTTTTACCATTTTGTTGTTTCAGTTCTGCACTCCTCTATACCTCATGGCATCTCATGTTCTGACCTTAATGTAGCATATTCGGTGTGGAGCTTCTGTTATTGTTGAGCAAGCACACAGACTGGCAAAGCCAAGCCCAAGGTCTGATGGATTGAGCTGGTGAGAATACAATGAACCACTTATAGACTGTTTGTTACTTATAAAGACAATGAAGAGAATTTTAGGCCCAAGGTGCTGGTTCCCTGCTATATTTATTCCACACACCAAAAACGATGATAATGAAATGAAAAGGGCTGGAGATTGCAATGATACCTGTTGGACATACCATTCATTGCTGAGGAACCAAATGTGGACTGTGGCTGAGTAGGTTTATATTCTGACAGTATTCTGAGGGGGATGGGCTAGAAATTCCCACAAGTCATCAGAGCACAGACACTATGAAAAACTGTTTCATGACGAGGGGAAAAAGAGAGTGAGTAGGACAGGGAACCCCATAACAGCTCCGTAAAGGCTGGCCGTTCTCCCATATTCCAAGAGAATCATAAGGCATCCTGCCAAGACTCAGATAAGATGTGATTCAAACCTCTGCTTGTATGGACATGTGCAAGGTAACCGGGGCGCCACGGTGGAGGTATTTCCCTATAGTTAACACCTTGTCTGTTTTTATTGCAGTAAAATATCTAAGTTCACAGACTTTACAGAAGTATAACATGCCTCCAGTTGTCTGTACAAAAATAAAATGGTCTGCATTATGTGTTATCTTAATGGCTGCACAATACGTATATTAACATCTTTTTTTATAAGTGCACTAACAATTATTTTCTCCTCAGTTATGAGTATTATGCAGACCATGGTGATTAAAGGGTTACTGTTTTTAGAAGGAAGAGTAATTTTCTGCTTGAAGTCTGAGTTAAATGTGGGATAAGATTGCTCTGTGCTATGGGGTTTCTTGTTTAACGCCAATAACTTTTGTCCAGAAGCAATTGTTTGGAGATTTTAACATGTAATCATTGTATTTGATATTATTAATTATTTCATCATTACCATGCTGAGGAAAGATACTGATTAAGTAAATAATAGTTTGGAATTTGCATTTCAAATAGTGTTGTCAGATGTGTGAGTTATTCATGACCAAACTATTCAGAGTAAATTATTATTATACTATGGGCTATGATATGATACTATGTAATACTGTAACAATAGATATATACCATTATATATTTGTCCAGACATGAGATTCTGAAAAATCAAGAGTGAGCCCTAAGGCAGACTTTGGAGTTGGGTAATGAGTTGTGTCAGTGTATGTTCACCAGTTGGAGCAAATGTTCTGCCCTAGTAATGGGTGTTGCTAATGGGGAGCCTATGCATGTGCAGAGGGTAAATAGGAAATCCCTGTACCTTTCTCTTAATTTTTCTGTAAACCTAAAACTGTTCTAAAAAATAGTCTTTAAAAAACAAAAACAAAAATAGCTTATTACAGCTCAACCATTATGTTTTACTTACTAAAAAATAGTTTGTTTCAAAATAAATTTTGTTTTCTTGTAAGTACAGAAAAATGTGAATTAAACTGTTAAGTTTTCTTTATTTTTTTTAAAGATTTTATTTATTTATTTGATAGAGACAGAGAGCACGAGTAGGAGGAGGGGCAGAGGGAGAGGGAGAAGCAGACTCCCTGCTGGGCAGGGAGCCCTATGTGGGGCTTGATCCCAAGACCCTGGGATCATGACCTGAGCTGAAGGCAGACGCTTAACTGACTGAACCACCCAGGTGCCCCTAGACTGTTAAATATTCTATATAATTAGAAAACAGTGTTTTTTCTGGGCATTGGCATAATTACAAAATTACGGCAATAATTTCATTATGTTTTTTATGAACAGACATGGCCTATTGCTCTTAAAGAGCAGTCGATTCTGCACATAGGTTCTACAAAATATTTCAGCTAATGAATTTATCAAAATAGTACTTTATGTCTCTTCAGTTACTTTACATAGGCTGTAAGTAAAAGTGAAAATATCCCCCAGTATTAGCGCTAACTCTAATGGCTTAAAATAGCTATCCTTGAAAAAACTTTGCATGACAAGTTTAAAATAAGATAAAAGTTGTTGCAAAGATGTCAAAAATAAAAAAAGGAAAGTATGTGTTCCTTTAATAGACATAGTCAACAGTTTCAACACTTTATTTAAAAAAGGCTATTTCAGGGGTGCCTGGGTGGCTCAGTGGGTTAAGCCGCTGCCTTCGGCTCAGGTCATGATCTCAGGGTCCTGGGATCGAGTCCCCCATCGGGCTCTCTGCTCAGCAGGGGCCTGCTTCCTTCCCTTCCCCTCTCTCTGCCTGCCTCTCTACCTACTGTGATCTCTCTCTGTCAAATAAATAAATAAAATCTTTAAAAAAAAAAAAAGGCTATTTCACAATTTTTTTAGAAATTGTACTGGGAAATTTTGTTTGTTTGTTTGTTTGTTTGTCTGTTTCCTTTCTCTTCAGAATAAAGCTATACTCTTCATTTAGGGATCCCTTGTCTTCTTGAACCACAATCTTCCATGATAACCTTGTGATGTGTCAGTTGTATTTCAAACACTCTTTGACTCGTTAATGTCAAAGGTAAAAGTGGTAATGGGATCTCAGTATAGCTTTCTGGTTCAGAAGACTACGTACTTTAAAATAATCTAGGATAGAGAATGCCACTTATGGCAAGGTGCCTGGTGCTATCTTGCTCTGGCAGGTCATCAATGAACAGGGTATTTTCCTGCCCTACCCTAGTAGGAAGTTCTGCCAATGCCAGAGTTAAAAAGGTCCCTTAACATTCATGCATAATTCAACACAGGTCTTCTGATTCCTGAGCATTGTGCCTATCAATAGCAAAAGAAAAATATTTCACTGAGACAATATACATGTGATGAGACAAAATAAATTGTTTTGTATGGGGAAAAGAAATATTCTTATGTAGTTTTTATTGATATGCTGTTAGATTTAAAAATCCTAGCACAAAGGGTAATATAAAAATTAAATGTCTTCCCGTTACTTAGCCACATCTTCCTCAGGAGTAATCACCATGAACAGGTTTTTGTAGCTTTCCTAAAATGATATTCTATGTATTTGCAAAAAGAAATAAATATACATATTTCAGTATTTATTTATTCATTTACTCATTTATTTGAAAGAGAGAGAGAGCAAGTGAGCAGGAGTAGGGGAGGGGGACAAGGGAGAGAGAGAGAATCTTAACCATGCTGAGCATGGAACCCCATACAGGGCTCAATTTCATGACCCAGAGATTATGACCTGAGCTGAAATCAGGAGTTGGATGTTTAATGGACTGAGCCACAAAGGCGCCTGTAGATAGATAGATAGATAGATGTATAGACAGACAGGTAGATAGTTAGTTAGATGGGAGGAGGGGCGCAGGGAGAGAGAATCTCAAATAGACTCTTCACTGAGCATAGAGGACTACACAGGGCTTGATTTCAGCACCCTGAGATCATGACCTGAGCCAAAGACAAGATTTGGGCACTCAACTAACTGAGCCACCCAGGTGCCCCACTTAAATATATATATATTTAAAGCAAAACAGGGAAATACCTTGAGAAATATTTTTAATTAATATACTATATAAAGGTATTCATATAAGTAGTACAAGTGCACACATTTCCAATATTTATATTTAAAATATTTTACTGTCTCTCTCTATATAAATATAAATATATTTATTTATAAATACATAAAATATATTTAAATATATTTAAAATATTTTACTGATTCCCTAGAGTCAGTTTACTGAGAATAACTCAACATTACCTACAAATTATTTTAGTACTTTGCCAGATTCCTATAGAGAACATATTATTCAAATTAGATATATTAACTTTAATAAGAGTAATGAAAGTTAACTGAATGCTCACTATGTACCACACCCTCTTTTAAGTGATTTACCCATCTAACCTACTTAATCATTGTAACAAAAGCCTAATAATTTTATCCCATTTTATAGATGAAGAAACTGAATCACAGAAAGATAAGTAACTTGTGAAAATTCACACAGCATATGAATAGCAAAGGCTGAGTTTGGATCCACTCATGTTCCTATGTTCCTATGTATTCTATGTAAGCTATCAGAAGTTAATAAGAACTAGTTTTTGTTCTTAATTTGGAAATATTATCTTTAAATATCATATAGCTTTTAAAGAAAATGCATATGCATATATATGACATTATATGCCCCTTATTTTCCATTCTGTGTGTTCCAAACATAAATGACAGAGAAGTCTGTGTGTGTGTGTGTGTGTGCATCATAATTTACTTTCTCTCAATTACTCTCCTCAACCTAAATTGCTGTCATTCCTCACTCTTTCCAAAGAACTCTGAGAAATACAGCTTCTGTGAGACCATCTTGACAATCACAGAGTGTGCTGGAGTTTTCTTATGTACCTGAGGTTATGGCATCACACTTCTGGTCTTATGTGATCCGTTTGGAAATTGACTTTCTGTCTCTCTCAGCGTTGTGCTCCTGCTGTGTGACAGTTGGATAGCTATTGGGCTCTTCTTGGCTTCTTTCCTACCTTCTTTGTCACTTCTGTCAAAACAAAGAATCCTTGGGTGATATGTTAACTGTTCTAGGACCAAACCATTCTTTAAAAGAAGTAATATTGATTTTTACAAAAAAAAAAAAAAAGTCTTCATTAGTCATGGAAATGTTGATCCATATTATCTTCCTCAATAGCAACATTCTGCTAACAGTGTCCGAGTGCAGCTGTGCATGACCAAAATACTTCCATATACAGTTTCCATTCGTCCTCACAGAGCAGAAGATAAATGGTATTGCTGAAAGGAAAAACAACTAAGATTTTGAAAGTTTGGGAGGAAGATCTCAAGCTTCTTTCTGAAATCACATCCAGTTCTTATCAATGTTTTTAGATAATTATGTTAAGCTTTATATCCTATTAAACTATCAAATTATATCTAATAAAGAATTGAAAATCATTCAAGTGAATAAGAGAAAAAAAGGGAGTGTTACTGCAGGGAAAGAGAGATGTTCCTAAAATTATTTTAAGAATATTGGCCCAGAAGCCTTATTTCATACTTTTCGCCTAACTAGGAAGATCCTCTCAATTGCATTTTACATTCAGCTTTATGCACAGGGCAAATTTCTTCCCTTGAGAACGGTGAGCTAGAGGGATAGACTGACTTGGTGGCAATTTCTAGATTTTTTTTAAAGGGTGCAAGTCGTAAAACAATGTTACAGATTTTTTATAAACTGGAGATTTTAACTGCTTAGTTGAATTGAGTCTTCCCCTTCCTCCACTTTTTACGTGTGCCTAAGTTTTGGGAAAAATATTGCTATTTGTTGTTATTTTGTTGTTTATTTAGCTGGTTTATTTTCTTATAATTTTGTTGTTTCCATCAGGGCTAGTGACAAATATTCCATTTCTTTGCCTTTGTTGCTTTGACTGACAAACTGTGAGCAGATGTGATATGTATAACTTCCAGGTGTGATCACGTCAGTATGAGATTGAGACTATGAGCTCGAGACCTCGAGTGACCTCCTTGAACAGCCGCACAGCTGATCTGCTTTGGGCATGTACTGCGAGGGAGAAATAAACCTTTATTGTGTAATGTACTGAGATTTGGGGATTGTTACTGCAGCATAACTTAGCCAGCCTTGCCTGTGCTGACACACATTATTTTTCTCTTCTGAATATATTCCTATGCATCTTGAGTGATTTGTAATTTGTTAAAATTTCCATCGAGATATCTTATATTCACACACTCGTTACATTATTCCAGTTGCCACGTGTTGTTTTGTTATTACATTGCATCCCACACAATTCTCATCCTTTTTTCCTAGAGAGAATTCATACCTTGTTTTCCGTGTTATACCTTTCTCTTTCAAATCAAATCCACATCTTCTCTGATTTTGTCTGAGTTGTCAAATTCTCATATGACCTTAGTAGCAACTAGCATTAAGGGGAGCTACCACTGACCATCGGTTTGACTCTTAAAAAGCATCTTACCTATGTTGGTGCACCTGATATGTATTCATAGTACTCCTTGTGATAAAAGATCTTTCAATCTTTTTTTTTTTTTATTCAACAAGTATTTATTTATAAACATATATTTTTTTTATCCCCAGGGGTACAGGTCTGTGAATCACCAGGTTTACACACTTCACAGCACTCACCAAAGCACATACCCTCCCCAATGTCCATAATCCCACCCCCTTCTCCCAAACCCCCTCCCCCCAGCAAGATCTTTCAATCTTTTGAGAAGTTGCTCTGATCTCACTAGGAAAAGCAATTTTCCTCTCTCTCCATTTGTAGCATAGAAGAATTACGGTTTCATTTCAATTGGCAACTCTGGCTCTAGAAATATAACTTGGGGTTTGAGTCCACAAATCATATAATTTTATTTAATACCATTTAAAGATAAGGTCCAGAAATATTGTAACTAAATCAGCCTTTTATTCAACACAAAGGTTTAAATTACTGTGATTACGGGGGAACACATATTTTACGTCAATCATTTTCTTCATTAGAATATATATTATAAATGATACTCATTTCTTAAGAATTTGTCTCCTCTTTTGCAGTCACTTCCTTGTGACTTAATTTTAAGCATTTAAAAATATTTGTATAGACCATCTTTCCATCACCCTACACTCTGACTTTGACCTCCTCTCGTCTATGGTATTGTCGTCCATCCTGTCTCGGCCGTACATTTCCACAGGAGTACCGTAGAGACCTCGTCCTTTACAATGACAGCCACTCCAAATTTCAGTTGTATGTATCCCACTCTCTAGCCCATATCCTTCTCTTTTTTATTTTCCCTCCAGGCCCAGACCCCTAGTCTTCTTCAGTCTAACCAACACCTCCTCATGTCCTTTTCTTCCGCTCAGGTTAAAAATCATGATTCCCGATTTTAATTTCTTGTATATACTCTCTACAGCCTTTTCTTTATGTTACCCTTGCTTTATTTTACCTCCCGAGCAAAACACAAATCTTGTTTAATTAAACTATTCTTCTATACCAAGCTACACCTGTGCAACATAAGGCTAGGAAAAACGCGCAACTCTGCTAATTTGTCTCACTTTAAATTCATATTTTGAATCACAAATATATCCTTCATTTTGCCCAGCAATCATATTTTGTATCTCTAATCATTTCACATTTCCTCTCTTCTAAATGACTATTTCTTCTCTTTCCTTCTCAAACTATTATATCTCTTTATCCTCACCTCACTTCCTACTTCACTGAGAAAACTATAGCAATCATCAGTGAACTTACACAGAAATCCGTGACTACATTTAACCAGCTACCAGTATTAGCACATTCATACTCTTGTTGTCAGATATGAGTTCATACTGTTTTTATTTAAAGACAACTCTGCTCATGCTTGAGATCTCATTTCTGTTCCAGAAATGCCCTCCACTCCAATGCTTGTTTCTTTTTTTTTTTTTACTTGCTACTAGATCACTATACAAATACATTACTATTATTCTGTCTGAAAATATTTCTTTCCCCATTAGCTCCAATGCCATTTTCCCAAAAACATCTGCAAATGGCCAATAAGTACACAAAAAGGTGTTCAGCATCACTAATCATCAGGGAAATGCGAATGAAAACCCAAGTGAAATACCACCTCGCACCTGTTAGGATGGTTATTTTCAAAAAGACAGGAGGCAACTGGTGCTGGGAAAAATATAGAGAAAAGGGAACACTTGTGTGCTTTTGTTGGGAATGTAAATTGGTATAGCTGTTATGGAAAACAGTATGGAGTTTCCTCAAAAAATTAAAAATAAAACTATCATATGATCCAACAATCCCATTTCCGAGTATATATCCAAAAGAAACAAAATCACTATCTTGAAGAGAGATCTGTGCTCCCGTATTCATTGCAACATTCACGATAGCCAAGATACGGAAACAACCTAAGTGTCTGCTGACAATGAAAATGTACTATGACAAGAAAATGTACTATGTTTGTACAATGGAGTATTATTCAGCTGTAATAAGGAAGGAAATCCTGCCACCTGTGACAACATGTATGAATTTGGAGAACATTATTCTAAATGAAATAAATAAGACACAAAAGGACAGATATTGTATGGTATCACTTACATGTAGAAACTAGAAAAAAAAACTCAGAGAAAGAAAGGATAGGATGGTGGTTACAGCATAGTGGGAGTATAGGCAGATATTGGTTAGAGGGTACAGATTTTTAGGTATAAGATGAATTAGTTTTGAGGATCTAATGTGTAACATGGTGACTGTAATTAATAATGGTGCATTGTAATACTTGAAATTTGCTGAGGTTAGATCCTAAATGTTCTCACCCATAACACACAAAATAACTATGTGAAGTCATACATATGTTAATGACTTTGATTATGGTAATCATTTCACAATGCATATGTATATCAAATCATCATGTTGAACAATTTGAATATATACAGTTTTATTTGTTGATTATAGTTGGGAAATACAGTTGTCAATAAAGTTGAAGAAAAATTAACTATCTCAAGTTAATTCCTTTTGTAGTAGAATATGTTATGTCCCAGACTGAGCCACACATTTACATATTTTAGCTTCTAATTATTTTTCTTAAGTTATATACAGGTTTCTTATGAAAAAATCTATTTGTATATCTTGATTTCATTTGAAAAACTAATTATTATTCCACAAAGTAATTGGAAAACCTGAGGATACAAATTTGCCCAATAAAAGTTCTCTTCAAACAATTTATTTGTCGAGACACTGTAAACAAATTTTATTCCAACTGTTTTCTGTCCTCACATATCCTTTATAGAGAAAGGACATAATGCTATAATGTGATCCAGATTTGGGAATATTGTTAAATATGAAACTGAAGTTGATCTTAAGAAGTACTATAAATGGTAGACATTATTCTATATTATTCTATAGGAAGGAAATATCTCGTTTAAGTCATATGCTTGCTTATTCTATATATAATTCAAAGATATCTTTGGCCAGCTCAAAATAGAGTCCTGCTAGCTCCCAAACTCAAAGTGGAAGTTGAAAGAAAATAACAGAATGAGAAACTCTTGCTGCAAAATATTAATGGTAGATTACTGCAAAGTTTATCTGAATGTTTTGCCTGACTTTTATGATTATTTTACATATTTGGGATGTGTTTTTTACAACATTTAATTTACAAAAATGATATAACACATATAGTAATCCTTTTACTAGTTACTATTGGTATATTTATTTACCTGGAAAATGTTTTAAGAATCCTAGATTTTATGAGGTTACACTTTATACAACTGTAAGTTATTTAATATATATTTATGTAAATAATGGTGTCATATTTAAAATATTTTGAGTACCTTTTAAAAATTGTTTCTAAGATCAAGTTTATAATAAGAGAATTAACCTAATTGAACTGTGATTTTCTCTTTTGCATTATTCATTACATTTTTATATATATCAGGAAAACCACGTATAGGACATATATATATGGTCTAGTTCCTAAATTCTAGGAAATCCTTATGACTCCACTCATTATAAGCATCATCAGATGTCTTCAACAATCATTTATGAATTTATTTGTGATCCTCAGTTTTTTCTTCCCTAGACAAGTAGACAAGGTGAGGTGTGAAGTCATAAGACTTTTAAACTGACGTAAAATAGCTATAGTGAGTTTTCTCTTCATCATTGGTGACTATGTATTTATGATATATTAAATATTTTATTTTTTTTAATTTTCCATTCATTTTTTATTATGTTATGTTAGTCACCATATAGTACAACATTAATTTTTCATGTAGTGTTCTAAGATTACACCTACCACCCAGTGTTCCATGCAGTATGCGTCTTCCTAACACCCACCACTGGGTGAACCCATCCCTCCATCCCCATCCCCTCTAAAACTCTTAGTTTGTTTCTCAGAGTCCACAGTCTCTCATGGTTCATCTTTCCCTCTGATTCATGCCCCCTTCATTTTTCCCTTCCTCCTAATGTCCTGCATGCTATTCCTTATGTATTACAGTTAAGTGAAGCCATGTGATAGTTGACTTTCTCTGCTTACCTTAATTTACTCAGCATAATCTCCTCCAGTCCTGTCCATGCTGATGCAAAAGTTGGATATTCATCCTTTCTGATGGCTGAGTAATATTCCATTGGAATATATATGGACCACATATTCTTTATCCATTCTTCTCTTGAAGGGCATATCAGCTCTTTAGGGCACCTCTTTGAAATTGTTTTTGAGTCAAATTTATGAGTAATAATATAGGTTCTTATTGTTATGCACAATATATAATGGAAATATAGTTGCAATCATACCTGTTTTTGAAGAGTTGAAACATCACTATGAAATATTAGTCTGGCAAACTTGGGCTGCATATCAGTTTGAATGAAGAAAGCTTCAAACAGCGAAGAAAGCTCCAAACAGCCAAGAAAAAGAAAAAGAAAAAATGATTTCTATATTGAATTAAAGTTTCCCTCAAATTCCACTAATTTGTGCTATACATTACCTTAGGGGAATAATGGGAAAAACTTATTAGGGAACACTGTCAGACATGTAAAAATTATGTGACATTAAAGTATAAATGTAACCCAAATCATAATCCCCTCATCAGTGGTACCATATTAGCATCAGTGGTACCATATTCTTTTCAACCAACCATTGGTCTACAAGACACGAATTAGCTGCAGGCATTTCTATTGATTTCCATTGTCTAGAAAGAGCAAAATATTTCATTTGAGCCAGTGCACCAATACTGAAATTGTTTTACTGACAACTGGACAATATTCATCCTGGTTTGTTTAGAAAACCAATTAAAGTAAGATAAGAAATCAATTGCTGATTTTTCTGTTACAGTAAAGTCAGTATCATGACATTCCCCCTTTCATATCGTCCCATATTTTTATTTTGTTTCCATGAGAATAGTTCATAGGGTTTGCTAACTTTCTGTACTTTCTTTCCATCCCTACAGTCACTGTATCTGGTGAGTAAGAAACAGGGAGTATCCATGGGATTAGTAGCACACATATGAGTGCCAAAGAACGAGAGAGAAACTCCATGAAACTTAGAAGCCTGCTACATCTGTGTTGATTCTAGAGGCTAAGTTTTCAGCATGTCAGGGTCCTCTCCTAAAGAAAAAAAACACATTTCTATACCTTACACAATTCACCCACGAATAAAGAGGCACAACACCTGCAGAGCCTCTTTGGATTTTGGTGGTAATAGAGGCCACATTTCAGTATGCTGCTCTGACCCACTCACCGAGTAACCCATAAGCTTTCAGTGGGATCCAGCAGGAAAGGACTCTGCAGAAAGTATATAGTTGTGGTTTCCACCATCCTGCTCTTTGGGCCTTAATTATTCAAAAATAATTTCATGTCCTTGGTAGATATTGCCTCACTTATAAAATTTTTGTACCTTGCCTTTGTGCAACTATGTAAGTTAAATTTTTAAAAAGGCATAAACAACCGAACTGTTAAATGAACAGAGCATGAAAAGAATAAGACTAGACATGGATTTGCTTTCCTCTTTATAAAATGATTTTGCTATGAGGTATAAGACAGATTCATGAATAAAAATCATAACTTCCAATTAGTTAATTAGCTCATAATATTACTAAGCAAATGAGTAAATGTTAATTTTAAGTAAAAACTATCATTTGTAAGTCTTCAGTAGTGCATGGTGATAAAGAATTGAAATTTTTTTGTGACAGAGATTTCAAATAACAGCATTTTTATACTTTTCTTATGCTGCTGTATTCTTTTGCTTGTAATTTTCATGGTGAGCTGGAAGGTAGTATGATATAGCATTTAAGAATTTAGACTTTGTAGTTACACTATATATTCAAATGTTAACTGTGACATTTTTTCAGAAAAGATTTATTTGAGAGCAAGAGAGAGAAAGAGCACGTACATGAGTGGGGGTGTGGTGGTAGGGCAGAGGGAGAGGGAGAAGCAGACTCCCCACTGAGCAGGGATCCTGCAGTGGGCTGATCCCAGGACCCGGATCATGACCCGAGCTGAAGGCAGGCACTTAACCAACCGAGCCACCCAGGCACCACAAACTGTGCTGTTTTTAGGTTTTGGTGCCTTTTGTAGGTTATTTTAGTTCTGTGAACTTCAATTTTCTCCCATGTAAAGTAGGGATAATAATGGTATTGGGTCAGAGGTGGATATGAGGCCTACCTGAGATAGAACATTTGAAAAGCTGGCCAGAGAGAAAAACTTCAATAAATATTACTATTCAGTAGACCACATGTTAGTTTCTTTAATTGTAAAATAACAACCCTTTGAAGCCTTAAAATGGTAGATGTCTGTTATTTTAGGTCATAGCTATGTAAAGTAAGGATTTAATCAGTTATTCAGGTACTAGAGAAAAGAACTATTGTATAATCAAAGTTTATGAACAAATTGTAAAGATTGTTTGTATAGCAATGACCCACTGAATAATTACTCATGTTTTTTAACTCTAAGAAGTCTGTCTAATTAATCCCCCTTTCAAAAGCATTTTATTATGCTACAGGTCTAGTTACACTGTATGCTAAATGGTCTTAGTCCTAGTTACCTCGTCCTTTTCTTCCAAATTATTTACTTTTGTATCTCCCTCATGTAAGGGGTTTTACAATTCGAATAAGGTGTACACTTAGGAGTTTAATTTAGGTTGAAATAATGTTTTCATCTTGCATTTGGCGAAAAGACAACTTTTCTAAAACGTCAATTCTCTCATCAATACTGTCAAAGTAAGTATTTGTTAAAGGCAGAAATATTAATGGAAATATAGGTCCATTTTCTCTTCCATTAGAAGATCAAAAAAGAGCAAAAAGCAAAATAGTTTTTTGGTATTTGCAATTCCAGAAGGTCTCACAGAAAATAACTGGGTAATTGTTTTGTCAGTTTAGAGATCACAGACAGAATTATAGCATTTGCTTCATTTCACTCCGTGTCTTCAATGGATAGAATAAGCTATTTGGGGGAAGATTTTGGTTTCAAAATAAGCTATGGACTTTTTCCATCAAATCAATATCTCTAAAAATGTGTGCATGATGAATGAAATTTTATGCCTTTAATGATGACCCTCCATAGTTCTCAACTATTTCTCACTGTAGTCATCATAAAATGAACTTGCATCAGGCTTTCCATTGTTTTCTTCAAATTGTGAACTTGATTTCCTGTATTTGGATTTCACTGCCTGACCTGAAATTGGTTCATTGATTGTGATTCATGTCTCTGTGTTTCTTTTAGTAATTGTTTGCCAGAGAATGTGACTTACACATTAAATGCTAGTTTGTGTAGGATGGAGAGACATCAATGATATACCCATGAAGAAAATGTATGATTTATAATGAAATATTGATAAACTTCAACACATAACACTGTGACTAGAAGGTTTCACAGAAACTCTTATAATTAAAAATGGACTTCTCGTCATAGACACTCATAATTCTAATGTTGCTCAAAATCATTATCCAAACTATGAAAGGCATTAATGTGTTACTATTAATGGTGAGAGCATCACAAACATCCTGTTGGAAAATTAGCTTCACCTGAGACAGTAAAGGAAGACTTTTGATTCTTTCTCTGCAACTCTTCTGCTACTTCTACATTTAGACCAGATCTCACAAACTTAAATGCCTGAGGGAATTAACATTTCTTTCATATGGGTAAAGAAAGAAGAATATCAGGCAATAAATGTGTTTATGAACCCCATGTATAGCATTTGCCTAATTTCACTACCTTTATACCAACCCAAACAGATCACACCTTGGTTTAGGGTAGTTTTCACAATTGGTTTAGACCAAATCTTCATTATGTCTAGTCTATAACATGCACTGTCTCTGCCTTCCATCTCTAATAACTCAAGTACACTCTGCATACCATGTACGGGCTTCTATATAACCAAACTGGTTACATTGTTTTCCTATTTAAAATGTGCTTTGCCTTCCCTTTGTTACTTGATGCAAACACTTCACTTTCTAACACCATCTCTGACCCTCACATCACTGCCCCAACCCGGGGCTCTGGTCACACCGAACACAAGACTCACTAAGCCTCTTTATTTCCACAAGATTTTTCATGACCAAAACTTACTCTTTCATATCCCTCACTCCTGAAAATTTACATAATCTGTGACTCTTTTCCTTTCAAATCAGCTGTTTTTCATCCAGGTTCCACTGGTACCCATACTGCTTCTTACATTGTTCTGCAGTTTTCAGTGTATGTGTATGTTTCCACTACCTACCTTTCTGGGCAAGGAAAAATTCTCATTTATGTTGCAGCAAACTTTAACAATATCTAGTCCCTAAAGGTTTTTTAAAATTAATTACTCTGTGTGTGTGTGTATGTGTGTGTGTGTGTGTGTGTGTGTGTGTGTGTGTAGAGATAAACATATAAACTGGCAGTATAGTAAAATTAAAATTCTCTGTTCATATCAAAGTACAGTAAATGTTTCTTTTAGTTTTTCATGTGGTGAAGACTGCTTTCAACAAATGTGAAAAGACAGATAAAAACAGCAAATGTAAGGCGAATTTTCAAAAGAAATATGTCCTCTCCTTTCATAGTAACAGAGATTGGTCTGTACACAAATCCATTTATCTACTATTGTTTCTTAGCCTTGACCTAAGTAAGGGCCTTCCATATCTACGGGTTTTTTTTTTTTTTTTTTTTTACGATTTTCTACTTTTCTATAGAAGAGTTTTTACCTACTCTTCATTCAAGCAATGTCCTTGGAATTTGAATGTGTTAAAAGTAAATGTTTTAAGTAACTATTTAGCTGTATGCTTACTATGATGACCTGCACCTAAGTCTCAATTAAATCGAAAGACAAATTCAAAAAAGCACAATAAACTGCC
Organism: Mustela nivalis; assembly: GCF_964662115.1. NCBI lineage: Eukaryota > Metazoa > Chordata > Mammalia > Carnivora > Mustelidae > Mustela > Mustela nivalis. Next base: position 36,244,529 of record NC_139026.1, read on the forward strand.
ATTTGGTGCATGAATTTGTGTGTGTGTGTGTGTGTGTGTGTGTGTTTAAGTAGTATGGGGTAAAGCTAGTGATCTGGAATTCTAAAACACGTATTATTACCAATGCCTCCATAAAATCTGTTTTTCCTTATTGGACTTAGAATAGAATATTCTATTAGAATATTGCTATTGCCTGTCTTTGTGATGGTTCTGCTCTAATACTGTAAGATCTTTTAACTAAGCTTCTGTTAAAATTGATTTTTTCCTGATTTCTCTAAAAAATATTATCCACACTCTTACGAAATCGTACTTAAAAAAAAAAAAAGAAAGAAATGTTTGCATTTATGATTGCTTTAAAAGTTCTCTTTCCTTTTCCATTTCTTGGGTATACTACAAGGTTCTGAAACTGTACTCTGTGATTTCTGAGTTCACCAGGGAGCTCAGGTTAGGAATTAAAGCATTAGTGTCAGATACAGTTTGAATAACACCTCTGCTAATTATTTCTATCTTGATTAAGATACTTAATCTTTCTGAGCCATACAGAAAATGGGAATAACACTGAAACCCATGTCATAGAGTTTGGAAGATTAAATAAGCTAATGCATGTAAAACAGATTGTGAAGCACCTAGCAGATAATAAGTATTTAATAAATGTCTGTTGTTGGGATTATATGATAATGATAATGATGATCCTATTTTATTAGCATCCATTTACACTATAAGACCATTTCAATCCAGCTTTCACCTATGTCACTTCAATTGTAACTGTTACTGCCTCTAATGACAGCCATTTGTCACATAATTCAATAAGAACGAGAGTGCACCAGGTCCTGTCCTAGTGAACGGAGATACAGCACTGTATAAACAGACAGAAGTCCCAATCTTTGTAAAACCTACATTTGAGTTGAGAGGTGATACCTAATACACAAAGAAAAAGCAAATTATGTTGTATTTTAGGTGATGAGAATAATAAAGCCGGAATGGAGTATGGATAACTGGGAAGCAATGGTAAGCTTTAAATTGGGCAGTCACAGAGCTTCAACTAGGAAGGTGATATTTGAACAAAGACAAAAAGAAGTGAGAAAACACTTGTATCAATTTCCTAGGAAAGAGCGATTCAGGTACAAGGCAAATGCTTCCTCAGTGCGTGATGAAAATAAGGTCAGAGGATTAAAGGGATCAGGTGTACCTAGAGATCAGTTCCGCTGTGAGATAGGCCATTACCATATGTTGCTTTTCTTCAAGTCAGTGGAGATTTTGAGACCTTGTAATCACACCCTTTTCAGTTTAGGATTGCTATATGTGTCTGTTTACAGTAATAAGGAGACACCGAACACCAGAAGGCCCCCAAGTGGATCATTTGATTTTCACACAGATTCTTCCCTGTCCTCACTGTGTAAAAGCTCTACCTCCTTCTGATGGGAGTCAGTATCCCAGGGAGGATAGCGAACTACTCTTTTTGCCACTAATTCCCTGAGAGAGGAAGTCTAAAGCTCTGACAGCAGCTACAACTTAGAATTCAATAAGCCCCTTGTGGTATCTCCTGACTAGAGTGTGACTCCTTTGGGCACCGAGGCTTCCAGCACTGACGAGCTCAGAGTGATGGGGCCAGGAAACACAAAATCCTCCAGTGTGTCTTTGGAAGGGATAATAAGTGGGATACCTCCTGCTTCCTGAAAGGACCTTTGTATCTTTCCTATTGAGGATACAGCCCTATGCCGTGTTCTATGATTTAATGACTACAGTGTCCTGAAGAATAATGCACTGTCTTTTCAGAGTGCTTCTTTCAGTTATGACTTGAGAAGACTGTTGTAGCATTGTATGAGCATAGCTGCTTCTGGATGGTGAGGTTCAAGATTTGACCCGTGGAGTCTGTGGTCATGGGCTCACCCTCATTACTCCTTTACTGTGAAGTGAGTGTCCTGGCCGGAAACTATGCTGTGTGGGATTCCATGCCTATGAACTAGACATTCTGTAAGCCCCTTGAAAGTGGTGCTAGCTGAGCCTCTGCAGGAAAGGAAAGGAGAGGAAAGGAAACCCAGGAAAGGAACTTAGGAAAGGAAAGGAAAGGAAACCCAGTGCAGAGTAAATGTCTCTTTCTGAGGGAACGAACTCATCCTTCCAGGTTGGAAGGAGGCTGATAAAACCAATTTGACACTCACTGGCTGGTTAGCCTTCACAGGGAATGATGCCATTTTGAGAGCTCAGGGTTGATGTCTGTTGTTGACAAGTTAGACACTCAGAAACATTAGTAGGTAAATTTGCCTTGAGAAGTGGAGTTCATACATACTCTTCATGTCTGTCACTGTGACCACTCTAGACCAGGTTGGGCTTCATCCCGGCTGTGTTTTCATTTTTTGATGGACAGCTTCTAGGCGTGGTTAACTTGTTGACTTTGTAGGTCTGAAAGAAGCCAGTTCATCATGACTAGCTCTGGATGCACATTTTAGTTAGGGTCCTCTTGGTCAAACATTTCCTTTATATCAGGTCCTGAGACTTATTTCTCAAAAGGTCTATGATTATCTCCTCTGAATACATGGTGTTGCTTCAGAGTCCCAGTGGATTACATCTGTCTCTCCACCAAAGCTTGCTAGAAGCTCCACATTTTATCTTTTCCCATTACTGACATATCCAACTGCCAGATCACATAATGCAAGCAGCAGAGCTGAGTGCACCAAGACCTGGACCTACTGCTGCATCGTTTTGTGCTCCAGGCCCTACTCGGTGTGGTAGCCTGATGTTTCATCCAGTATATGGGCCAGACCAAAGTGCCCAGCTGTGGATTGTGTGGCCTCAGAACATAAAGAGGCCTACAGCTACATGCTTCATTCATTCTATAGGAAATTCAAAATGCAGCAGTTTGTTTTTTTAGCATATGGTTAAACACAGCATATTTCCAACCACTGGATTCCTGAAAACTTTGTTGGAGTGTCGAATTTCTGAAATTTCCTAGCATTTATTTCTCATACGATGGAACATGTGTGTCTTGTACCACAGCCTCTAGAACACGAACTGCCTTTTGCTCATCCTGTCCAATCAACGTGATGTTCCTCAGTGTAAGGGAAAGTGAGATGTTCTGTGGAATGTCTGAGTGATACAGGTCTTTTCAGACCTGTGTTATGACAGCTGTAACATAGTTAACACATCCCTGAGGCAAATACACAAGTGGAAATGGTCCATTCCATAAGAATGGTGGTGATTTCTTATCTTCTTTTCTAATCAGAATGGTAAAAACACATTCGCCGAATTAACCACCACCACTCATATATTTGTGGCTTTAATAATCTTTTCCAACAATGACACAGAACAGCTGCCGTTATCAGAGCTACTACTTTATTAGATCGGAAATAGTCTATAACCATTCTCAGTATCTATCCCATTTCTTCAGGGGCTAGGCTGAATGAAATTAAGATAGAATACAGAACACCCCCCTTCATCTTCAGTCTTTAATGGTAGCACTTATCTCTGCTATAACCCCTGGGACATGACATTGATTTTAATTTTCTATCTTGGCTGGAACTGGATTATTGGAGGGTGCACAGTTTCAGAGGTTTCCCTTTGGCCTTTCCTAATATTACAGCTCTTATTCTACACTGGGGACTCTTATGGACTCTACACTAATTCCACATTAGTGACTGGGACAAAAACACTGAATTGGGTTTCTGAGTGCAGTGGGGACACATTGTGTTAGAATTTAGCCAGGACCCCATTCATTACCTGTCTCCTGTAGATTCCCATTCTACCAAAATGGAACATGGTAAAACCATGAGTCTTTGGCTGTCAGACTTGTTTCAGAACCTTTGTCTATTGGTCATTGAAAAGTTTGGTTATTTCCCTTTAATTAGGCTACAGTTATTTGAGTAAATGGTCATATGTAAGTCCCTTTGGAGAGTAACCATGTTATACACTTGCCATGGTGTTGCCAGGTTATTTTTTCCCAGAGATTTGAACATCTCTTCAAGTACTAGGCTCCAGATGTGAAAATGGGCTCAAGTCTGGATAACTGAGCAAGGAAGTATAATTTTTATTGTGTCTTATCTTACTGCTTTTCCGTTCTTGTTCAGCTTGCACTTTTTTTTTTTTTTCACCTTTGTTAACTGTTCATCTGTTTTTCTTCTGTGGACATCATGGTCTATTAATCATCTTCACAGTTTTCTTCTGGGCAATCCCCTTGTCTGTTCCCCTGACCTTACTGATGGTTACAGTAATTACTGTCTCTTGGTTTCTGGCAATTACGTACTACCTATAACATCCATTACTTTGAGGCCCCCTATCAACCCAAGAATGTTAATGCCAGCAGCTCACTGATCTCCTCTTCTACATGTACTTCCCTGGACCATAGAGAAGATCCCCAAGGATGGTACCCCATCAGCCACATTCCTGAAGGATTTGATGATTGTATATTCTCTGGATCCTCTTGTGAATCATAATTATTTGGTTCCCACTTCTCTTAGACTCTTAATTTCTTTTTCTATCATCTGCCAGGGTAACTCAGACATTTCTACTTCACTTAGAGTTGGTATCATTTCCCCCTCCCACCCAGCTTCTAAGAACTACTCCACCAACAACTTTCCTCCATCTGATGGTGACTTGGTAGAGTATTAATCCCATGTTCCAAGAAAATGCCCTATCTCTTCAAGTCAATGAATGCTTGCTTGTTGAGTCTTACATTCTGTCACTCTTGACCAGGAAGCACACTTAACCTCTAATCCAAGGAGGACTTTTCAGGGTCCTGCTAATAAATGCTGGCTGATTGCTACAGTTCCTTATTGTATATAGTCTTTATCCTCCCTTAGACTGAGCACATCCCCATCTGGGTTATATTGGGTTTAACTCTAGTTATCAGCTTGGTGGCCGGCAGAGAAGGTGGAAGGACATTTGATGCTTCATGATAGAGAGATTCCTTCAGCATATTTTGGGACAGTGAAGTGCTAGCTCCTACCAGAGAAGCATGGGCTACCTTTCTGCTAGACCAGAGAATCTGAGTCAGATTCAGGCATCTGGTCAGGCATCTCTATTCAGATGTTCCTGAACTTATTCTAGCATCTCAGGTTTTCTCTACCTGGACCTGAACTTTATAATAAAACATACTTATCTTAATTGAGAATTCAAATATCTCTGGAGATTTGTAACTCCAACAATATTCAAATTGCTGCTTATCTATGTCTATCCTTCTACTGCAAGTAATAAGGTGCTCTATCACAGAGGCTCTGTGGCTCTAGAACTTGGCCACTAACTGCTTGTTAATAGCCTTCAGTCTCTCATTATCTTTCTGTAGGGCATGAGTACAATATATCAGTAGCCAGTCAACTCAATTATCTTTGTAAACATCTCCCAACCCTGTTAAGCTTTTCGATGCCTGCATCATGTCACCAGCCATGGCACTTCTCTACACTGGGACTGATTTCTTTTTCCTTTTTATGTTTTTCAAGTCACTATAGGAAAAATTGTCAGCAATTACACCACCACTTTATACCAGGGACTGTTTGTGCCTCATTTATCAACCAGAATGACAGTATCTTTACCTTTGGGGTAGTGGTGAATCCACATCTTACTGCCTACTTTCTCAGATTACTTTTGCTACCACTTCTGTTAGTCTATATTTAACAAGAAGATGGGCTTAATTAGGCAAGGACTTTATTAGAGGAGATGCCTCTGTGAGAGAAAATGTAAGGGAACTGGAGAAACCTGGGGTGGGGGACAAGTCTGACCCTTACTAAAGAAAGTTTGGATGGAAGCATCCTAGTCTGCCCTGCAATCTTAAAAGTTTCAGCAAAATCTTCAGAGAGTCTTGGAGCCTATTTTAGGTTCCATGTGTATTCAGGAAGCAGCCAGTGAGAAATCTGGCCTTGGTGAAAAATGTGGTGGTGGGCTCAAAGTGTAGCAGCCAATGCCTTTGGTCAGTTAAGCTCTCTAGAACTGGAATTCTGCAAGGTGCATCCTCCTACTGCCAAATCAGGTGAATAAAATACAGCATATTAGTTCAGGAGGTAGAGGAGGGTAGGTTACAAACTCAGATAACTATAGGGATGAGTCAGGTAATGTAAATGAACAAAGTAGGCAGACTGACTACTGGAAGAAAGCACTGCTCAAGCTTGACTATCATTTGGTCTCAGTGTCGGGAAAACAACAGCGTTTGGTGCTATGAGGGAATGATTGTTGCATGCAAAAATTGGAGTCTAGCATTGCCAGGTCTTCTGAATTTGTTTTGTTTGTGAGAACCCAGAAATGTAGGTAATTATATGATACATGAATTTTATATACTTAAAATTAATTTAAAAAATTTTTAGGCTAGCATAATAGAAGGCATCAACAAAAGCACAATAGAAGGCATCAACAAATTGATTTTGACTTAAGAGTTTATGCCCCTCCATTCAACTAGCTCAGTCATTCTTCTCAGCCACCTCTCTGTTACATACCCCAGCTACTTCATTCTGCAATCTCAAATGTAAGATCACCTACCCTTTCTTCCCTGTGCCTTCTAGTACTTGAATTCCTGGCATGGCAAAGACAAAAGCTTAAGATACACTGTTGAGGCAAATTCTGCCTCATTGTGTCATGGTCACTGCCAAGGATCCCTCTAATCCTTCTTTACTTGTTACCATTGATACACTTTTTGAGTTTCCTTTAGCTCTTGTCAATATCCTTCCCAGATTTGTTGTCATCTTTGTCACCATTTCAATTCAAACTAGTAGACACTTTCACACTATTACACTCCTATCTTTAGACAAAATATGTTCCATATGTATGCACCTGTACTTGGCAATTCACTTCTTATTTTGAAGATTGACAAACCAAGAAAATAAAAATTCCAGAGAATTTCTTCCTCTTGCTATAGCATGCTACCATCAAAATTTTTCTAAAATTTGGGTGGGTGAAAACTGTTTGCTATATTTGAATGTGAGTGCTTTTTCCCAGTGAGAGGTACATAGTTTCATCTGAATCTTGAAGGCATCCTTGACCCAGAAAATATATATGAAAATTTATGTTCTTCATTTCTGGTTTTTTTTTTTTTTTTCCCCCTGATTCAGAGCCTCTTCTATAAAAGAAACATGCTTGGTCCAAGCACCCTTTGGGCATTTTTCTGTGCTGTTTCAGAACCATTCTTGCTCATCCACCAATAATAAAAATTTAGGGAGGTAATTTTTTCTCCTGCACACCCCTCACATCCCAACCATTCCTCCCTTAGTATTATTCAGATTCAAAAATATGATTACACCATCCCACCTTTCTTTGCTTAAGTGTCCATCTGAGCAAAGAGCATTTAGAGAGCTTGGGTCCTGTTGAAGAACATTACTTCCAACCTTTTGCAACCCCAATCTAAGCTGCTTAATTGTTTATTCTCAATGCTAGAAGCACTTTAAAATAAGAAATGTTGTTGCATGTATAGATATGGAAGACTTATTGATCCATTTTCTTATAAAAACAATGCCATGAATCTTACGTTAACTTTAAGAATGTTATTGAGGATATCATTCAGTCATTAAAGAGGGTCTTTTAGGAGAGTCCACAAGTACATTTTTCTCTGATCTCAGAACCAGAAAGGTACAGCTTTCCTTGAGAAACTATTTGTTTTTATCTTAAGGTTCCGAGATTCTTCTGAAAAGCCTGGAGCTAATCCGTGAACCCCCCCAAAAAGGTTAATGGTATGTATTTTGTGTTAAGCTCATGCCAACTCCCATTTTATTTCCCCACCCTTTTTCTCTTTGTCTCAATTTTCTTCTCATTTTAGAATTTAATCTTACCTAGCTATATGGCATATGTCTTTCATCATATATCTTTTTAAAACTACTTTATGGACCCAAAGATGTAAATAAATTACATACACGTCAACACTCCTCCAACTAACAAGTTCCTAATTATATTGAATGGTCACATCTGATACTCAAAAATCATGTAAAATTTCATGGGAGTCTTTATCCTGTCCAATCCAAAGACATATTACCACAGATGGGATTAATTTTAGAGTTGTTTCCTGACTACCTGGTGACATTTATTGAAAGCACATTGCAGTACAAATGCATGGAGTGGAATTAGATTGTGTCTACCAGCGGAAAACTTGTTAAGTATGGCCGTGGATGCTGACATTCTTCAATCTCTGCTTCTTACCAGACTCAGAATAGTCCCGTGAGATGTGACTTCCTGAAGAAATAATTTGACCATCCAAACCTAAACATCTCTAAAGTAGAGAACAATTTACTGTTCTTCCATACAGATAGAGGTAAAGAGAAGAACAACATGAGCAGGTCAAGGTTTCATTAAACTTGTGATACTTAAACTCTTTCTTAGATCAGTCACTTCTCATAAGAAACTTAGACATCTAATTTAGTTGACATTGTCTTTACAATTAGGTTTTTTTTGCATATAATACAATGATTGTTGATTTCTCCAATCTTTTCTCTGAAATCTCTATGCTGTTTCATTGTGATACAGATGAGTTTATTCTTGCTGTTTCATGTATTAGAATTTAAAATACCATTCATGGATCTTACATCTAATCAGACTGATTATGGGTTAAATTTTCATGGGGAAATTCACTTTTTCAAAATGGTAGATCTTGCATCTCTATTGCCTCGGACCCTTCAAAAGCTTCCCACCGAATTCAGAATGAATCTAAACTTTGTATCATGATATAATTTTCCGCCAGTCTGATGTCTGACTAACTGCTCTGTCTTCACCTCCTACCATTTTCCCTTTCATTCTCAGGGCCCAATTTTCCTTTTATACTTTTAATAAGCAATATTAGCTCCCTCCCAAGCATTTGCACTTCGTTCTCCGTGTTCATGAAAATTTCCCCACAATCTTCAAATGTCTTACTCTTTCTCTTATTCCAGTTTGGCTTCAATACACCTCTTAAGAGAGAGGCCTTTCATGAGCAATCGTCTATAATATCCAATTATATTATAATTGTGTCCCCACCCAATCATCTCATCTCATCATTCTTTTATTTAATTCATATGGATTATATGAATTAGTTTATTTACTAGTTTACTTATTTACTGTTTGGTTTTCATTGGTTGAATGTAAGCTCATAGAGGGAATAAGCCAGTCTGTCACGTTGAATGCCTTATCTCCTGTTTCTATGACAAAACCTGGTGCCCAGTAGGTTCTCAATCAATATTTTTTCTTATTATTTTAATGAATGTAATAAAAACAAAATACAACAGCAATATGCTGGGTGTTAACCTCAGGTGTGCTTTACCAAGTTGGTAGACAGACTTACTGGAAATGTTGACATTTTGTTCACTCAGTGACAGCATTTTGTTTTGTTTTGTTTTATGCAAAACTTGTTTCTTTGAAATAAATCCATTGGTTTTAGAAGGCTCAAATGAATGGCCAGTAGGGCATTCTGTAAGATTCACTTTTCAATTTGGCGTATCTCAATGGTTTCACTTGAAAACACTGAATACGTTCTACTCGAACCTCTTAATTGAAAATTATATATATTTTGCTTGTCTGCATTATTTTAAAATTAGTTTCAAAACCCTGAAACCCAGAGTTGCACAATTTGGTCATATAAATTAGAAAATCCTTAGAATGAAATTGCTTCCCAAACTCCACATTATTTAGTCTTTATTCCTGTTTTACTATAAATCTGATGATAAAAACTATTTTATGACTTACCCTCATATTTTATTCAAAGTACATGAGAGATAGTTGTTGAAAACCATGATAAAAAAATAATATTAATTGAGTTTATATCATGTGCTAGGCACATGATGGATTATCTCATGTAATCCTGAAGCAAACTTTTGTGGGGCAGTGCTATGATCAGTTCCATTTTACATATGAGAAGACTGGGGCCAGGATCTCAGAGACAGTGTGGACCTAGGCTTTGAATTCAGGTAATCTGATAAACGGCCTTTGTGGCTTTCAGAAGGGAGAGGGTGTTACAGACCGTAATCAAAGGAGCGAGACTGATACAAAGCGAAGGTCAAGCAAAGTTTTATTTCGCGCCAAGCACCAAGAATCAAACTGACCAGTCAGGGCCCTCTCTTGCAAAGAGGCGACCCCTCCCAGCCTCACAGATGTACTTTTATAGAGGTAGTTTAGCCGGGCTATACACAGGTGGCCAATGAGATTGCAATACCCAGAGAAAATTGCACATGCTAGGTCTGCCACACACAGAAAAAAAACTGCTAGGTAACACACGGGTGGCCAATTGAATTTCAGTTTACCCTAGTAGATATATGCGCACCCCACTGATTGAATGTCTTCACCTGGCCTGACCCGCCCTTGTATCTAGGCTTTGCAAGTAAGTTCCTCTGGAAGGGGCAGGGTCAATCTAAGTTCACTACATAAACACAAAATGACTCCCTCTGGCCAACCAGGCCCTTACAGAGGGAAGAACATTTTCTTTTGCTCTCAGCAGATTTAGTGGACACTGCTCTACTTGCTGTTTGCCCAGATCACAGTCTCGGCAGACTATGAAGTCTGGCTGTGAAGTTGTCTCCTAGAATCTTCCTTCCTCTCTACGCAGGAATCGCTTGTCCATACTGCCTTCACATATGCCATTCAATCCTTCTCTGAGCATTTCAATTTTTTTTGCTTTTTTTAATTACAAAAATATTTCATCACTCTAGATAATTTTGTAAAAACTAAAAATGTTACTTACAGAAATATAAAAATCCCCCACAATCTCTAAATTATCAATAATTATTCCTTTTCTTCCAGTCTTCCCTTTAAAATTAGATTATTTTGTATCTACATATCCTTATGTGTTGTTTCAGGTCTCCTTAGACATGGCTGCCAAGATGGGACTAGACATACAAGAGATTTTTTTTTTTTTTTGGCTAAAGATTTTATTTATTTGACAGACAAAGATCACAAGCAGGCAGAGAAGCAGGCAGAGAGAGGGGGAAGCAGGCTCCCTGCTGAGCAGAGAGCCCGATTCGGGGCTCGATCCCAGGACTGTGAGATCATGACCTGAGCCAAAGACAGAGGCCCAACCCACTGAGCCACCCAGGTGCCCCGACATACAAGAGATTTATAGAGGGAAATGTCTGTGCTGGGATACGGGGAGAGAGCCAGAGAAGATTGAGAGAATCTTCCCATCTTGATGCAGGTCTGATCCTAGTAAAGGAGCACAAGGAGTTAAAAGAATGGGTTATGAAGAATTTCAAGCTAAGGGGCTAAAAGTTTCAGTGCAATGACAGATCAGAGACATAACCATCAGTTATATTCTGTGTGGCTCATTACCAACGTGACCAAGATCTACCCATTATGTGGCACACATCTGTTTCTCCATGCACATTCCAGGAGCAGCTCTTCATGGTTCTTGTGGGTCTCTCAACCCGTGGAGAAATATAAAAGGGGGAGTTTAGTAGTATGAACATGTCCTACCTATGATCTTCTCCCTTCCCTACCATCCATTCTAAACATTCCTCACCTTTAGCTATTACCTCATTAAGTCTTAATGCCTAATTTTGTGCCTCAAACCTGCATTTCTGAGGAATCTGACCCCTTGTTAATTATACCGTCCTCAGGCAAAAGTCACTGTATGTTCTTCTTCACAGTTATGAGGGGATCAGAGAATACCATGGGCACCAAATGAGTCATTTGGGCTCCATGTGTATTCTCCCTGCTTCCATTGCATAAAAGCGTCCCTGTTTCCTCCTGATGATCATGGTCAGGTATCTCTGCCACTATAGTGACTTTTTTTTCTTTACCTGCTGGGTTCTAAATATATGAAATTCAAAATTGTCTGGTAGCAGACTTGTAGTTCATTGATATCCTAGTTGTGTCCCCTGGAAAGGATATGCCCCGTTTGTGGACCACAACATACAACCCTAGAGATCCCAGAGTTGATTTAGACAAGAATGAAAATTCTTCCCTCCACTTGAGGACTGATGGTATGAGTGATGGTAAGGACACTCAGTGATTCCACTTCTGAGTTCCCAGAGCCATGTAATCTTCCCACTGGAGACACAGCATCATAATAGAGTTTTCTGATCTCATACACACATAATAACAGGAAGGATATCATCCCATCTTTGAGTATTTCCTCAAAGCTAGAGCTTCAGCTGTGCCTTTAGAAGGCCATTCCATTGCTCTGTAAGGCTGGCTATTTTAGATGATGAGATGTCTGGTATAACTATTGAAACCTGTAGTCCTGGGCCACTCCCATTACTCCTTTTGTGAAGTAGGTCTGCTTATCGGATGCTGTGATGTAGGGATGTAGATCAGGCATGATGTAGATCAGGCATTCTATAAGCCTCAGGATAGTGGTTGGTAACTGAGTCTCCGAAGGCAGGAAAGAAACCCACACCCTGAGTATTTGTCCCCATAGGGATGAACCACAGCCCATATCAGCATGGAAAGAGCCCGAGTGGTTGATCTTCCAAGTGACCAATTGGTCTCTTGAGACATAGCACACACTGGGGGGATCTTAATGCTGTTATGGACTGAATTGTGAACACCCAATATTTATATGGTAAAGCCTTATTCCTCATCATGATTGTATTTGGAGATAGGATAAGAAGTAATTAAGGTTAAGTGAGTTCATCAGGGTGAGACTTAAATCCAATAGAACTGGAGTCCTTATGAGCAGAGGACACCAGAGCTCACTTGCTCTCTTTCTCTCTCCATGCATACCCAGAAAAAAAGGCCACGTGAGGGCACACCAAGTAGGTGATGTCTACAAGCCCAACAGTAAGGCCTCACCAGAAATAAACCACGTTGAAACCTTGATCTCGGACTTCCATCCTCCTGAATTGTGAGAAAATAAATTTATGTTGTTTAAGCCTCTCAGTCATCAGTATTGTGTTATGCAGCTGAGCAGAATAATAGGTTACAGACAGGATGAAAATTTAGAGATGCAGCATCTGGGTTTGTGGGTCTATTATACTCCTCTCAGCAGATCTGAGACAGTGGAACATTTTCAAGGTTTCCACACATATTCCCTTATTATTCATTAGTCATACAACTCTGGAGAAATTGAAATTGTCTTAAATATGAGTGAAGTATAAAATTCTAATAAAAAGCACTCAAATTCTTATTGTGCATCTGAATATTTAGGTTAACAGTTCTAGGGAAAAGGTGGGTAATATAATATCTCAGCCATTAAAGTGTCTATTAAAGGGTGGGAACCTCAATTGATGAGGTATTTCTGCAAGAAGGTATCTTTCACCTTCAGTTCCAAAAGGCATTTTGTTGAGATTGCCAAAATTACAAACTAAAATTGTCTTGAATATCTTTCATGGTTCACTTATTAAATATTCAGTATGAATAAATGTGAATCTGATGTTTTTTAAATCTCAAAACAGATATATAAAAAAATGATTTTCTACTTTTTTGGAGTTGACGTCTCTACTTGCAGACAAATTCCTAAACAATTCAACAAATTTTATTTTGCACCTACTATGTATTTATTTTAGTATGTCATGGGGGTAAAACAATGAAAAACAAAGATGTTAATTCTACCCTTAAGGAGATTATAGAATAATGGATTTTTTTGTCAGAACTTCACTGAAGGTGTCAAGGTTAAATATTTGTTACATCTTTCGATGCTGCCTGTGTATCTGCTTTAATTCCATTAGCATCTGCACAGTCAAGAAGAATAGCATAACGAGAGGAAATGCTGCCCAGAGTATCTGTCATTTTATTCAGTGGATACACATTGTAAAGATAAATCTTACTAATAAGGTAAGCAAGGATGAGCATTGTCATATTGTGTATAGTGAGCTGGAAGTACAAACATTAAAAGCAAACAAAGGAAACCCAGTGCATGAGGCAAATCTAGTTCAAACCAAATTTGTGGCCTACAGAAATGGGACCTGGGTAAAACTAACTTTCTTTCTTTGTTTCTTTCTTTCATATTTATTAATTTATTTATTTACAGCTAGGGAGGGAACACAAGCAGGGGGAGTGGGAGAGAGAGAAACAGGCTTCTCGCTGAGCAGGGAGCCTGATGTTGGGCTCGATTCAGGGCCCTGGGATCGTCACCTGAGCCGAAGGCAGATGCTTTAACAACTGAGCTACTCAGGTGCCCTGAGTAAACTTTCTAATTGTTTTATATTATTATTCCTTTAAGTTATATGTTATAGACCAGTTCCAGAATGCATTCTAATGTGAGAAGATATTTATAAAATGATACATAATTCCCAGTGATGAAATTCTTTTGTTCATCACTTACCAAAGATATTTTGATCTTTTAAGTTATCAGTATTATTTTTGCACTGTCATGTACTATATTAAGTGTGTAGTGTGTGTGGGCATGTGTATGTGTGCCTGTGTGTGCACGTATGTGTGTATCTAGGTGTTCATTGTTGTGTATGACCCTTTTATTTCTTTTATTTCTTTCTTTTTAAAGATTTTATTTATTTATTTGACAGGCGGAGATTACAAGTAGGCAGAGAGAGAGGAGGAAGCAGGCTCCCTGCTTAGCAGAGAGCCTGATGCTCAATCTCAGGACCCTGGGATCATGACCCGAGCTGAAGGCAGAGGCTTTAATCCACTGAGCCACCCAGGCACCCCAACCCTTATATTTCTCCCTACATCATCCAGTTCCTGGTTTTACACTATACACATTCTAGGGTTTCTGCTAAACTACTGTTCTGTATTAAATTGCTAGTTCTCATGGGGAAATATCTTCTCTTTCCCTAAATAGATTTAATATAGCTATACAAAAGTTTATTCCCAAGACCTCTGGCTGAATCCAATAAATATGTTCAAGTAAGAACATGCATTATTTTTCATATCATCAAACTCAGGGACAGTATCACTGGAGCAATTTTACAGCTCTCTATAAAATTAAATGCACATAACTCTTTTGTTACAGTTACCTCGGAACACATTGTATTTGAAGATGTTTCCAAGAGTCACAGTAAATTTGTAGGATTGAGCCAAGCAGAAGATACTGCTTTATGAAAACATACAATTTACACTAAACTCATTTTTAAAAAATATACCCTGAGATGTGGTGGTAAACTTTCTTCTAAATTAAATTTTAAAAATCTACCTCATAATTAGTCATATTTGCTGGAATACTAAAAATTGCCACATCTTTCCTCACATGATTTGGTTGCTAGACTACATAGCTAATGATGTGTAATCTATGCAGTTGTGAGTACTCCCTTAGTACTCTGACAAGACATTTCAGTTAATTATTCCTCCTTACAATTTGTCTTCAATTTGGAGTGTGATTCCAGTGGCAAAAACTTTATGAATATAACTAATCTTTGATGTATCATATTGCTTTCTGGATGAGGAAATATGTGAATCTGGAAAGAGTAAAAGTGAAGGAATACCCAGTGTTGGGAAATGTATGACTAGGACAAGCTTTTCTATTCAAAAGTAAGATGCTTTTGTCTTTTTGAATAATGTAAATCAGTGTCCTATTCTTTCTGTTTATTGATTTTTTTGCCATGGGTCTAATCTTACTATTTTATTTTTAGTTACTAAACACTGTTTTAATTGGTTCATATTTTGTATAAAGTACCCTATTAACTAGTACCAAAATTGGTGCTGTAAAATACAATAATATGTGACCTTAATATAATTAGAGAATTATGTAATTATGAAACTAGAGTTCTGATTGGTTTTATTTGATTTGAACAGGAGTGATTCACATCTCAAAGATGTGGGAAGCATAAAACACTCCTACAGCACACATAATACTGCCTGAGTTTTATATGTGACAACTTATATTTGTTAGACATAATTTTCTAGAATGGCAGTTCAACAAACTCAGCAGATGAAATAGCCCGGGACACCAAACTCATTTTTATTATTACAGCAATAAGCCAGATATCTTTTGTATGGAGTCTCCCGATCTTGTGAAGTAACTTAAGACAGGTTCCAACCTCCAAACATAGCCTGTGGAAACCTAAGCCCTTTCTCTAACATTGTGTAGATTTACTGGAGCTTCTGTGATTATGGTTCCTCTGTCTTTGGGCTTATGCTTTTGTACATGCTCTTTCACCCCCAAAACAACTGAAGTAATTTGTCCTATTCATAACATATCAAGAAAAGTAGTCTACAAAAAATCATTCATAACTAAGGTAGTTGCATTAAATACTGATTGGGAAGCACAGTGCAGGCAGGAGTTGAGAGAAGAAAGACTGTACATTGAAGCAACAGAAATAATTAGGAAGTAAATAGTTTCTCCTGGATACTTCTTACAGATGTTCCTGTCACACACCATCTCTGACTCACTCTGGCAATTCTTTCTTTGTTTCCATAATCTTACCCTTTAGAGAAAAAAAATAAAACAATAAAAACTCCTGTCTTTTTTTTTTTTTTCCTGATACTAGCCTCCATAGGATTTAACTTTTATAAAAAAGTAGCTTAGCAAGACAATTAGTCAAAGGCATTTCCTTTCTGAGGGAAGTTCTTGTTTTGGCCTTGTCTGGATGACTTTTTGTGAATGAAATTAGCGAATGGTTCACTTATTTTATCTGAGAGCTTGCCATTCTGTAGTTAGGACTGTAGGGGGCGTCTTGAGGTTGGTGGCAACAACGCCTCACAGAAGGATGGCTTCCTTAGTTACGGAATTAATCCTAGGGTAAAGTGATCTCTGTAAAAGTAAAGCAGTATTTTCATGGGAAAAGAATTTAAGTCCCCTTCCTTTGCTTCAGAGGACCAAAGTTACCACTCCTAACTTTATATGGAAAGTGAGTTTTCTCTTTTTGATTAAGAAGTGACTAGGACAGAGGCACCTGAGTGGCTCAGGCCTTCAGCCTGGGTCATAATCCCAGGGTCCTTCCCTAGAGGGCTAGGGCATCGGGCTCTCTGCTCAGCGGGGAGCCTGTTTCTCCCTCTCCTTCTTGCTCTCTCTGTGTCAAATAAATAAAATCTTTAAAAAAAAGTAACAAGTATATTCTTGGCCTTTGTAGTATTAGTGAAAACCTACATTTACAATTAAGTAATGAATTTGCTGGATTTTTAGCGTTGTACTCTCATAATGAAATTATATTAATTGTGTAATAATTTCTCAATTGGAATACATGTTATCAAGTCAGACTTGATTAGGCAATACCTTCTTGTCTTGGTATTTTCCCAGAAATAATATCTGTAAAATGCTCTATTTCCAGAGCAGAGTGCATTGATCCGGAACACCTGAATCATTGTCTGTGTAGAAATGCTTCAAGAGTTATAACAAAAAACACAAAAGTATTTAGAAAAATTCTGTGTCTTGGCAGGCTAACAGGACCAATTAAGAAGTGAAAAATTATTTAAAATTAACCCAATTAGATTGAGATTTTGCTTTATACTTCATACTCCATCCATGCACTTTTTTTTGAATACATACGCACATAGGTATAATTCATTTTTGAAAGAGAACACTGAAAATATCTATTTTGAAAATAATATGGACTTAATATACAAAAATGTCAGACATATTGCCAGAGACTTTACATACTCATATTTTAGACATGTCTTCATATTTAAGAATTGTTTTACACCGTTGCTTAGCAACATTCTGGTCATTTAATTCAAAAGCAACTTCCAAATTACAAAGCCTTTTGTGAAAAAGAAACCCAATAATCTGATTTTTTTCATGTATAGAAAAGCAGAGAAAAGGCCTAGTGTTGTGCATAAAGGAACTATGGTATTAAATATTGAAAAATAACATTCTGACTACATTATTTGTTGTAATCTTTATTTTAAGTCTTTTTAACTAAGACATTAATTACAATGAAGTCAATTGTTCTTCACTCTGTTCAGTTGCTGGTTAATGTCATATCCAGTTTACATCCAAAAGGTTAAGTGTATATGGAGAGCCTAATCTTTTAAGAAAAGGATGGATGAAAATGTGGTTCCTTGTTTTCTGTTTCTGTGTTGCCCGAAGAAGAGATTAAGTAGGGACTTAATATATAAAACATATAAATATGTATTATATGCATAGCACTTATGCATTATTATAAAAAGTTGTTATGTTCTGCCTGAGGTATTAGAGTTTCACACATATTTTATCCTCCACACTAGTTTCTGCACTCCTTAAAACCAGAACCTTTTCTTTTTTGTCACTGAATTCCTATAATCTAGTAGTAGCTTATATATAACAGGCTTTCCATAAATATATGTCCAGTGGAATGTTTTAATAATAGTAATTATCATAATAACAACAATATTTTTGAGCAGTTGTCTATGTCTATGTCATATACTATATCAAGTAGTCTATTTTAATTGTAGAGGCAATTATGGTTGTTTTTTCTGTTTACATCAAGGACAGAGGAGAAGGAAATCTTAAATTATAGTGACTATAAGGGCCAGGAAACACTGCAACAATAACCAAGAACTTGCAGTCTTCCACATTGTGATAAATAAGGTAAATTGAAGTGCTTGTATTTTTAAGTATTGATAGGTTTAACAATTGTTTTTCTCAAACTTGGATCTCAAAACACACCAGGAATAATTCGTTATGTCTTAGTGTTTTGGATATCTGTTGATTTAGCCCGTGCAGCATCTGTTGTCTCATTGGGTAAGAACTCCATGTTTTTTTCCTTGGGAAATCGCCTCCCCTCCGTTCTCAGTTCTTGTGGTTACATTGGGACAACCCATCCTCCAACTCCAGAAGTGGGAACATAAGCCATGGCCCATCTATGACAGTGGCCTTCCCTTTCTCTATCCCTGCTGGAATCAATTCAATTAATACATGACTGAAACAAAGGGAACAATTAGTGGCAGTAGGCATTCTTTTGCAAGTGGGGAAAGAGGTATGCGCCCCTTTCATTGGGATTGCTGAAGTGGCTGGATTTAAGACTAGAGCTACTTGTAGTCACTATTTCTTTATTAGTATCCCTTTGGGACTGAAGCTAATGAAGAAGAAACAATGCCAAGGCAAACATCACAGAATAATTGTTCCAAACAATGTCCACTGATGAGTGCTAAAATCATTGGGTGAAAGTATGAGGAGAAACAAGGTATTAGTATAGTCTCAAAATGTTTCTTCCAAGTTATTTATCAATTATAAAGGGGGAAATGTTAACTTTACAATGGAGAAATCTGGCAGAGAAAATTTAACCAAGCAATCAGGGTCAACATCATCAGAAATAAGATGTATTGACATTATGTTCCCTCAGTATTATATACAGAAAGAGGGGAAGAAATCAATATTTTGTGATATTCTTGCCAAAATTGCATAAACTTAACCTAGTTACCAGTCAAGAAGAGATGTCAAATTCAGATTGAGGCACAGCTACAGAATAAGTGATCAATATTCATCAAAAGTTTCAAGATAATGAAAGACAAAAGAAGACTGTGGAATTGTCACAAATAGGAAATGACTGCAGAAACAGAACAGCTAATGCAATATGGAAGTCTGGATTTAATCATAGAACAGAAAGAAAGATTTTAGGGGAATAAAAATCTGGTGAAATTTAAAGGTCTTTACTTTATTTGATAATATTGTACCAATGCTAATTTCCTGGTTTTGAAAATTGTATTATGCTTACCTAAATTGTTAACATTAGGAGAAACTGAAGAATGAGTATTGTGAACTCTTTGTAATCTTCTTCCAGATTTTCTATGTGTCTAAGACTATTTTAAAATCAAAAGTTTAAAAAACACAAACACAAAAAGAAATTAAGAACCGTAGATTCCTGGCAACTTTATGTACCTCTGTCCATCTATATTTGAACACAGACATACCACTAGGCTATCAGGTCATGAGTTGAAGAATTCCTTAATCATTTTAGTTGGATTTCTCTCACTTCCAAGAAAAAGAGATATGACAAATATCTATTTGTTTTCTTCGTCAGTGAGTTTACTATGGTCTATCTAGAAAATGTCTCATGACTAATAAAGTGTTTCACATAAGGAAATTCTCCCAATAATTTCTATACTCAAGGCAAATTTTTTTTCATTTTAATAATTTTGCATAGAGACATTTCTATACTATACTTTTTACTTTCATATCTGTTGGGGAGTGCATTAAATATTATTTTTCATTCTTTCAATGATTATGAATCATCATTCTGAACATAAACCATCTTCTATCATAGAATGTGTTGACATCATGGTTGAAGTGTAGAAATGTATGTTTATACATTAGTTGACCTCTGATTATTAAGATTGATCTATTTTATTTATTATAACTTATGGATTCCACTTAGTTCACATGGTTTTACATACATTTTCCTGTTAACCT
Source organism: Mustela nivalis (assembly GCF_964662115.1). NCBI lineage: Eukaryota > Metazoa > Chordata > Mammalia > Carnivora > Mustelidae > Mustela > Mustela nivalis. The sequence goes on from NC_139026.1 coordinate 36,264,600, forward strand.
ATTTATAACAGCCCTCCTCCCTGAACTTGCCATTATATATCTGCTGTTGGAGAACACACTCTTACTGAAACAAAATCTAAGTCAAGAGTCATACTATAAATGAGGGAATACTGGAAATACCTCTTATATGACCAAAGTTCATGGATTTTGAGGTATGTGTTTTGAACAAGGAATTTTTGTTGGTTTTGTTTTCTTCACATATGTAGCTATGGACTATGATCTATGAAGGTGAATTTATTGAATGGGTGACCTTGGGATTCAATCAGAAATTAAAGTTTGTGGCCTATGTTTTTATTAATATTTTCTAGCATTTGTTTTCTTAATAAGTCATCAGTGCCCCTGCTCACCATGATACATTTCCCAAAATGACCTAAGAAAAATGAACATCACCTAATGACAGGGAGAACTATGAATAACTCCTTTGGGCAGGTTAAGTGTGTCTCCATGTGCCAGGGCCTGTGATTACTTCTTCCTGCTTACAGAGTCGTTCATGACATTCCTGTTGTGACAGGTCTTTTGTCCCAGCTGATGAGAATGTAGAGTCTTCTCTTTTGCCTGAATATCTCAATTCCTACAGCCACCTTAAATTCCTGTCCCCTTTTATCTTGGTCTCCTTCAAAATTTGTCTCTTGTGCATGTATTGGGCTTATAATTAATCTGAGCTGATTGCACTTCTCCTCACTGCCCATATGCATCTATTATTATCCATTCTTCTTCTTTTTTTAATTCCTTCAAGTCAGCAGCAGCTATACTGTGCTGTCATTTCTTTGGCTTGGAATCAATTCTCTTTTCCTGCCAAGTGCCATAGATCCTACAAAGTGCTTCTGTTGCAGTAGTAATTTCGTTACCTAATATAAATGAACAGCAAGGCGTCAGAGCCTTTACTATAAATAGCTGGAGTTTCTCAAAGGTCTCCCTCTGATTGTTCACCAGACTGATTTAATCTCTACTAATAGTCTTAATTCATAAATTGACATTTTAGCAGTTCTTTCTGGATTTTTCCTACCAAAGTCCCAATTAATTTTTTTATTGTTTGTAGAGAATTGGTTCTTAATAGTCTTAGAACACTTATTTGTAAATACAGCTAATCTTAAAGGAAGAGGAAAAGAGGAATAAACAAGAAGATTCAGATTTTTCCACTATTTCTTATTCTTGTGAACTCTTTGTACCTCAACATTCTGAATACAATTAACTGTGAAGGGACTCTTCCTAATTGTCAAAATTGGGATCATCAGTTCGTAAGCAAACTTATCAATCACTGGCAATACTCCGGGTATAGCGTTCAGTAAAAGGGAAGTAATGTAATGATGTAATGGAGAAAACTCTGGGCAGGGAGTTGAAGAGGCAGATTTTAGTCCCAACTATACCAATATATTTCTGTGTGTTAATTTTGCTAGTTCAGTTCCATCTTCTGAAAATAGGCTTGACTACATGAACGTAAATTGCTTTCTTCTCTAATATTTTATGAATCTAGAACACTGTGTTCCTTGAGAAAGTCACAGTTTAATTGAAACGCAGAATGAGAAAAGTTGCATTGCCTGCAATTCCTTTTAAGAGTTTCATAGCATAGGGACCATGTTTTATCCTATGTATGGCCTCAAGTTCAAACACAGCCTGAAACAGAGATTTTGTTTTTTTCCCACTGAGGCAAAAATGACAGAGGACAGTCATATTTATAACACATACTTAAAGAAGCACATGTGATTTTGAGCTATTCCATGTCCAAATGGTAACTTTCTCACCTTCTCTGTCAGATATTTTAAAATTCATTGAAACTGTTGAATCTTCTCTTATTCATTTACTTAAACGTCTTCATTCAGGTGATATACCTGAATTGAATTCATATGTGTAAGGCGTACAATTTAATGTGTTGGCATATGTATACACCTGAAAGATTATCACAATATGATGAAGATGTCTAACAATTCCAATGATTTCCTTGTGCTTCTCTGTAATTCCTCCCTTTTGCTTCTTCATATACTTCAGTCCTCAAGCTAATACTGAACTGGTTCTGGTTACTATCACTAGAGATAAGTTTGAATTTTCTAAAATTTTAGACAAATGAAATCAGGGAATGAGAAGATACTCTTTGGGGGAAAGTGAGGATTTGGCTTTTTGTACTGTGTAATTATTTTGTACATCCATCCTGTTGTAGCGTATAAATAGGTCATTAGTTTTTATTGCTAGGTTGTATTCACTGCATAAATATACCAATTTCTTTTTTTTTTTTTTAAAGATTTTATTTATTTACTTGACAGAGGGAGATCACAGGTAGGCAAAGAGACAGGCCGAGAGAAAGGAGGAAGCAGGTGGGGCTTGATCCCAGGACCCCGGGATCATGACCAGCTGAAGGCAGGGGCTTTAACCCACTGAGCCACCCAGGCAACCCAATATACCAGTGTCTTAATCCATTTCCATGCTGGTGCACATTTATTTGTTTCAAGTATTTGACCATTTCAAAATAAAGCTACTGTGAACATCTATGTATATAACTTGTATGGACATGTGCTTTCAAATACTTTGGATAAAGACCTAGGAATGATTGGATCATATGGTAGGTATCTGACCTTTTAAAAAATTGCTAAACTCTTTTCCAAAGTAGTTATACCATTTTACATTCCGACTCACAGTATATAAGAGTTCCAGGTCCTCTACATCTTCATCAGCATTATAGTCAGTCATTTTAATGTTAGCTATTCTAATAGGTGTAGTGGTATATCATTGTGGTTAGCTTGCATTTCTTTAACGACTCATGATGCTGAGTGCTTTGTGTATGTGTATGCTACAGATCTGTGTATCCTTGGTAATATGTCTGTTAAAGTCTTTTGCCTATATATATATTTCTATATATATTTTTTTTAATTTGGGGGTTTTGGTTTCATAATTCTAAGGCCTGAGGTTTCTTTATATATTATAGATATAAATTCTTTATCATATATATATAAATTCTTTATCTCATATATATTAAAATAGTGTGTGACTTGTATTTGCATTATCTTTATAGTTTTTTATGAAGAACAGAAGTTTTAAACCATGTTCTATTTTTAAAATAATAAATGGTTTACATATTCTGGCACTTTTTTAAAATTAGCAAATAATTTACTTACCTTGTAACAAATCATGATACACAAATGTGTTTTGATACTATGGAAGACCACCTGAGCTAATGGAGTCCTTATTGGTAATGTGGTCATGATTCCTGCAGCCATTTACAGTATTTTTTCTTAGTTACATAATAATTGCTGCTACCCAGTCACTTCATTTTTAGGTTATTTAAAAATAACTTAGGGTAAAGCTTGTTGTAGAAGTAAGTTCCAAGTTGGATAAACTTCACTTACACATAAGTAAAAAAAATGAACATATAAATAATTCTCCACCTTTATACCTTGGTGGATTCAGTATTGTATTTTCAGTATTGGAATGTTAAGTTTATATCCTGGAAGTGGAACTGTGTTGTTGGAAAGGCACTAATGTGTTCCTAACAGTCCAAAACAATTACTTTTTGTATAATGCTTTTTATATAGCGATTATATTTTTTGCCCTTAACTCTATTACTCACAAAGAATAGATGCTAATCTCCAAGACAGGATGTTTTATACTAAAAGAACATGCAGTCCCAGACTGTTAAAAACAAAGAAATAACAAGACTCATGACAAATAGAATCTGTCCATTCATAGAAGTGCTGTTCTTGTTCATGATAATTGGAAGAATAGATTTGGGAAGCTGGACTCAATCCCCTTATCATTCGTATCTTCCTAATTGCTGCCCCTAATTTTTGTATACAAAAATCTTGCCCATACATTATCAAACTTTGTTTTGATCAAAATTTGGTGTTAGAATCTTCAGTATGCTCCAGTAAAATAAAGGTAATGGGTATCTTCTTGTTTGAAATGAAAATATCTGGGGTGCCCCAGTGGCTCAGTCGTTAGGCGTCTGCCTTAGGCTCAGGCCATGGTCCCAGGGTCCTGGGATTGAGTCCTGAATTGGGCTCCCTGCTTGGCGGGAAGCCTGCTTCTCCCTCTTCCATTCCACTGCTTGTGTTCCTTCTCTTGCTGTGTCTCTCTCTGCCAAATAAGTAAATAAAAAAGCATAAAATTAAATAAGTAAATAAAAAGCATAAAATGAAAATATCCTGGAAAGTATAATATGCTATTAAATCTTTTTGTTTTATAATTAAACTTAATCAAAATATTTTCTAATACTTGCACTAGAGTTGACCATTAAGGCAATGGTAAATTGGATTTGGTGTGAGAAAAGAATGAAAACTAATTTAGGAATATAGCCATTGAGAATAGGAAAAGTTAAACACAATAGGTTATTGTGTGGTAAGATGTGGTAATGAACTAAGGACAAATACTAGAAGTCCAACAATATCTATCCATTATTTTTTTAAAAGATTTATTTATTTATTTTAGAAAGAGAGTACAAGCAGGGGGAGGGGCAGAGGGAGAGGAAGAGAATCTCAAGCAGACCCCCTACAGAGCAGGGCAGCCTGGCTCAATCCCATGGCCCTAAAATCATGACCTTAGCCAAAATTAAGAGTTAGACGTTTAACCGACTGAGCCACCAGTTGCCCCATTATCTTACTCTTTAACATTAAAGCTCCCAAGTTCTAGCTGGGCATATGGTTGTCATTTATAGCTACATTCCTACTTTCTTTTAGTTGATGTACTCATGTGACTAAGTTCTGGACAACAGGGCATAATTGGAAACAATGCTATTTGTAGTCATGCTCATAAAAAGAGATGTACTTGCACTCACTTGCCACCTTCTTACTCCCTGCTGTACAGGCCACAAGTGCTTGGTAAGAACACCATCTGTGGCCCTGAAGGTGGAAGTCATGTGTTCAGAACTATACAAGTGCCTTCTAATCTCAGGCTCCTTACCTCTGGAGACATAAGGATTGATGAAAGGGGTAATAAACATTTATTTTCTTTAAGTTTCTGTATTTTGGGACTTCTTGTTATAGCAGCTTAGCTTGTGCTCCAATTAATAATGCCAGGATTATCAAGGAAGAGAAGATATCACATATTACTAAAGAGGGTTAGAAAGAGAAGTTTAAATGCTTCATATATTTTAATTTTTCTGATGTTTGATAACGTGTAGATAGCATTCTTTGTATACAAAAGTTGGACTATTTCTTTGAAACAAGCTGTACATTTTTATGTTACAGGGATGTTCAAAGAACATACATCCGTCAAATTATTTTTTATATGTAAGCTGAGTAAAATGGGTTTCTTCAAAGGTCACTTTAAAATCTAATGGACACTCTGCTAGAATGATTAATAAGGTATCTGGTCTCAATATTAGAAATTATTGCTCAGTTATGCATACAGCAGTTAACTTCCTTTTCAATGAAATTTACTGATATATATATGTATATACATGTATACATATATACACATATACCTACATATACATACATACATTTACATTCACTCATGTTTAAAACTGATAACTGAGTCTTCAGGAATTGTACAAGTCGGTTTTTTGTTTGTTTGTTGTTGTTTTATTGTATTATAAGGCCCAAAGTTTGTGTATTTCCCAAAATCTGGGTATCTTCTGATTGGGCTTGATGGTGGTTTAGGTTAGCAAGTGGGAGCTGTGGTAGATTTTGACCTTAATTATATTCAGCGGCCTATGTGTTTCTTGAATTAGTGTATCCTGTCTTGTGGTTGACTTTTTACCGTATAGCTTGGGGAGATTGCTTTGAACCTAGCCTCTTGTAAAGGCTGGCCACAAGAGTTTACAAACTTGCCACACTTTATGAAGGCTTTATTCACAGGCAGTTTTCTTTTAGGTAAGTCACTTTAATTCAGGCAAGTGATTATTTTGAAATCATTAGGACTATAGCAGCAGCATTGGCAAAGGAAGGTAGACAGTACAGCCCTTAGCAATCAGGCACAGCAGAGACAAGGATCCAATTATGGAGAAAAGAAATTGATTAGTTTTCTGTGGCTGTGTAACACATTTCCACAATCTTAGTAGCATAAAGTGATGCAAATTTACTATTTTACAGTTTCCATGGGTAGATTTTCTGTTCCAGTCTCAAATGGTTGCAGTCAAGGTGTTAGCTGGGGCTGCATTCTTACCTGAAGTTTGAGAACCTCTTCCAAACTCATTCAGTATGTTGACTGAATTCATTTCTTTGTAGCTTCCAAACTCATGGCAGCTTCCACTTTCTTCTAGGTCAACAGGAGAATGTCTCTCACACGTGACCTCTTTCTTTATCTATCGCTCTATCTATCTTATCTATCTAATCTTTATCATTATGGAAAGAACATTTAACTTGAGCGCTACCCTCTTGACAAATTTTGAATGGCATAATACATTATTGTTAACTACAAGCAAAATGTTGGACAGCATATCCCTATAACTTAATCATCTTGAGTAGCTTAAAACTTGACTTCTGTTGAATATCAACTCTCTATTTCTCGCTCCTTTCAGTCCCTACAAATTCTGCTCTCTGTTTCTCTGAGTTTGATTGTTTTAGATACTTATGTGACACCATACCGTATTTATTCTTCTGTGACTGCCTTATTTCACTTAGCATAATGTCCTCGAGGTTCATCCACTTTGTTGAGTGGTGTTGAGGAAACTGGATATCCACATGAAAAAAAAGAATGAAATTGGACCCTTTTACCACACAAAACCAGTTCAAAATGGATAAAAGATTAAAGACTTAAACATAAGATCTGAAACTCTAAAACTCCTAAGAGAAAACAGAAGAGATTCCATGTTATTGGTCTAGGCAGTGATTGGATATGACACCAAAGGTAAAGGCAAAGGCAACAAAAGGAAAAATAGATACATGAGACTACATTACAACTAATAAGCTTCTGTGCTGCAAAGAAAACAGTCAACAGAGGGAAAAGGCTGTCTAAAAAGGAAGAAAATATTTGCACACCAAATATCTGATAAGGGCTTAAAAACATATAAGAAACTCCCACAACTCAATAGCAAAAAAACAAAATAAAAACAAACAAACAAAAACAATGAATTAAAAAATAAGGAAAAGACTCAATAGACATTTTCCCAGTTATAAAGCACAAACAGATGGCCAACATGTATATGAAAAGGTGCTAAACCTTACTAATCTTCAGGTAAATGAAGATCAAAACAACAGTGGGATATCATTTCACATCTGTTAGGATGGTTATTATAAAACAAATGAAAAGGTAACAAATGATGGTGTATTTGTGGAGAAATTGAAATACTCACGAACTATTAGTGGAAATGTAAAGTGGTACAAACCATGTGAGAGTTCCTCAAAAAAATTAAAAATAGTATTCTCATATGATCCAGCAATCTCATTTCTGGATGTATGTCCACAAAAATTCAAATCAGTATCTTGAAGAGACATCTGCATTCTTATGCTCACTGCATTATTATTCATAATAGCCAGTATATGGAAACGACCTAAATGTCTGTCAGCTGATCAGTAGATAAAGAAAATCTGGTGTATACATATAAAGGAATATCATTTAGCCTCTTTAAAAAAAAAAAAAAAAAAGGTAAGGAAATCCTGCCACTTCACTTTATCTTAAAAGAATTACTTGATTAGATCAAACTTACCTAGGATAATATCTCCAATTTAAAGCCCGTTGATTAGGGATTTTAATTACATCTGCTAAATCCATTCATAGTAACACTTTAGTGTTTGAGTAATGAGGAGAAGGTTTGTGCAGCAGGGGCTGGAAATCTTGAGGTAGGGGGAAGGGATAGCTTATTCTTATCAAATGTCTGTCAAGACCACAGGGAATCATTCCTAAATAGGCCTTTAGATATTAAAGTAAGAAATCATTCTCTCAGATGCTTAAGTTGTCTTTCTTAGCTAAATATATAAGCTGAGGCCTAGGCTTTTATCCACTAAGAGAGTTGAGTTCCACCTGGTGCTATGGAACCCAAATTTTGTTTTTAAATTAAAACTGTTTATGCCAGGCATGCTAGATAGATTGCCTCACACGCAAGAGAACCTTCCACCAACCTGCTCCGGAATTATCTGTTACTGAATTCTGAATGTAGCTTTAGATAGCTGAGCTTCAGTGTGTCATTTTTTTCACAATGAAGGGACAGGTATTATAAATAAATAAATAAATAAATGGAAAAAATTTCCTTATTATGAAAAGAATAATCCTTCTTTCACGGTTGTGGTAGTAGAAAAAACACAATTTCATAAGCCTCAAGGCTAAGATCTTGTTAGCTGTCTTGAAAGCATTCCCCAAACCTCAAACAGATCAGCAATGTCTGAAGCTTCACAGCAAAGGGCTTTAAACACAACCTCTAACTGGATATTGGCAAAACAATAAGCTACTCTGACCAAAGGTGACTTTTTTTTTTTTTTTTTTTAAGATTTCTTTAATTGAGAGAGAGAGAGCACTTGAGCAAGTGAGGGATGGGGAGAGGAAGAGCAAAGGGAGAGAATCTTTCAAGCAGACTCCCTGCTGAGTGTGAAACCTGACATAGGGCTTAATTTCACAACCCATGGGATCATGACCTGAGCTGAAACCAAGAGGTGGATGCTAACGCTTAACCAGTTGAGCCAGCCAGATGCCCCTAGAAGTGATTTCTTAAGAAGCCAAGTTTTAAAATAATGCTATAGTCATCCCTAGCAGCCTCAAAAACTATATGAATGCTAAAGGCTGCATTCTCTCAGGAATGATTAGAAAGAAAACATCCAAGCTACTATTTCTGGCTGAACATGGGGGGAAAATATAAAATCCCTGAATTGTGATAGTTTCCAAACCACACACACACACACGCACACACAGTTCAATAGTGAAAGGTAAAAATCTAACTGTCTAAGGAGGTTTATATGCAACCTTTGACCAATAAGTAGTTTATGCTGACCCAAGAGTGACCAAAACTAAAAAACAACAACAACAAGAAGGGAGGAAAATATGAATGACAAGATCAGATGCTGCACGGTGCAGAAAAAATACATATTACAGAATCATTTCAGCCAAGTCTCTAAACAAACCAATGACCAAGCAAGTAACAACAGGTAGCTTCATTTATCAGTATCCAGAATTTGTACAAGTTTCAACAAAAATAATGATACATGACAACAAATGAGAAAGTTTCTTCCTATGATTCATACACAGGAAAAAAAATGGAAATAGAATAGATATCTGAAGTGCTCCAGATGGTAGATTTAGCAGACAAAGGTTTTAAAGCAGCTATTGCAAATATGTTCAAAGAACTAAAGGAAACCATACTTGAATTAAAAGAGGGTAGGAGAATCATCTCATAAAATATGAATATCAATGATGAGATAGAAATTATTAAAAAGAACAAAATTAAAGTTCTGTGATTGAAAAGTACAATAACTGAAATAAGAAATTCACTAGAATTGTTCAACACTAGACTTGAGTTGATACATGAAGAAAATCAATGAACTTGAAGATAGATCAATAGAGATTATACAGTCCGATGCAGAATAAAGAATGAAGAAACATTAACAGTCTCAGAGAAATGTGGAATACCATTAAACACACCAGCATACATGTAAAAGGACTAGCAGAAGGAAACAAAAGCAAGGGAGAGAATAAATAATCAAGGATATGAAGGCTGAAAACTTCCCAAATTTGAAGAAAAACATTCATGTACAGAGCCAAGAACTTCAACAAATTATAAGATAAACACAAAGAGCAAAACACCCATACTAGTCATAATCAAATTTTAAAAGACAAAGAGAAAATCTTGAAAAGACCAAGACAAAAAGGAATCATAACAACAAACTGTAGAGTTCAGAAGGCTGGGGTGGATGACACATTCAAAGTGCTAAAAACAAAAACTGTTAAAAAATCTTCTATTTAGCAAAATTATCTTTCAAAAATAAGTGTGAGATAAATGGATGAGATAAAGACATTCCAAGATAAACAAAGATGAGGGACGTTGTTGCTAGCAGATCAACCTTAAAAGAAATAATAAAAGAAGTTCTTATGACCAAAAACAACTGACATAGAGAGTAATTCAAAGCCATAAGGAAAACAGAAATGACACTAGATAGAAGTAAAGAAAACCAGAAAAAATAAATTATAAAGTATATATAACAAACTATACATATAATCAAGCTTTTATTTATTTAGCTTCTTTAAAAGATGTTAGATTATATAAAGTCATGACTATAACCATATATTTTTCAGTTTTTAAAATAGATATAGTATAAATGACAGTAATAACATAAAAATCTAGGAAGGAAATAGAGCTACATAGAAATAAAGTTTTTATGTTTTATGGAAATTTAAGTTGGTATAAACCTGAAGGAGATTCCAACAAGTTATTCTCAATCCTTAAGAAACCACTAATAAATGATTAAAAAACACAGTTTTCCAAATTTGTTAGAAATGGTCCAGTGCTATGTAATAATATGAATGTTCTGCTAATGCTTTGATTTTTTTTTTAATGAGGCACATTATAGTTTTTAGCTTTAGGTTCAACTTTGTAGGTGCTGTAGGATTTAAAGTTTTTCCAACAGATGAAAACTGTCACTATAGCCATAAGCATCAAGACTTCCTGCAGTGAGTAAATGGAATAAGAAATTGGGGAGAACTTTAAATTCATTAGGTTTTAAATTCTTTCATCTGAATAAGATATTTTGATTTTAAACATAAAGTTTCTACGGATTTTTTTTCATATCTTTTTGTGAAATAATTATGGAAGAGATTTGTATTCAGATATGGAGTATAACTCAACTGCTCTTATATCATTGGTACATCTTAGTCATTTAATCTTATTGTAGTAACTTTGATGAGCTATAATAAGCACAGATTAACTTGGAAAATAGAAGAGTATACAGTTTTGGATTCAACAACCCTAGAAGTTAATTTAATTGATAAATTAAAATAGTTTTTTTGATGCACCGAACAGTTTTATGTAGGATATACATTACCCTTCAGAGGATTAAATGCAGTCCAGAAAGAAGTAATTGGTATTTTGGTAGAAACCTCTTGAGTATGGAAGCAGGGGAGTTCTGACAAAAATGTGGATATGCTCACATGGGAGGCACAATGGCAATCTAGGCTGACCATAAGTCAAATGATGATTCTAATAGCTAAGAGTGCACAAAGCTTAGGGGGTTGACCAGGACTACTCCTTTCTCTAGAGAGTCCTCCTTAGTAAGAAGGGTGTCCAGATGGACTGAACATTACTACAACCTGGGAAGCTTTAGAAAGTCTCTATGTCTGGTGGTACCCAAACTAATTAAATAAGAATATCTGGGATGAGACCTAATAACACAGACAAGTATACATGCCTTATCTTGTTTGGTGAATTTGAAGAATAGCTCACTGCTTCTTTCTGCTCTCATGTTGAAATTTGCCTGAGTACAGAGAGACGTATTATCTGTGCTTCTATGATACGACTTTTTTCAGGTACAGGCCCTTGTGGGTGAGACCTGTAGTATTCCTTCTAAGGTGGTGACTGGGTAGGTAAATCTGATAAATTAGGGTGAGTTATTAACAGACTTAGCTTTTATCGTTAAAGCTGTTTGATTTCTGCTATGCTTATAAAATTATTTCTCAATTGGTCCCAAACCAGGGATCTAATTTAATATCTCTGAATGACCCTAAGAGAAATGATGTCTTGTAAAGCCTGAACCTGAAGAATTTCAAGGAACCTAGTTGTAGGAAACACAGCTGATTTCATATATACTGGAAGGTTAATAAGCAGCCTCTATCCCATTCTCTTGTCCTCTCTCTCTCTGACACTCAGAGTCCTCTCTCATTCGAGCGGTTTGTCTGTATGCTGCACATTGGCTTTGCTGTCTTTCTCTTCAGAAAGGCTTGAATATGACTCTCGTAACTCATGGTGAGTGTAGCTTTCTGTGACACTGGTTCAAACACCAACTGAAAACACCTTATAACTTTAGAAACAACACCAAGAAACTAAGTACCTGAATTAGAAAACAACTTTTCAAGAGGGAGAATAAGTTTTAGTTATTTTGGAATATATGCCAACTTTAATTCCCATCAATTATGCTTACGGTGAGGTCACAGGCATGAGGGTAGCCTGCCCCTTTTGCAGAGACTAGGTCTGAGGATGCTTCACAGAGAAGTGCTGACTGGGTTGACACCCTACAGTATATCCACAGACCCACCAGATTTCTTCTGTTTTTACATGTATGCCCTGTCTCCTATGTAACCTTCAACAAGTCACTGAAATCTTTCATCCCATAATTGAAAAATTACCAAAATTCTCATTGTGAGAATAAATAACATAATTACATGCACTATTTTGAGAATTTTGGAAAAAAGCCTAATTCATCATATTTTTAGAGAGTTCAATTGTATATATTAAAATTCAGGTGAAATAGGAGTAGTTATTTAAACTTCAAATATTGTTACTATTTTTTTAAACATAAAATGATTATTGGAGCTTATATTACCTTGGGAAAGATAATAATCACAATGATTTTATTTCTCTAATGATTCCTTTTTAGCACTAATTATTGCTCTACAACATTTATTTTTTAAAATTCTTTAAAGTGTGTTTTAACTGCAGTCTTTAATATTTAATTTTGTTTAAAAATAGTCTCCACTGAATTGTACCTCTCAAGTGAACTCTATAAAAATTGATTTTTGCTTTTCAATAAGAGTGTTGAAAATGTAGCTTAAGGGAAGACTTTTTTATTGTGTTTTCTCCCCCATGTTCTCTTGTGCTTTAGTTGTTTAGATTCCTTTCTTTCTTTTTTCTTTTTGTTGTTGTTGTTGTTGTTGTTGTTATACTTTAATGTTGCAGGACTTGACTAATTTCCTAGGGAGACAAAAGTGTCTATTGTAGTTTTGCCTCCATTAACCAATCATTGAACGGAGGCTGTGCTTTATTTTTTTTAAGTTTATTTAATTATTTAAGTAATCTCTACACCCAATGTGGGGCTCGAACTCCCAACCCTGAGATCAAGAGCTGCATGTTTCCCTGACCAAGCCAGGCAGATGCCCCAGAAACAGTGCCTTTTATTTTTTTATTTTTTTTTTTAATTTTTTTTTTAATATAATTTTTTATTTTTTATAAACATATATTTTTATCCCCAGGGGTACAGGTCTGTGAATCAGTGCCTTTTAAAACTGAGATGCCATTGGACAGAGTTTTGGAAGACCCGCATTTGATTCTACCTCTCTATATCTAGTGAAATGTATGACCTTTAATTTCCTTTGTAGCTCTGATATATTTTTTGTGAATGGCTCTGTGACATGATTCATGGTCCTCAGTTATTATAGTAAATAATTGCATGACCAGAGAATTATGTTTAAAATGTCTTTAAAAACCATCAGAGATTCACTGCCAGTGAGAGAATGTTGAACCACAAGATCCTGCCAGAGAAGAATCCTAATAGGGGCTACCACATCTTGGTTTATTTACATAAAGAGCATTTGCTCCTGATCTAAAGGATCTGAGTTTGCGTGAAGAGTAGAAGTGTCATATATGCCCAGAAGTAAAGAATACGAAATTTGAAACTTGAGCAAAGAATAGGATCTTTTTTGAAAAATCTGAAAAAGAGCCCCTCCCCCCAAATTTAAGCTTCTATGTGGTTGGATCCCATCCCCCATTTTGTTCATTGGTTTTGTTTTCTTTTATGTTTGCTTTGAGTTATGAGTATATGGAAGGAGGGCTCACAAAACAGAAGCCTATGCCCTGAATTGGTATAATGTCACTCTTGCTGTGTTGTGTGGGTGAAAGTAAGCCAGAATATCAAGTCTTGTGGGAAAATAGGCTCCATTTCCTGGTAGAAAGAGCTGCAAACTATTGAGGTCATTTTTGAAATCTATACATCCTGAGTTTCTGATAAAATTGACAAATAACGTATTCTTTGCAGAGTTTTCATGAGCACTGAATAAAATACAGTGCTTGTTTCAGTGCCTAGCAGAGGACAGCTGGTCAATAGATAACTTTTTATCAGCTATATCATTATTATTTGAAATGTTACCTGTGTTGAGGTCACCAGAAAACCCAATCCTGTTACTTCTACTCCTATTTTGTATCCCTTCTTTTCTTCCTTTATTGCTATTGCCTGAATTGTGAGCCCCTTTTATTTCTTGCCATGTAGATTGAAATAACCTCTTGAGTAATAAGCAATTGGCTGTTAGTCTCTGTTGAGGTACTATAATCTCCGTGAAGGGCAGAGACCCTGACTTTCTAATTTATAGTTACATTTTCTTTTTCTGATACAGTACATTGATCACAGTAGATGCTCCACAAATATTTGTTGAATATATGAATAAAAGATGAAACTCTGCATACAAAGAAGGTTTAAAAAAAAAAAAAACAAATCTTACTTACTCTACTTCCTCATACCCAATGAGCTCCACACAATATTCAAAGTAAAATTTAAGCTTTTTAGCTTTACCTACAAGGGTCTCCATGATCTGACCCTTGCCTCTAACTTCATCTCTCACTTCCTAAACATGTATCTGATCTTCCAGAAGTTTTCTGAATCTATCATGTTTTCCTGAAAGATATCCTTTCCCTAGAAAAGGCTGATTCCACTTCTTTACCTGGTCTAATTCCTACATTCTTTAAGACTTAGGGCAATAATTTCCTTTTCTGAGACATCCTCCCTGATGTTCCAGCATTGGTCAATAGGACCTCAGTATGACCAACAGGTGTCTGGTATACAGTGGATGCTTTATAATTATGTGGATGAATAAAAGCAGAGTAGCAGGTGTGAAGGAAGGGTAGCTTTAAAATTCATTACCAGGAGTTTCACAGAATACCCCACTTAAGCCTAGGGTTGTGTATTTTCTTTCCTCATTAAAGCTTCATTAGAGTTGGGTTTTTTTTTTTTTTTCTACTAAATGGACTAAATTGGCTTTCTTTGTTCTTAAAATAATTCTCAGTAGTGAGCTTGGTGTTACTCTATCCCCAGATGACAATTGTCCTAACCTTTCTTTGCACTGAAGCCTGACTTCATTTCTCTTTGATTGCTTTTGTTGATTGAGCAAGTGGCTTACATTTTATTTCTTAACAATCTCAAAAGACACACTAGTCCATGTAAAGCAGCGTTAGTACAGTGCTGAACTAGAACATTTGGTAATGACTAAATTATTTTAGCATCTTGAGCACAGAGCTAGTCTCAGCTTCTCCCATAATAATAATGATATCGTGTTAGTATAACTGCCTTCAGGAAAGAAGAGAAATCCAGCATCAATTTGACATGACTAATGTTTAAGTAGGTCCTGCTGCATTTGCTTTTCAATAGAAAGAGAAAAATGATAGTTATTCAAAGCACCATGTGAATCTTGTGTGTGCTATTGGTGCATAAGTTAAAGTAGCTCCAGGCAACTTTTTATTTACTCTTCTTTGATTTGCTGTCTTTTTAAAATTGGGACACACATGCATTCTAAACAATTTTAGGTCAACCAGTGCTTTTCCTTATTTCCCCACTATAGCCCAATTCTCCAAGTTCTTAACTAGAAGAAGAGTGACAAAAGAGGCACATAATTTAGCAAAGCAAAGAAAGGTACAGTAGAACATTACCAATAATCCACAAACCACGTTTTCCAATTTCTTAAGAGTAAACTGGGGCTAACCGTTCCATAAATACATTTGATAATTTCAGAAGATGCATGGACTTCTTTTTGGAAAAAGTTTTCCCTTTATTTTCCTGTGTAGTATTTCTTAAGGTTGAGTGATGCTTCCATTATCTATCCATTAATTCCTCTCCTTACTGTAATAAATAATAACTGACATATTTAAGATGCAACTTAAGATGAATAGGAGTCGTCTTTATAAATATCAACATTCTCTTTACTCAGGTGAGAAAACTGAGGCCCAAGGAAGGCAGGTGACTAGGACAAGGTCATACATCTATCTAATACAGGAACTAAAGTAGGTATTAAGACTTTATTCCCTTCCCTTTCTATTTTTTCTACTACCTCAGTGTATATTTTCTATTCTACTTGTTCTTTTGGTGTTATCTTTTGGAGTGTTTATTCATAACAAATTGTTTTAGAGGTGGCTATACATTTAAAAAGAAGTGAGATCTTTTGCATAATAGAATTAGTTTTAAGGATTTGCTGAGAGATGCAAGACGATTATTATCCAGTCCTAATTTCATAAACTCTCTTTTAAAACAATATTTTACATAAACAAAAAAGAAATTAATATTTAATTAATATCGCTATGAAGAATGTAAGTCTTATTCCGGTTATTTTGGGATATGTGCTATAAGCAAGATATATGTTAGGAATAAAATGTATCTATATTTAATTTGTATTGAAATTAATTTTCACTTGATGCCCTAGGAATTGCTTGGGAGAATTCTAAAGTATTGCTCTGGATCTGTTTACAATATCTTACTATGTTGTACTCAATCTTTTATAGTAATTTACCATACAGAAACAAAGGTACATTTGTGATCAGTTCAGTGTTGCATATCTGGCCAGATCAATATTCATGCAATCAAAATACAAATATGTTTGCATGGCATTAAAGATGGTTGGTTCCTTTTCCCTTTATTTTTTAAGTTTTATGTTAATTCCAGTGTTGTTAACGTGAAGTGTTATATTAGTTTTAGGGGTACAATATGGTGATTCAACAGTTCCATATATTACTCAGTGCTCATCAAGATAAATGTACTCACCAACTTACCCTCCTCCCACACATCTTCCCTCTGGTAACAATCTGTTTGTTCCATATAGTTAGGAGTCTGTTTTTTGGTTGTTGTTTTTTTTTTTTTTCCTTTGTTGAATTTTTGTTTTTTAAATTCCACATATGAATGAAATCATATGGTATTTGTCTTTCTCTGACTTACTCTAGGGATCCATCCATGTTGTTGCAAATGGTAGGGTTTCATTCTTTTTTATGGATGAATAATATATATATCACATCTTTTTGTTGATACATCTACCCATGGACACTTGGGCTGCTTCCGTAGTTTGGCTATTGTAAGTAATGCTGAGTAAACTTGGGGGGGCATGTCCCTTCAAATTAGTGTTTTTGTATTTTATCTATTTATTTATTCGAGCGAGGGAGAGAGTGCAAGAGCAGGGGGAGGAGCAAAGGGAGAGGGAGAAAGGAAGAGACTCCCTGCTGAGCACAGAGCCCAATGTGGGGTTTGATCTCATGATGAATATGTCATGACCTAAGCCCAAAATCAAGAGTCTGAAGCCCACGAGACTGAACTACACAGGTACTCTGTTTCTGTATTCTTTAGGTAAACGCCCAGTAGTGAGATCACTGGATGGAAGGGGAGTTCTATTTTTAATTTTTTGAGGATCCTCCACACTGTCTTCTACAGTGTGAAAGTGGCTGAACTAGTTTGCCTTTATACCAACAGTGCATGCGTGTTCCTTTTTCTCCACATCCTCACCAACACTTCTCGTTTCTTGAGTTTGGTGGTGTTTTTTTTTGTTTTTTTTTTTTTTTTTTTTAGCCATTCTGACAGACGCAGTATCTCATTGTGATTTTGATTTGCATTTTCCTGATTACGAGTGATGTTGAGCATCTTTCATGTGCCTATGTCTATCTGGATGTCTTCCTAAAAAAATGTCTGTTCACCTCTGCCCGTTTTTATTTGGATTATTTGGGGGTTTTTTTGGGGGGGGGGATTGTTTGTTTTGTTTTTTGTTTTGTTTTGAGCTGTATATGTTCTCTATATATTTTGGATACTAACTCTTGATTCAGTATGTCATTTCCAAATGTCTTCTCCCATTCGTTGTCTTTTAATTTTATTAATCAATAAAATTGTTTCCTTTGCAACTTTTTTTTTGCTTGCTTGCTTGTTGTTGTTGTTAAATTTTAATTCTAGTAAACATATAGTGTTATACTGGTTTCAGGTATACAATACAGAGAGTCAACAATTTCATATATTTTCCAGCACTCATCATGACAAGTGCTTTTTATTTTAATATATCCTAGCAGTTTATTTTTGCTTTTGTTTCCCTTGTCTCAGCAGACATATCTAGAAAGATATTGCCACAGCCAATATTAGAGAAATTACTGCCTGTCCTCTCTTCAAGGATTTTTGTGGTTTCAGGCTTACATTCAGATCCTTAATCCATTGTGAATTTGTTTTATTGGGTAATGTAAAAAAAAAGTGATCCAGTTTCATTTTTTTGCATGTAGCTATCCAATTTTCCTAACTATTGGTTGAGAAGACTGTCTTTTTCCATTGCATATTCTTTCTTCCTTTACTGAAGCATAACATTGTAGGTTTATTTCTGGAGTTTCTATTCTGTTCCATTGATCTATGTGGGTTTTTTGTTTTAATAGTGTTTTGATTACTATAGATTTTTTTTTTTACGATAGGTTTTTTGTTTTGATACTGTTTTGATTACTGTAGCTTTGTAATGTAACTTTAAGTCTGAAATTGTGATACCTCCAGTTTTGTTTTTCTTTTTGAAGATTGCTTTGACTATTCAGTGTTTTTTATGATTCCATCCAAAATTTTAAATTGTTTGTTCTAGTTCTGTGAAAAATGCTGTTGGTACTTTGATAGAGATTGCATTAAATCTGTAGATTACTTTGGGTAGTGTGGACATTTTAACAATATTGTTCTTCCAATCCATGAACATTGAATGTCTTTCCATTTCTTTGTGTCATCTTCCATTTCTTTCATCAGTGTTTTAATGTTTTCAGAGTACAGGTCTTTCACTGCTTTGCCTAAGTTTATTTCTATGTATTTTATTATTTTTGGCTCAATTGTAAACAGGATTATTTCCTTAATTTCTCTTTCTGCTGCTTTCTACATGATTAGTCTACAGAAATGCAACAGATTTCTTTACATCTGTTTTGTATCCTGCGGCTTTATTGAATTCATTTATCAGTTCTAGTTGAAGTCTTGGGTTACCTATGTGTAGTATAATGTCATCTGTAAATAGTGAAAATTTTACTTCTTTCTCACCAATATAGATGCTTTTTATTTCTTTTTGTTGTCTGATATATGTGGCTAGGACTTCTAGTATTATGGGCTGGGTGAGCCTAGTGGTGGGTATTAATGAGGGCACATGTTGCATGGAGCACTGGGTGAGGTGCATAAACAATGAATTTTGGAACACACACAGAAAATAATAAAATTAAGTTAAATTTTTAAAAAGTGGTGAGCGTGAACATCCTTGTCTTGTTCTTGACCTTTGGGGAAAAGTTCTCAGTTTTTCTCTACTGAGTATGATGTTAGTTGTGGGTTTTTCATATAAGGCCTTTATTATGTGGAGATATGTTCCCTCTAGACCTACTTTGTTGAGAGTTTTTATTAAAATGGATGTTGCACTTTGTCAAATACTTCTTCTGCATTTATTAAAATGATCATATGGTTTTCATCCTTTCTCTAATTGATGTGATGTCCTTTTCCCTTTAAACTGAAACCTCTGTATACATACCAAGGTGCTGTAATGTATATGAATTCCATATAGTTTGCTATATTTGTAAATATATGAAAAGAACTTGCAAAGTTTTATTTACAAAATTATAGTCTGGTGAAATGAAAATATAATAACTATTCTTGTATATATCAGGATAAAAATGGTATGTATCTAAGTGCTCACATATATATTTTTTAAGATCTCATTCACTTAGTATCACCTAATTTTCTTTAACTTTCTCATGTTTATCTACCTCTTTTAAAAGCTCATTATCAAAGAACAGTTTCCCATTTATCAAAGCATTTCACAGTTCTTACGATTAGACTTTTGTAACAACACTATGAGGGATATTATAATTTTTATTAGGAAAGAAATAAAAAGGCAGAAATATTTTGTTTCTCTAAAATAAATTTCTGAGAACTAGTTCTCAGGTTTCTTGACTCTTGTTTTGCTACCAATCATGCTGAAACCATACATCCTTTTCTAGTGAAAATGGGGACTATCCCTTGGATTAACTTTGGTAGCTACATGCTCTCAAATGAACTGTTTTTTTAGCTAAGAGCTAAATTATAGCTAGCATTCTGAGTTTGTTTCATTGTGTGTGCATGCATGTGTGTATGTTGACTTGGGAATGGAGATTGATGACAATGGAGAGAGTACGAGTGTTTCTGAAGGTGCATGAGAATGTTTGTGAGGTTGCTATTAGTCTGACCTTGGGAGAAAGGGAACAAGGTGACCAACAAGAGAATGGTGAGCAAATGGCAAGATGAAGCCCTGAGAAAGAAACCAGATTGGGGGAAAAAAAAAAATCTCTGGATCAGTTAAAGAAGCTTTGGGATCTAACAGAAACCCAACTCAATCTGGCTTAAGTAAGAAGAATTCTTATTGTAAAACATCCAAGAAATGGATATGATTCAGTCCAGCTCCATCCAGGGTTTTGACACTTTTGAGCTCATCAAGATTTTTCTCTCTTTCCATAGCTCAGCTCTGTTCATGGTGGTGTTTTACTAGCCTGTCACTTAGGAGTGAGACCTGTAAAGGAGGTATAGATTTTGGGGTCATCACCCCATAACTGTTAATTGTATCATGGGGAAAGGATGAAACCACCCAAGGGTGGGATCTAGAGTGAGAAGAGAAGGCTATGAAGAGAATCCTGACAAACACCAAGCTTCTGGGTGGAGAAAATAGAACCCAATAGGGAGACTGAGAAGGAACCTTCTGAAAATGAATACAGAGAGACCATGAGCCAGGTTTAGTGTGTCATAGATACATGTTATTTGGCTATCTATTACAATTTTCCCTTTTTCCAAAGATAGTCTCTCTATGCAGGAATGGCCACCAGGATCACATGGCTGTGACTCTGGGCCACAGGTGAATGTTTCAGATGTGTCTAGTTGAGCCAAACCTGGTCCATCAGATTCTTACTTCTAAGAAACTAAACTTAAGAACTGAGAGATGTGGAAACCCCATATAGCAGTCTGAGTTGGAGCAAACAAGTAAAACCAATTAAATAAAAATACAGCCACGGACATATCAGGAAGTAGAGGGGCCTCAGCAGCAGTGGGAAAGGAAGTATTTCTTACCAAAGGGTTGGAGGGGAAAGCATAGGGACTGGGAACATGTTTGCTTTTTTCTTTAAGTTGTTAAAAACTTGAGTATATCTTAATATTTATATTTGCCTCCCCATTCTCATCCAATAAGCTTGCTTCCTAAATCACAGAGGAAATAGAAGTCAAGAGATAGAAACTTTCTCAGTTCCTTGACACCAAAGCTGAAAACTATCAGCATGTGTGTTTATTCCTTTGTCCTTCTTTGCACCATGTCACAATGGAAAAAGGTGTCTCTCTGGTAAATTACTTCACCATAACATTATAAATAGGATCCCAAAATTAAATAACCTAGTATGAGAGGTCACTATTGCAAGATTAATGAAATGAAGTCTGTGTCCACATAGCTATCCATCCTGAGTTCCAGGGGTCTATCTGCAAGATCCAAATCCAATTTGTCCTGGGTGATATTTGGCATCACTTGATAGCTGCTCTCTGTTCTAGTTTAAATATACATGAATATGATTGTAGGAAATTCCAGGAATATTCCTATTTTGCCTTTGGGAAATGGAAACTGAAAAATACTGATAACAAAAATCTCTTCCAATACCTGCAGAAAAGAAAAAAATGTTTTCCTGTCTGACTCCAACTCCTCCCATACCCTCCCTTCCTTTCAGAAAATAAGAGCTTTGATTTGTTCCAGTTTAAGAATGGGAGCTGGATGGAGAATAGGAGCTGATTGCCAAGTTTCCTGTATGTCAGGTTTCCCCTGTTTTCTCCAGCATATTTTCCGGGATCATTATATCCTTGATGCCTGGCATAGTGCTCACTACATAGTAGGATGTGAATGCAGTGTTGTGGAGTCTATGAATGGATGGATACATGTATGAATGGATGGGTAATTTACAGATGCTGGGAGAGGCCTGAATCCAGAGTACAAAAGAAAAGATAAATGTTAGGGAAGAAGAATTTTTTTTTTTTTTAATCAAAACCTCACTGTTCTGCAGGATAGGAAACAATATGGATACTGCTTCATACACAACACAAAAAAGAAAATCAGATAATGGATATTTAATGTTCTTTTAAATTCTCCGAATGTCATCCTATGTGAATAATTATATTTGGGAATATGTTTAAATATTTACTTCTAATTTTCATTTCCAAGTCAATTAATTGAAGTAGTTTGATGCAATCTTCTTATTTTGGAACAACCAGCATTATTAAAGTAAGTTATCATGGATTTAACAGCTGTGAGTTTTAAACTAAGCATGGCTATTAAAGCAATGTATCTTGGGTTTGAAAACTAAAACTGGTTTCGTTTTATTACATTGCAAGGTTTTGATCAAAACCTTCAGTTTTCTTTTTAAGAAAAATCATGTTTACACATGTTTTAAAATTGTTATTGTTTGCTTTCAGTACCTATAAAATGGGCAGAGGACAATTCCTATTCCCTAATGCTCTTGGAAAATTAGGGCAGGCAGAAACAACTCAATGGCTTTTATTTTATTTTATGTCTAATAATTTTCCCTGTTCTGAATTTTTCTCATGTTGCTCGATTTTATCTTTTGTTTTTGTTTTTGTGGTTTTTTTCCTAAACTACCATGAAACACTGTTTCTGTTTGATAGGTCCTAAAAAAGAGAGGCAGATAGAAGGAATGGAAGGAAGGAAGGAAGGAAAGAGGGAAGAGGGAAGGAAAGGAAAAAGGAAGGAAGAAGAAAGGAAGGCAGTCCCTTAGAAATCTCTTTTCAGTTTACAAAGGATTGGAGATACTTTAGTATATAAGGAAGTAGATAAAAGGAACTGTAACTTTGTTACTGTAATTGCAATTGACCTCCATGCCTAGTGTCCAAACCAAAATTAGCCTAGGTAACATAGTTTCTGTAGGGCACCTGTCAGGAATAATTTATTATGATGTTTAATTTTGTGTCATCTTGACTGTACTAAGGAATGTCCAAAGACCTTGTAAAACGTTATTTTTCCATGTGTCTGTTGAAAGTGTTTCCAGAAGAGATTTGCATTTGGATCAGTAACACTGAGTAAAGATCTGCCTGCCTTCACCCCTGTAGGCAGGCATCATCCATTCTGTTTATGATTGAATTAAAAAAAAATGGCAGAAAAAGGGTGACTTCTTCTACCTGCAGGTATGGGAGCTCCCCATTCTCAGGTTTTTAGCTTTGGACAGAATTACACTCTTGGCTCCACTGGTTCTGAGGCCTTTGGATTCGAATGGAATTACAATACTGGTTTTCCTCGTTCTCCAGCTTATGGACAGCAAACTGTGAGACGTCTTGGCCTTTGTAATGGCAGGAGCCAATGCGCCAACTCTTCTGTCTAGCTATCGAGCTATTTAGCTATCTGTCATCTAGCTAGCTAGCTAGCTAGCAATCTGTCTTATTGGTCTTATTTCTGTGGAGAACATTGATTAACATATTTGGTTTTATCTTTCTTAGAGAAAAAAATTGAGATTAAATTGCAATTAAAATAACTAAATTAAATTAAAAACATTAAAAATAAATATTAAAAATAATTATATTATTAAAATAATGTTTTATTGCAATTAAAAATGATATTTGATGAATGAAAAATAAACTTTAGCTTTGAAACATTCTGATTTAGGCCTTTGTGGAAAAAAACTAGCTTATTTTCACTAATACAGGAGCTGACAATCAGAAGTAAGGGTGTTCCATGAAAATTAAAAATTGGCTTAGTAACAGGGAGCTGGGTAGAAGACAATCCATGTGGTAATAATCCATGTTATGCCATAGCAAAATATTTGGTAAAGCTGTCTCCTTAGCTAGCTTTGGGGACAGATCATGTACACATGATTTCTTAGTTTAAGGGGGAAAGAGAACTCCAACGTGTGTGTTGTTTGTTGTGGATTACATTTGCCCAGGAATTTCAGAGAAAGTGAGCTCGAAAAAGAGTTTCCTGAATGTACAAACAAGAATTCATAAGACTAGGTACTCTGGAAACTCAAGGACCTAAAATGTTAGCAGAGACAACTATTTTTAGAATGTGAACAGTGGAGCTAACATTGAGAAACACTTTGAGTAACATATATTGATATATACGACAACAAAGACTGCATTTTAGCCCATCTATCAGAATAGCTAAAATCCAAAACGCTGTTAACTTTAAATACAGGTGATGATATGGAGCAACAGGAACTCGCATTCACTGCTGATGGGAATGCAAAATGGTACATCCACTTTGGAAGACAGTTCGATGGTTTCTTACAAAACTAAATATAGTCTTTTTTTTTAAAAGATTTTATTTATTTATTTGACAGAGAGAGATCACAGGTAGGTAGAGAGGCTGGCAGAGAGAGAGAGGGAAGCAGGCTCCCTGCTGAGCAGAGAGCCCGACGTGGGACTTGATCCCAGGACTCTGAGATCATGACCCGAGCCGAAGGCAGCGGCTTAACCCACTGAGCCACCCAGGTGCCCCAAACTAAGTATAGTCTTACCATGTGATTCAGCAATCCTGTTTTTAATCTATTTACCCAAAGGAGTTGGAAACTTGTATCTACACAAAAACTAGGACATGAATGTTTTTGGCAGTTTTATCATAATTATCAAAGTGGAAACAACCAAGATGTCCTTCAATAGGTGAATGGATAAACAAACTATGGTACATCTGTACAATGGGATACTATTAAACAGTTTTATAAGTGAGCTATATAGCCAGGAAAAGACATGAAAAAACTTCAAATGTATTTTCTCAAGTGAAATAATACAGTTTAAATATATTATATAGTTTATAATTCCAATTATGTGACTTTCTGGAAGAGGCAAACCTATGCAAACAGTTGGAAGATCAGTGGTTGCCAGAAGTTCGTCAACCCCCACCCCTCACACACATACTAAGATTATGTCATTATGTCACAAACTAAGATTCTGAACCAATACAGTCATTTCAGTTCTGACTAGAATTCTCTGTTATTTGTTTAGTGTTGAAGAAGGATGAGGCTCAGGAGTTAACTAGTTTCTTATTCTCAGCAAGACCAAGAAAACACTAGTTCAAACAAGAATGAGAATCTAAGACTATAGTACAAATAATTTATAATTGTATTAGAGTACTAATTCCACATAAACTTTGGGGATCCTTAGGTAAATACTTTTCTTCTTATTGTGTGTGTGTATGTAATTGATCCAGAACTGCAAGAAAACACTAGTTCAAACAAGAATGAGAATCTAAGACTATAGTACAAATAATTTATAATTGTATTAGAGTGCTAATTCCACATAAACTTTGGGGATCTTTAGGTAAATACTTTTCTTCTTATTGTGTGTGTGTGTGTAATTGATCCAGAACTGCACAACTGTAAAAGTGAGAAGTCTGTGGAAATCTCAGTGGTGAGAGGCTTGGAGGAGGAACAGACTTGGATTATCTAAGTATGAGATGAACATTTTCCTATGCTGGGAAGATCCTGGACTTTGAAGTCAGGCAGACTTGGATCTAATTCAAGTTTTAGTATTATGAGTCCCTGAAGAAGTTTTGTTAACCTCTGTGAGTTTTTATTTACCTATCTGCAAAGCAAGATTAATAATTTATAGCTCATAGGAATACTGTGATGATTAAGCAAGATGATAAATACTCACCACAGAAGCTCAATAAATGTTAACTAATTTCATTTGAATAAATAGTGGGTCAAGTGAGAAAGTGAATATAGGAAGACACAACCTTGGTCAGAACACCATATAGATCTTCGTTCAAGCTCTATAGATTCTTTGGTACAAACGAATAACATTTTTTTATATTAGTGCTTAATTATTAAATACCCACATCCTCTAATTGACTAAGGTATATGCATTTAAAAATGCATAATTCTTTTCCTTTTTTCAAGATGCTTAAAAGGGAGTTCAGGGGCGCCTGGGTGGCTCAGTGGGTTAAGCCGCTGCCTTCGGCTCAGGTCGTGATCTCAGGGTCCTGGGATCGAGTCCCGCATTGGGCTCTCTGCTCAGCAGGGAGCCTGCTTCCCTTCCTTTCTCTTGCCTGCCTCTCTGCCTGCTTGTGATCTCTCTCTGTCAAATAAATAAATCTTTAAAAAAAAAAAAGGGAGTTCAGAGAGCAGTTATTTATATACCCAACAGAACAAACAACAAACTGTGTTAAAAAGTGAAGGCTAATTGGCAAGTGAGCCCAAATTACTATGATATGGGAATGTCAGCAAAATTCAAGAAGAAAATGAAAGATTTTATCTGGGTCTTAAAAGAGGAAAAGGGCTTAAATGAGTCTGTAGAATTAGAACACGGGAGAGGATTAGATGACTGATGTTGAGTATCTACTATGTCACAAGCACTAACTATAAATATCACAATATATAGATAGAGCCTAATATAGTGTTTGCATACAAATAGATGGAGACTGAGATAGAAATGGAGACAGATACACACACACACACAAACATCTAAAGATAGACATGAATTAATATATATCTTCATTTCAACTCTTTAAAGTAGTTATTATTTCACCCAGGGCACCTGGGTGACTCAGTGGGTTAAGCCTCTGCCTTTGGCTCAGGTCATGATCTCAGGGGCCTGGGATCGAGGCCCACATCGGGCTCTCTGCTTAGTGGGGAGCCTGCTTTCCCATCTCTCTCTGCCTGCCTCTTTGCCTACTTGTGATCTCTCTCTCTCTCTTTCAAATAAATTTTAAAAATCTTTTTTAAAAAAGAAGTAGCTATTGCTCTCTCTGTGTCTCATTCTCTCTCCCTCTCAAATAAATAAATAAAATCTTTAAAAATTTTTTTTTAAAAATGGGGCTCTTGGGTGGCTCAGTTAGTTAAGTGACTGCCTTCGGCTCAGGTCATGATCCTGGAGTCCTGGAATCAAGTCCAGAGTTGGGCTCCCTGCTTGGCAGGGAGTCTGCTTCTCCCTCTGACCCTGCCCCTTCTCATGCTCTCTCTCTCTCTCATTCTCTCTCTCTTTTAAATAAATAAATAAAATCTCTTAAAAATTTTTACAAAAGTAGCTCTTATTAACTCAAAGAAATTGAAAATTATTCAGTGAGAAACTTATCCACACTCTTAGCCAGCAGCTAGAGAAATGAGTTTACCACCCTATTTCTGATCTACACTATGTGTTCTTTCTAAAATAGCACCTCCTGGGTATCAAAGTGTTTTTTGAAGAGAGGTAATGAAATATAGGTTAGAAAGGTTAAAGTCAAATTACTTACTTGTAAAATTTCTGCTCTCCCCAATTCATAAATATTTATGTATAAATGAAGAACAGGACTGGGACCATCAGGGTGGACAGGGGGAAGAGGACAAAGAAATGTATCTTGTTATAGAATGCTAACCCAAGTTTTTATTTGGATTTTTACCTTCTAAGTTTAGAAGTGAATTTTTGAGATCTCTAGTATTTCTTTTCTTTTATGACATTTGTTTGTATAAAATTTTTATCCATTAGGAATTTCCCACATCTTCATAGGTATTTTCTGGGTATATATTATGTTCAAAATTCACAAGTTGTCTTCTTTAGGCAGAGTGTTCAAATTTGTTTATATGGCATTATCCAAAATGCAGTCTGGTAATTTTTTTATTTCAATAAATTTAAATTTGTTTAAATTATATTTTCTTTTTTGTTCTGGATATTGTAAGAGTTGTATAGCATTTTTAATCCAATTTTATCATTTTTAGTATATAATATTGAGATGTACCAGGTTATGCAGAATCATTAAAAATGAGTAATTTCTGTTTTGTTTGCCATTTATTAGAATTACAAGGGTCAGTAAAAGGAATCTGCAAAATTTATTCTTAGAGTGTTTGAACAGATTACTCATGGCTTTTGTTTCTACATTCTTTAATGAGCATCTTTAAAAGGTAATTGAATGGGGCACCTGGGTGGCTCAGTGGGTTAAGCCACTGCCTTCGGCTCAGGTCATGATCTCAGGGTCCTGGGATCGAGTCCCACATCGGGCTCTCTGCTCAGCAGGGAGCCTGCTTCCTCCTCTCTCTCTCTGCCTGCCTCTCTGCCTACTTGTGATCTCTCTCTGTCAAATAAATAAATAAAATCTTTAAAAAAAAAAAATAAAAGGTAATTGAATGTATATGGATTGAGAAAATCATTACTGATTTTCTATGGCACAAGTTATGTTATATGCATGTTTTGCTTCTACAGTGTTACTTAACACCATCTACCAATATTGCTGTAAAATTCTTTTGGAATCTCCTTTGCATTCTCTCAAGGAGGAGTTTTTTGACAGTCAAATTAATTTTCCACAAGATGCTGGTGTGACATATTCAGTATTGTTCACACAAGACTTATGTAAAGTTTGCTTATATCATCACTGGATTTTTCTTTAATCAGCCTAGCATATTATTTTTATATGAGGTTATTATTTAGTTGCTTAAGTTTGTGGTTAAAATGTATCTGTTAGATTTTCTTAGCATTGGCCAGCTGTCTCATGTCTTATGTATTAAAATTTTGAACTAGTCACAATATTTACTGTCTTTTGGAATTTTGTGTAAAGAATATAAAACATATTCACTGCATATGATATTTTTAATATAGGCACATAAAACGAAGAAAATGTTACCCCTAATTCTATTACCCAGAAATAACTACCATTAACCTTTAGATGTATTTTGAGAGACAGAGAGAGAAAAATTAAATACATAGATGCAAAAATTATACCAGGAAGCTTAATTTTCCTGGTGAAGTTGCATCTAGACACATATTTCTCCAGAGAAGATATTCAAATGGTCAACAGGTATGTGAAACAGTGCTGAACATCACTAATCACCAGGGAAATGCAAATCAAAATCACAATGAGATGTTACCTCACACCTATTGTAGAAAGAAAGAAAAAAAAGGAAAGAAAGAAAAAAAAAACAAACAAACAAGTTTTGGGAAGTTTGTAGAGAAATGGAAAATGTTATACACCGTTGGTGCAAATGTAAACCGGTGTAGTCACTATGGAAACCAGTGTAGAGTTTTCTCAAAAAATTAAAGTCTCGGACTATTTCAGTTAGCTTATCTCTTATATGAAATAATAAAATCACCTGTATAGTAGAGTTGTTAACAGTAGAAGAAGGAGACAGTGCAAATTACCCAGCAATATACCAGGCAATCCATAAGTACTTGATAAATATTAATCTTTGCTCATTTTCTACTACCCTGATTATCTAAGATAAAATATTCCAGGTATAAGCTACTTTAATTTTTTAATCTATATTTACCTCAATCTATCTTAATGTGTATTAATTTCATTTAGATTTTCCTCCCAGAAGTGATTGAATTTACCAGTTATTAAAAGGATCAGTTTTTCTTTGATAACATATTCATTGATTAATGCAAATTCCTCAGGTTGGCTAAACACACATTTTAAGTCTCTGAAACCATTGTGCAGCTATGATTACTGTTTGGACATGTTCACAGAAAATCTATGACCGAAAAAGCAAATGGCAAGAGACCCACATCATCCCCAAAAAACCTTTGGTAATCTGAGTCTAAATTTTGACCTTTTAACCAAACATGTTTAAGGAACACCTACTGTGTTCTATAGACTGATTAAGGAGCAGTAAGCAAAGCAAAATCCATCTCCTTTTAAAGGCTACATTCAGTATGGCCATTATAAGAATTTTCCTCAGAAGGAAAACAGTAGCTGTTAGAGGGTTTTGAACACAGTAAAGACCTGCATGGAAGAAGAACTAACAGTGTACTTTGCTTCCATAATGAACAAGTGTGCGCAACATGTACGCTTGTCATAAACTCTTTACATGCTAGGATAAACAAACAAGCAGACAAAAAATTGTGTCATGTTTTTCTGATTCTAATTCTCCAAATAAATGATTCTCCAAATAAAAGTTGTGTGCTTTCCCTATAAGGGAAAATTCCTTAACAAAAACAACCTTATCCTTGACTTGAAATGTGAATGTCTGAACACATGTGATGATTTTGTTATATAATCACCACATATTTGAAAAATCACTTACTATCTTGAAGAGATTAATACGAACTTGGTTAACTTAGCCTTCTTTCATTTTTCTTTAAATTCTTTTAAAATTTCTTATTTGGTTAAGACTGGATCATAAAGAAAAAAAAGAAAAATTGCTAGAAATAAGTCTTCGAGTAATTGGGATGGTATTAGAATGTGTGCTCGTACATATGACAACAAGCTCTTTTGGAGAAAAGCCTTGATTTGTAGCATTTGCCAATTTTTGTGGTGTAAATACTCCCTTCTCAAAATTGAACACTGTTAAATTTAACAGTGATTATGGCCAAAAGAAGTAAATGCATCTACCTAAAGTTTGTCATTTCTACAGAATTTTTTTTTTTCAGGAAGTAAACATGTGTGTCATTTCATCAACATTACCGTTAACAATATTCATGCACTGCCACTTCTAGCATAAAGCCATATGTGTGCTATTATTTTCTTAAGTTATAATAATTTCTTCTTCCTCCAAGTAAGAATAACCAAAAATACAATAATAGAGCTATTATATTCATAATGAAGACACTAAAAGAATTGAATGAAATGGTGTCATTAAATTCAGAGTTATTTCCACTCTGGCAGGCCAGAATTTAAGTGGATTTAAACAAAGGATCACAAGCTAATTTGGGTGATATTGATAATTGATATTGGTCATTTCTAGTGTGGCAAAAAAAAAAATCATTCAATAGTCTTCCATGAGCTTAATACATGAGCCATATAAAGAATGAAATCTTGCCATTTGCAAAGACAGGAATGTAGCTGGATAGGGTGTTGTGCTAAGCAAAATAAGTCAGTCAGAGAAAGACAAGTACCATATAATTCCACTCATATGTGGAATTTAAGAAATGAAAGAGATGACCATAAGGGTAAAAAAGAGAAAAGCAAACGGTAAAACAGACTCTTAACTATAGAGAACCAACGGAAGGTTGCTGGAGGGGAGGTGAGTGGGAGATAAGTTAAATGGATGATGGGCATTGAAGAGGGCATTTTTTGTAATGAACATTGGGCATTACATGTAAGTGATGAATCACTAAATTCTACTCCTGAAACTAATACTACACTATGTTAACTAACTGCAATTTAAATAAAAACTTGAAACTAACATGAACACCATGCTTTATGTTTTGCAGAACAATAGTATAATCCTAATAAATTTAAATATTGATCAGAATAATCTCTCATTTTAAGTTAATAAACAGAGATTGTAACTATTGGTAGAAACCAGCTATTATATTCATTAACTGTATATTCATTAACTGAACACAGGCATATTATTTTCCAGATGCTGTATGTGTTTTAAATAAAGTGGTAAATTACTTGGATATAGTCTTAGCATTAAACTATCCTGGAGAGTTATAGTCTTCCTATTTTATAATATGTTTTAAAAGGAAATATATGAGGTATTGTTCACGTGTGCTTTAGGAAGATAACCAAAGGGAATATTAGAGCCTGTCATGCATTGAGAGAGATTCTGAGAAGGGATTTGCATATGAAGTTTATTAAGGAGTATTTCCACAGTGTGGCAGGAAGGCAAGAAAACAGACTAGACAAAGGGAGAAGTTAGGTTGTGACGCAGACAGAGCAAAGGCTTCAGTCAATCCAGTAAGAAATTCAGAAGGTGATAAGATTCTACAGAGTTTCTTAAGTTGGAAAAAGTTTAACAGGCTTTAATCATCTTATACAGTCATTAAATGCAGGGTACTCTGGTGGAGTCATGACCTTGACTGAAGAGACTCTCTTTGACTATGACAATTCTCTAAGAACATTCCATAATAGTGTGTTTTATCTATTACCTTGACCAGGTTATGCAATCAGACACTAATATAGATATTCCTGTGAAGGTAATTCCAGTTTACTTTAAGTAAGGGAGATTATCCTCATTGATCTAGTTGAGCCTGATAAGTTCAGAGGCCTTAAAAGAGTTATGACTTCCTTGAGAAAGAAGAAATTCTACCTGTGAACAGCAGCTTTGGCTGGTACCCAGAAGGTCCAGCCTGCTATTCCTGTTAGCCTGTCCTACAGATTTCAGCCTTACCTTACAGTCCCTATAATTGTGTAAATCAATTCCTTGCAGTAAATATCTTCATATCTATCTTCTACTTGTTCTGTTCCTTTAGTTGAACTTTGACTGATGAAGGCTGAAAGCTGAGGGAGGATTGTCTACAAAGAGAATGCCCTATAGTGGGTTAATTAATCCTTCAGTCCAGAAGTGTCTGAACTAGGCATCACAACGTTCACTATGGAACAGTTAAATTATTTCTTTCACATGGAAATGTATACTTCCTACCACTTTCCAGACAGAGAAAGAAGAGAGAAGACTGGGAATAACTATTATACTAGAGATAACTCATATTCAAGATGCAGAAATCCAACTGAAACAGTCTCCAGCACATATAAAATGAAAATCCAGGGACAGTGCTAACTTCAGGGGCTGCTGAACTCAGGGTCCAAATAAAATGATAAATTTTTGGATTCCAATTCTTTTATGTTTCACCTCTGCTTTCCTTTGGATTAACAATATTTTCACCATTTATCTTCTTTACTGCTTAGGATTTCATGAGACTCATTCTAGCTAGGCCAATGCATGTAAAAAAATTTCATGTTAAGCATTCTGATTTTAGTTTTATTTCTTACACTTGGATGATAATACTAACCCTGAACCAAGCACTATGAGCAAAAAAGACAGAACATGCTGATTGGTTAAAAAACTCGGGGTAACTGGCCTTCCACCAGAGACAAGGATTTCAAATTTCATGTAAGGAAAGGAGCTGCAGCCTTGGTGGGGAAGGGATAATGACATATCAGCTGGGAACAATTTAAATAGCCACTTAGTCACAAAATAATAATTAGTAAAATGAAAAATAGATTGAAGGAAAATGCCTAAAATGCAGCCATGAGAATTAAAGAGAGAAAATCCAAAAAACTAATATAGATGGAGGATTCGGTATATATTAAATAGAAATTACATAAAAAGAAACTAAATGAAATGAGAAGCTATAGTATTTGAAGGTCAGAAGGTTTAAATTTGGGGAGGAGTCAAGATGGCGGAGAAGTAGCAGGCTGAGACTACTTCAGCTACCAGGAGATCAGCTAGATAGCTTATCTAAAGATTGCAAACACCTGAAAATCCATCGGCATATTGAAGAGAAGAAGAACAGCAATTCTGGAAACAGAAAAACAACCACTTTCTGAAAGGTAGGACCTGCGGAGACGTGAATCCAAAGCGACGGGAAGATAGACACCGGGGGGAGGGGCCGGCTCCCGGCAAGCGGTCGAGCAACGGCGCACAAAATCAGGACTTTTAAAAGTCTGTTCCGCTGAGGGACATCGCTCCAGAGGCTAAACCGGGGTGAAGCCCATGCGGGGTCAGCGTGGCCTCAGGTCCCGCAGGGTCACAGAAGTATCGGGGTGTCTGCGTGTCGCAGAACTTGCGGGTATTGGAATGGGAAAGCCGGCTACAGAGACAGAGCCGAAAGTAAGCTCACAGCTCGGGGTTACCTTGAACCGGTCGCAGGCGCGGTGAGCTCGGAGCGCGGCCGGAGGTCAGGCAGACGGGAGTAACTGGGCGCTGTTCTCTGAGGGCGTATTGAGGAGTGGGGCCCCCGGGCTCTCGGCTCCTCCGGGCCGGAGACCAGGAGGCCGCCATTTGTATTCCTGTCCTCCAGAAATCTACGGAAAGCGCTCAGGGAACAAAAGCTCCTGAAAGCAAACCTGAGGGGATTATGCAGTCCGGCTCCTGGTAAGGGCGGTGCAATTCCGCCTGGGGCAAAGACACTTGAGAATCACTACACCAGGCCCCTCCCCCAGAAGATCAACAAGAAATCCAGCCGAGACCAAGTTCACCTACCAAGGAGTGCAGTTTCAATACCAAGGAGAGCAGCAGAATTCCAGAGGAGGAGAAAGCAAAGCTCGGAACTCATGGCTTTCTCCCTGTGATTTTTTTAGTCTTGCAGATAATTTAATTTTTTTCTTTTTCATTTTTTGTTTTTTTTCTCGCCTTCTGGTAAAAATTTTTTTTAACTTTTACCCTTTTCTTTTTTAACGTTTTTTAACTAGTTTATCTAATATATATATTTTTCTTTTTTATATTTTTCTTTATTCGTTTGCTTTTTTAAAAATTCTTTTCTTTTCTTTTCTTTTTTTAAATTTCTCCCTTTTTGAACCTCTTTTTATTCCCTTTCTCCCCCCTAATGATTTGGGATCTCTTCTGATCTGGTTAAAGCATATTTTCCTGGGGTTGTTGCCACCCTTTTAGTATTTTACTTGCTCCTTCATATACTCTTATCTGGATAAAATGACAAGACAGAAAAATTCACCACAAAAAAAAAGAACAAGAGGCAGTACCGAAGGCTAGGGACCTAATCAATACAGACATTGGTAATATGTCAGATCTAGAGTTCAGAATGACAATTCTCAAGGTTCTAGCCAGGCTTGAAAAAGACATGGAAGATATTAGAGAAAACCTCTTGGGAGATATAAAAGCCCTTTCTGGAGAAATAAAAGAACTAAAATCTAACCAAGTTGAAATCAAAAAAGCTATTAATGAGGTGCAATAAAAAATGGCAGCTCTCACTGCTAGGATAAATGAGGCAGAAGAAAGAATTAGTGATATAGAAGACCAAATGACAAAAATGAAGAAGCTGAGCAAAAGAGGGACAAACAGCTACTGGACCACGAGGGGAGAATTCGAGAGATAAGTGACACCATAAGATGAAACAACATTAGAATAATTGGGATTCCGGAAGAAGAAGAAAGAGAGAGGGGAGCAGAAGGTATACTGGAGAGAATTATTGGGGAGAATTTCCCCAATACGGCAAAGGGAACGAGCATCAAAATTCAGGAGGTTCAGAGAACGCCCCTCAAAATCAATAAGAATAGGCCCACACCCCATCACCTAATAGTAAAATTTACAAGTCTCAGTGACAAAGAGAAAATCCTGAAAGCAGCCCGGGAAAAGAAGTCTGTAACATACAATGGTAAAAATATTAGATTGGCAGCTGACTTATCCACAGAGACCTGGCAGGCCAGAAAGAGCTGGCATGATATTTTCAGAGCACTAAACGAGAAAAACATGCAGCCAAGAATACTATATCCAGCTAGGCTATCATTGAAAATAGAAGGAGAGATTAAAAGCTTCCAGGACAAACAAAAACTGAAAGAATTTGCAAACACCAAACCAACTCTACAGAAAATATTGAAAGGGGTCCTCTAAGCAAAGAGAGAGCCTACAAGTGGTAGATCAGAAAGGAACAGAGACCATATTCAGTAACAGTCACCTTACAGGCAATACAATGGCACTAAATTCATATCTCTCAATAGTTACCCTGAATGTTAATGGGCAAAATGCCCCTGTCAAAAGACACGGGGTATCAGAATGGATAAAAAAACAAAATCCATCTATATGTTGCCTCCAAGAAACTCATTTTAAGCCCGAAGACACCTCCAGATTTAAAGTGAGGGGGTGGAAAAGAATTTACCATGCTAATGGACATCAGAAGAAAGAAGGAGTGGCAATCCTTATATCAGATCAATTAGATTTTAAGCCAAAGAATATAATAAGAGATGAGGAAGGACACTATATCATACTCAAAGGGTCTGCCCAACAAGAAGATGTAACAATTTTAAATATCTATGCCCCCAACGTGGGAGCAGCCAACTATATAAACCAATTAATAACAAAATCAAAGAAACACATAAACAATAATACAATAGTAGGGGACTTTAACACTCCCCTCACTGAAATGGACAGATCATCCAAGCAAAAGATCAGCAAGGAAATAAAGGCCTTAAAGGACACACTGGACCAGATGGACATGACAGATATATTCAGAACTTTTCATCCCAAAGCAGCAGAATACACATTCTTCTCTAGTGCACATGGAACATTCTCCAGAATCGATCACATCCTCGGTCCTAAATAAGGACTCAACCGGTATCAAAAGATTGGGATCATTCCCTGCATATTTTCAGACCACAATGCTCTAAAGCTAGAACTCAACCACAAAAGGAAGTTTGGAAAGAACCCAAATACATGGAGACTAAACAGCATCCTTCTAAAGAATGAATGGGTCAACCGGGAAATTAAAGAAGAATTGAAAAAAATCATGGAAACAAATGATAATGAAAATACAACGGTTCAAAATCTGTGAGACACAAAAAAGGCAGTCCTGATAGGAAAATATATAGCGGCACAAGCCTTTCTCAAGAAACAAGAAAGGTCTCAGGTACACAACCTACCCCAACACCTAAAGGAGCTGGAGAAAGAACAAAAAGAAACCCTAAGCCCAGCAGGAGAAGAGAAATCATAAAGATCAGAGCAGAAATCAATGAAACAGAAACAAACAAAAAAAAAAAAATAGAACAAATCAACGAAACTAGGAGCTGGTTCTTTGAAAGAATTAATAAAATCGATAAACCCCTGGCCAGACTTATCAAAAAGAAAAGAGAAAGGACCCAAATAAATAAAATCATGAATGAAAGAGGGGAGATCACAACTAACACCAAAGAAATACAAACTATTATAAGAACATACTATGAGCAACTCTACGCCAACAAATTTGACAATCTGGAAGAAATGGATGCATTCCTAGAAACCTATAAACTTCCACAACTGAACCAGGAAGAAATAGAAAGCCTGAACAGACCCATAACCAGGAAGGAGATTGAAACAGTCATTAAAAATCTCCAAACAAACAAAAGCCCAGGGCCAGATGGCTCCCCGGGGGAATTCTACCAAACATTTAAAGAAGAACTAATTCCTATTCTCCTGAAACTGTTCCAAAAAATAGAAATGGAAGGAAAACTTCCAAACTCATTTTATGAGGCCAGCATCACCTTGATCCCAAAACCAGACAAGGATCCCATCAAAAAAGAGAGCTATAGACCAATATCCTTGATAAACACAGATGTGAAATTTCTCACCAAAATACTAGCCAATAGGATTCAACAGTACATTAAAAGGATTATTCACCATGACCAAGTGGTATTTATTCCAGGCCTGCAAGGTTGGTTCAACATCCGCAAATCAGTCAATGTGATACAACACATCAATAAAAGAAAGAACAAGAACCATATGATACTCTCAATAGATGCTGAAAAAGCATTTGACAAAGTACAGCATCCCTTCCTGATCAAAACTCTTCGAAGTGTAGGGATAGAGGGCACATACCTCAATATCATCAAAGCCATCTATGAAAAACCCACCGCAAATATCATTCTCAATGGAGAAAAACTGAAAGCTTTTCCGCTAAGGTCAGGAACACGGCAGGGATGTCCATTATCACCACTGCTATTCAACATAGTACTAGAAGTCCTAGCCTCAGCAATCAGACAACAAAAGGAAATTAAAGGCATCCAAATCGGCAAAGAAGAAGTCAAATTATCACTCTTTGCAGATGATATGATACTATAGGTGGAAAACCCAAAAGACTCCACTCCAAAACTGCTAGAACTTATACATTATACATTTCTCTACACCAACAGCAAGACAGAAGAAAGAGAAATTAAGGAGTC
Source organism: Mustela nivalis (assembly GCF_964662115.1). Lineage (NCBI taxonomy): Eukaryota > Metazoa > Chordata > Mammalia > Carnivora > Mustelidae > Mustela > Mustela nivalis. The sequence goes on from NC_139026.1 coordinate 36,301,899, forward strand.
AATCCCATTTACAATTGCACCCAAAACCATAAGATACCTAGGAATAAACCTAACCAAAGAGTCACAGAATCTATACTCAGAAAACTATAAAGTACTCATGAAAGAAATTGAGGAAGACACAAAGAAATGGAAAAATGTTCCATGCTCCTGGATTGGAAGAATAAATATTGTGAAAATGTCTATGCTACCTAAAGCAATCTACACATTTAATGCAATTCCTATCAAAGTACCATCCATCTTTTTCAAAGAAATGGAACAAATAATGCTAAAATTTATATGGAACCAGAAAAGACCTCGAATAGCCAAAGGGATATTGAAAAAGAAAGCCAACGTTGGTGGCATCACAATTCCGGACTTCAAGCTGTATTACAAAGCTGTCATCATCAAGACAGCATGGTACTGGCACAAAAACAGACACATAGATCAATGGAACAGAATAGAGAGCCCAGAAATAGACCCTCAACTCTACAGTCAACTAAACTTTGACAAAGCAGGAAAGACTGTCCAATGGAAAAAAGACAGCCTCTTCAATAAATGGTGCTGGGAAAATTGGACAGCCACATGCAGAAAAATGAAATTGGACCATTTCCTTACACCACACACAAAAATAGACTCAAAATGGATGAAGGACCTCAATGTGCAAAAGGAATCCATCAAAATCCTTGAGGAGAACACAGGCAGCAACCTCTTCGACCTCAGCTGCAGCAACATCTTCCTAGGAACAACGGCAAAGGCAAGAGAAGCAAGGGCAAAAATGAACTATTGGGATTTCATCAAGATCAAAAGCTTTTGCACAGCAAAGGAAACAGTGAACAAAATCAAAAGACAACTGACAGAATGGGAGAAGATATTTGCAAACGACATATCAGATAAAGGACTAGTGTCCAGAATCTATAAAGAACTTAGCAAACTCAACACCCAAAGAACAAATAATCCAATCAAGAAATGGGCAGAGGACATGAACAGACATTTCTGCAAAGAAGACATCCAGATGGCCAACAGACACATGAAAAAGTGCTCCATATCACTCGGCATCAGGGAAATACAAATCAAAACCACAATGAGATATCACCTCACACCTGTCAGAATGGCTAAAATCAACAAGTCAGGAAATGACAGATGCTGGCTAGGATGCGGAGAAAGGGGAACCCTCCTACACTGTTGGTGGGAATGCAAGCTGGTGCAGCCACTCTGGAAAACAGCATGGAGGCTCCTCAAAATGCTGAAAATAGAACTGCCCTATGACCCAGCAATTGCACTACTGGGTATTTACCCTAAAGATACAAACGTAGTGATCCAAAGGGGCAGGTGCACCCGAATGTTTATAGCAGCAATGTCCACAATAGCCAAACTATGGAAAGAACCTAGATGTCCATCAACAGATGAATGGATCAAGAAGATGTGGTATATATACACGATGGAATACTATGCAGCCATCAAAAGAAATGGAATCTTGCCATTTGCAACAACATGGATGGAACTAGAGCGTATCATGCTTAGCGAAATAAGTCAAGCAGAGAAAGACAACTATCATATGATCTCCCTGATATGAGGAAGTGGTGATGCAACATGGGGGCTTAAGAGGGTAGAAGAAGAATCAATGAAACAAGATGGAATTGGGAGGGAGACCAACCATAAGTGACTCTTAATCTCACAAAACAAACTGAGGGTTGCTGGGGGGAGGGGGTTTGGGAGAAGAGGGTGGGATTATGGATATTGGGGAGGGTATGTGCTTTGGTGAGTGCTGTGAAGTGTGTAAACCTGGTGATTCACAGACCTGTACCCCTGGGGATAAAAATATATGTTTATAAAAAATAAAAAATTAAAAAAAAAAAGAAGGTTTAAATTTTTCTAGTATTGATAAAAGACATAAATCCTCATGTCCAAGAAGCACAAAGGATTCCTGAGGAAAATAAACAAAAAATAAAGCCACCCTGTGGCACATTATAATAAAAATCAAAATCACCAGAAATAGATCTTAAAATCAGCCAAAGGAAAAAGCCAGAACAGGTACAAATGAATGGTCATTTTTTACCAGTAGACTTTTCTTAAAATCAAAAAGTCAAAAGAGATCATAATAATTAGCTTAAATATATAGGGAAAAATACTGTTCACCTGAAAGTCTATTAGTAGTTTGCTGGAGCCAGCTCATAGTGGCTTGCAAATGCAAGCTGTTAAATCACTGGCTATTTCAAATCTGAGCCACTAAATTGCAAAGGGAATTCCCAGATATAAGAAACAAATACAGTCTCTATGATAATAAGAATTTTACTGAATTGATAAAAGACTAGCTCAGATTTCAACAACTCAACATAATTAAGAAAACGTAAAGCAATGCATTTGCAGACACATCAGAGAGAAAATTCAGGACATCAAAGGCAAAGATAAGATCATAAATGAAGATGGAGGAACAAAAAGAGGAAAACTAATGTTGATCCGCTAGTCATCAGTCTTCTCTATATCACTAGTGGGAATTCCAATATAGTAGAATTGTATCTTTTTTTTTTAATAATATCTTTAAAGTAATACAATTTAAAGATTTATTTATTTATTTTAGAAAGGGGGAAAGAGAGAGACCAGGGGGGGAGAAGCAGACTCCTAGCTGAGTGCAGAACAGATGTGAGCTGGATCCCACAACTGGGAGATCAGGACCAGTGCTGAAATCAAGAGTTGGATACTTAACTGACTGAGCCCAAAGTGATACAATTTAAAACTGTATGTTAGTCATATATATGTCTTTCAGCTAACCCTATTTAAGAAATGGTATATTTTAACTTGAAATGATGTATTTTAACTTGAAATAATGCCCAGCGCTCATTACATCCTGTGACCCACCTTCATGTCCATCACCCAGCTACTCCCCTGCCCTCTAGCAGCCCTCAGTTTATTACCTATGCTTAAAAGTCTCTTATGGTTTGTTTCCCTCTCTGATTTCATCTTGTTTTATTTTTCCCTCCTTTCTCCATGATCTTCTTTTGTGTTTCTTAAATTCCACATTTGTGTGAGATCATATGATAATTGACTTTCTCTGATTAACTCATTTCATTTAGCATAATACCCTCTAGTTCTATGTTGTTGCAAATGGCAGGATTTCAAATTTTTAAAATTTTTTATTTTTTTAATTTATTTTCAGTGTACCAGAATTCATTGTTTATGTACCATACCCCTTCATAATACCCACCACCAGGCTCACCCAACCTCCCACCACCACCCCTCCAAAACCTTTAGATTGTTTTTCAGTGTCCATCGTCACTCATGGTTC